>NW_004567112.1:1730301-1743660 GCF_000260355.1 Condylura cristata | reverse complement strand
CAACTCAGTCTTCCAGATCAACTAAGCCTTCCAGGTCAACTCAGCCTTCCAGGTCAACTCAGCCTTCCAAGGTCAACTCAGCCTTCCAAGGTCAAGTCATCAATATAAACATGTAATTTCTCAAAAAAGCCCAGTGGCAATGGGACATTCTCTAGGGTGGCAAGAGGTTCCCTAGCACTGGAGAACCAAGCGTGGGGAGGACCTGCAAGGTTTGAGTTTTGTTCCCCAAATCTGGCAGCTGAGGGCTGGGGTTGAGTATCTAGGCCCCAATTCTGCAGGGACCCTGACGTCTCAGCCCCTCTTCATCCAGCATAGGGGGTCTAGCTGTGTGGAACCCCCCAGGGACTTGGCTGAGAGGCTTCCCGGGGCCACGGCGCTGCTGCACTGGGGGACGATACCCCGCCCCCCCACCCCCACCGCGAAGATGCCTTTCTCCCATGAAGCTAATGGGAATCATGTGGCCGCACCGAAGGCAGCTCATTCTCCAGATTTTCTAAAAATAAAATCTGAGAGGGAAAACATATGTATTGTTTCTATTTGGGATTGTAAAAACAAAACAAAGGAACCAGAGAGATTCTCTGCCCAGGAGATCCATTCCTGCCCGACGCCCATAGCAGTTAGCTTAGTCATCGCTCCGCAGTAGAGGTGAGGTCACCCCAAGTAGCTCAGTCACCCGGCGCAGGGGTGAAGCCATTCTCTAACCCCGGGGAGTGCCGCCGGGCTTGTCTCAAGACTCCAAAGGGCCGTCCCAGTCACTGGACAGAATGGCCTAGCATTCGGGTTCAGAAGAGCTGTGTTCCAGAAAAGTCTACTCTACAGAAAATTGCAAGGGATTTTATTTCCCTAATGAATTTTACTAGTCGCTTACAATTATGTATGACAAGGGTTTTTAAAAAAACTTCTGGATATAATGAAATCACCCATGAGAACACACAACACCCTTTTAAGTTACATGTTCAAAGAAAAGGGGACGATACAACGTCCTCCCACTCCACAGACTAACAGTGCAGAATGGGCACCCCTGGAAATGAGCTTCCTGCCTGCCTTGCTCTCCAAAGTGGAGCGTTTTCTGAACTCAGCGAGTGTGTCCCTTCTTCTGTTCACCTCAACACTTGAGACTCCCATGTCAGCCCCTCTTGCTGCTGGTTTCATGTTTCCGGTCACTTGAATCTCTCCCAACAGGCACCTCTCAACATGGCCGCCCCGCCCCGCCCCACTCAGCACAGCGCATGGGAGCTGACGTGATGTCCCGACTCCCGGGTCCGCCTGGCAGAGCCCCTCCCGGGCTCGGCGAAGCTCGGCAAAGCTCGACAGTCTGCTCACATCCACTAGAAATGACTCAGAAACGGGCCCTCCCTAGTGGACTAATGGGTTAAAGCGCAGCACTGTGAGGCTACTGGCAGCCAGTGTAGCGCGAGTCTGACCCCCGGCCAGCGAGGGACCCCAGGGCGCAGCAGACCCCTCCTGTCTCCCCGCTGCTCCCCTCAACAGTGGACTTCAGTGGATCTACCCGTTCTGCTCCCCGCCCTGTCTCTGGGGAGCCCTCTCATTGCACCTCTGGCCTGCACCCCAGTTCTGTGCATAAACAAGTAAACCTTTAAAAAGGAAATTGAAAACGATCCGGGAGTGAGCAGGTGGGACCTGCGGGCCCCGGGCTGCCGCACGTCCAGCGACTTGCTGACCCCGGTCTAGGTGTTACCTCGGTTCCCTCCTCCGCCACTCAGTGCTCGCAACCAGCCCGCCAGCAAGTCCTCCAGCCAGCAGGACGCCCACCTGGGACCTCCCTCTTCTCTCCCTCACCGCTCACTGGGTCACCGTGGACACACCTGCTTCTACCTGAGCTCCAGAGAACACGAGAGTCAGGTGGTGCCACCTCTGTTGCCCGCCGGCTTCCTTCCCACCGGCAGCAGCTCACCAGCTCCTCCGGGCACCTCCGGCTCCCGCCCACCCCCTGAGCTCGCGAGGCCTCTTCCTCCGCCCCGTGGGCTTGGTCTCGTCCTGAACCTGACTGCTCGGGGCCTTCTCCCCAGGTCACCCCTTCTGTTGGGGCGTCCACCGCCCCCCTGCACAGGGCAGGCTCCTCTTAGGCCGGCGCTGGCTGAAGGGCCACTCACAGACTCCTTCCCGACGGCCACGGCAGGGCCAGAAGGCAGCCATGCCGGCCACATCGCCCGACGTCTCCACAGAGGGACGTGTCGCCGCCCGCAGCTGCTCCGGTTGGTGCGCCTGCCTGCCGCCCAGCCCTCGCCCCTCGGTGAGCTCAGAGAGCTGCAGGGGGCTGGCACCCACAGGCATCCGCGGGGGTGTGCCGCACTGAGCCGGCCGGCGCTGCGGCCTCTGGCCCGGGACGCGCTCCTTGCCAGGCAGTCGGGAACAAGGAAGGGTCCCGCACCCCACCAGAGCATCCCAGGGAGATGTTGATTCAGAAGTATCTTCCAGTGATTCTCATGGGCAAGCTTCTGTTGTAAATTAGGGGTGTGAGGAGAACAGAGAGCCTCTGCCAGGGACATGACACCAGAATGGGCAGGCAGGAAAGTGTGACGGAACAGGTGGCCGCCCGGGCCCAGGGTAATCCCGCCCCGCTCTGCCGGTCACCAAGCCCGTGCTGGGGGGCCCGGCTCCCCTGGCTTCAGCGGCCTCAAGGAAAGATTCCTTCGCGAGAGTCCGGCCCAGGCGCCCATCCTCCCCGCATGCTGTGGCCTTCGCTGGTTCCAAGCACTCACGGGCCTGGGGTTCCCCGGGGGGTGGGGGACCCTTCCTGACCCTCCCTGGGCTGCCATGTCGGCAGGAACTGCGAATCCATTCAGATGCCGCAAAAGCGCAAACAGCTGCTTCTACCTAGCCACCAGAGGCTTTGACCCCTGGCCTGGCTGGCGCCAATTTCTTCCTAGACTCAGACCAAACCTGACCGACTCCAAATTCGCATTCTCACTCTGCACACACAGCAGAAGCCAGACGGCTGGAAAATCAGACGAAAGCCAGGTGTACAGGAGAGCGGGCCGAAGTAGAGTGCACCTGTCCTTTCCGTTTACTTCCTCCATAGCTCGTGGGCGTCTCTCGGGCCTTCCCATGGGTCTGAAATCACACATGCTCCCTTTCAGACATGAAACAGCCATGGGAGGGCGGTTTCCTCCCGAGGAGGAAGCAGCGGCTGAGTGCGGAGGCCGGGGAGACCAGGAACAGGCCCGCGGTGCTGCGCGTTTGCTTGCAGGAGAAAATGCAAACGGTTGAGGGGGGATTCTCTGCCAGAGGAGGAGCTAAAGCACGTATTTGTTTTTGGGGACGCTTCACGCGAAGGTCAGGCACCTTGACATCGCCACGGCTAAATAACACGTAGCAACAGGCGGCATTTAGAGAGCGATGCGTTTCGGCCTGGAAGCGACAGCTGGCTGAAGCAGCCAGACAGCTGGGCCAGGGCTCAGCGCCCCAAAGCTAGTGAGCCCCTGGGAAAGCAAGCCGCCTCCAGGGTCTGGGCGGCGGCCGGCAGGTGGGTGGGGGGGAGTCTGTGGGCCTGAGCCGAGGGCAGGCTGTGCAGGTGGAGGCCTGAACGCTGAAGGACAGGCGCCTGGCATCGTCTCTGCTGTCTTCTGACTTGGACTGAATTTCTTCTGGTCGAGGAACTAATTCAACTCAGCTGTGGGGACTCTGGTTTTTGTGTTTTAACTTTCATAATGTAATTAATGACTCACATCCAATTACATCATGTTAAAAATCCTCTTCCAGGGCCTTCGCCTCTAGTCCTGGACGTGCAGCCTGCGAGCTGACTTGCTCGGTGCTCGGGAGAGAAGCTGGGGCTGGCCAGAGGGGCTCTCTGGCGCTCGGCTGAGCAAGCCCGACGCCAGCCGACGCCTTTGGGAAGGAGTCCTCGGGAAGTATGTGAGACCGTGTCTCCGGAACAAGGCGCCGGTACCGGTTCCAGACACGGCCTGGCCGCTGCGCCCGGGAGCTCCGCCACCCCCACAGCCAGGTCTCTGGGACTGTCCCCCAGGCGGGATCCTGGACTTGGTTCCCACGACCACATCCTGTCTGCAACCCATCACGCCCCCAGGAATCCCACTGCACGTTCTGCCTGTCATCTCGGCGACTTCCTGCCCTTCCATATCTGCGTGTCCCCGGGAGGCTCGCCTCCCACTCCCTCCGCCCTCCCCCAAGCCTCAGCAGCTCTCTCACGGGAAGTCAGCCCCTCCGTCGGCAGGCTCGGCGTAGGCACAGACCACGCCCGAAGCGTGCCTGGACTCACGCTACATTTCTCCTCTCTCGCTAGTCCCGCACCTCGGGAAAGAAAGCCGCCTCTCTCCCTGTTGCCGAGGGCGCCCGGCACAGCTGCCTCCCCACAACGCGACAACACACTCTCTTCTTGTTTATGGATGCATACAAGAGGGGGTGCGGGCCAGAGGTGCGGGGTGAGAGGACTCCCCAGAGAGTCTGTGCCCCAGGGCCGCTCCCTGGCCGGGGGTGGACTCAGGCGGCAGTGGCTGCAGCCAGCTTGATAGCGCTGAGACTGACCCTGCGCCCCGGGGAGGCCCCTGCTCCGTTTCCATCTGTGGTTTCTTCAGAGGCCAGTTCCTTCTGCGCCACCTGCTGTCACCACACCCCAGGTCGCGCCGGCCAAGCAGTCGGCGCGCATAGTGGGGCCGCAGCCGGAAGTGCATCACCGGACACCAGGAGGTGCTGACCCCCCACCAGGCCCCTAGCGACATCGGAGAGAGAGGACCTGTAAGACGCAGCAAGGCCCAGCATCAGGGTCCCAGAGGGGCGAATTCCAGCGCGGGAGACGGACACGGTCACGACACAAGCAATCCCACGCCATTTGCGATGTGACATTAAATTAGACACTATCACCGATCAAAGCAGCAAAGCGTAGAGACGTATGTGCTCAGTTCTTGGGAGAACAGCAGAGAACGAAACAGCTTTCCACGCCAAGAGCAGCCAGGCAACCAGTAATGCAGAATCAGCGTCCTGAAACGTCAAGTCACGGATGAACAGCAGTTCTCCTTCAGGGATCCAGTTTAAGAACACGAGCCCACGAGTGATCAGAGATGCAGGCAGAGAAATACACAGAGGTGTTACTTAGTGTTGAGAAATCAGGAAACAAGTTGAAACACAATACTCAGGCAATGATGACAGAGAATTGTCAATAACATGCGAAACAGGGCACGTATCACAGCTGGATAAAACTGTTAGGATGCGGGAGTGTTAATAATGTTATTAATAACGTTAGCAAAAGGAAAAGATTAGTCTCCTTGAGCCTACGTGTGTGACCAGGGAGGCCTATGATGGTGTACAGGGAAATTCATATTAATTATGACCCTTAAATTAATCTGCACATTTTAAAATCCTCCATAGATTTTGGCAGTTATTTTTTTTTTAAGATTTATTTATTTGTGCATACAGAACTGGGGTACAGGCCAGAGGCTCAGGGGCTGCAAGAGGCTTCACCAGAGACAGAGTGGGGAGCAGAACAGGCAGATTGACGAAGTCCACTGCTGAGGGGAGCAGCGGGCGGGTCAGGAGAGGTCTGCCGCGCCATGGGGTCACCTCCGGGGCAGGCGGGGATGGAACTCATGCGGAAGCGGCTTTAGCTTCTCAGTGTTGTACTTTAACCTGCTACGCCACCAGGGAGGGCCAATTTTGGCAGTTATTTTGTATGGGTGGATATTAAAAAAAATTCTACTAGAAAAACAAAAACAAAAACCCCAAAACGAGATCTCTTATTCGCTGCACCATGGTAGACTAGCTAATCCCCAGAACCCTCATGCTGAAAAGTAAGTGAGATCTTGGAAATGGACGTAAACTCGCATCCCCACGTGTGGCCCCTGCCCCTGCAGCTCCGTCTGCAGGATGCTCGGGAGCCCTGTGCTCGCAAGGGAGCTGGACACAAAGCCTGCCCCGGCCGCTGCTGTTCGCCTGGGGCTTCTCGGTCTAAAAGCACAGCCTGCCCCCGAGGGGACGGAGGTCACGCCGGACTCAAGCCGGACTCAGACACAGGCCCCCTTTAGTTTGCGCCCCAACTCTCACGAGCCCCACGCTACAGAGAGCCAGAAGCTGACCGTGAGCACCGAGGGCGGGCAGCTGCGAGGAGCCGCCCCCAACGGAGGACCCGGGAGGCCCACGGGGAACTAAGGTCGCACTGAGCGAGCCGCGGGCCGTGGAGCAAGGCTCATGTCCAGAGAAGCAGGCGCCCAGGCAGGGCGGCCCAGGGCCCCGGGGAGCCAGCGGCTGCGTCTCGGACTGTAACTCCCGTCAGGTCTCGGCCGGTCAGCACCGGCCAGCGGGCTAACATGCACACAAGCCGTGTTGTCCTTGAGCGGGCGCTCAGCCTTGGCGTGGCCCTGCGGAGTCGAGTTGGTAGCTAACCCGCCTCTCGCCAGCCTCGGAGTCCTGGCTTCCTACACACGCGGCAGCACACGCCGGACCCGCCCGCGCAGGTGAGCAGACGGGCCGGACCACCGAGCCTGCTCTGCTGGCTGCAGGACACGTGTCTGCGCTGGAAGGACTGAGCTGAGGCTGGGGAAGGGGCAGAGGCAGTGACCAGAGTGACTTCGCAGCGGCTCAGGTTGCTCCTAGAAATTAGCACAGCAGCTGAAATTTAACTCCGATGACGGTAGCGTAGAGGGAGAGCAGCGTGAGCCTCAGCTGTTTACTGAACGTCGAGCTGGACCGCACGGCTTGTGCGCGGGGCGTGACCCGCTCTTCCCGCTGTCAGGGTGCTAAGCTGCGCCCTCGGGACAGCCTGTGCTCTGGCCAGAGTGGGACGCTCTAAGCACGGCCTCAAGGCTGCACTCAGGCCCAGCGGCTCAGGGCCTGCGGCGTCACCGGGGCAGAGTGGCAAAGTTGTCCCACACCACAGCAAGCTCTGGCAGCAGTGCCACCCCCCCCCCAAGCTCTGCCTGCTGCCCTGGTCAGGGCTCGGGGAAGAGTGTGGAGCCTGCTGGGGCCCAGCGCCTCCCGCTCCACAGGCAGGAGAGGCCTGCCCCTGGCCCACAGGGGCGCCCCACAGAGCCCGCCCTGCAGCAGCAAGCGCTGGGCCGCTGCCAGGGCTCCCCACTTGGCACGGCTATGCCCCGCCCGAGGGCGCCGACCCCACAGAGGCCAGTCTGCCTGAGGCTACAGACCCCGGTTTCCCTTTTGCATTGGATGCCTGCATTGTACATGGACCAAATCTGCTTCAAGTTCATTGACCAATCGGCGTCTAGCTCAAGTGTATTCAGTTCATCATTTGGCTTGAAAATGGCACGGGAGCTCATCGGAGCTCACCACGCCGCCGCAGCGGCTTTCTCCAGGACAGCTGTGGGAGCCCCGGACACCAGGTATTTCTAAGGGGAGGAGAGAAAATAACTGCAAGCGTACACGGACACTACACACACATCTCACAGAGCTTTTTCAAGAGCATGGTGAAACACGGGCGTTTTTAGAGTTCCCACCTTCCCCATCCAAAGCACCAAATTCCCCCACATGATGTGTCCCCAAAAGGAAGAGCTCAAGTGCAGATTTCAGGAAGAAGAAAATTGCTGTCAGCAGCAGCAAAGACCTGTTGCGCCTACAGGAAGGGGCAGCAGCTTATGTGAGCTGCGGTAGAGTGGACAATGAACTATAAAAGCAACATCCGGCTTGTGGAATTACCGAAACACCCCCGGGATGGGGCTGAGACTTGTGATACGCAGCGCGCCTGTCGGGGCACATCGGCAGTTAGAGCAGACGGCTCCATTGCTCGGGGGTTAAAGACGTCGATTCACGGGTATGTAGTCGAGTGCACGTGTTATGACTCGAGCCAGTCCCTGAGATCATATTAATAAAAACTGTCACTTTCAACTCGCAGAGAAAAAAAGTAGAAAGGGGAACAATGAAATGCACACAAAGCAGTAAAAGAGATGAAAACAAAAGGACAAGCAGCAGCCCTGACAGTCGGCTAAAAATAGATTCACATGTATATTAATGAGCAACGTATGTGTAAGGGGTCTAATTTTTCTAGTCAAAATGAATGAATACGAATACCTAGTGAAATACTGCAAAATCACCAGGAACACAGTCCTATCCTATGAGGCCTTGAGCTTACAGGATAGAATTAAAGCAACGTGGTGTTGATGGGGAACGTGCAGAAAATGCTTTCAACTGAGTCAAAATGAAAGGTGTCTAAATTAGAAAACAACCTTGAAATGATTCTAGGAAAATATTTGCTATGAGCTTCCCCTTTAGCTACAACATAGACAACAAAAGGAACAAGAAAACGTAGAATAAAGTCAATAAAGACATGGGAATAATAGAACTAGAACCAGGAATCAACACGGTAACAAAAAAAAGAAATGACAAATACAGAAACAAAATCTAGATTTTTTGAGAACAAAAAATTAAGTTGGGTAAACCTCTAGCTAGACTGATAAAATAAAAGACACAAATGGCCCTCCCTGGGGGTGCAGCGGGTTACAGCACTGCATTACGAAGCTCTCCGAAGCTGCTGCAGCACGAGTTCAATCCCCTGCCAGGGAGCTGACCCCCAGGGCGCGGCAGACCGCTCCTGTCCTGCCCGCTGCTCCCCTCAGCAGTGTATGCTGCCAGTCGGCCTGTTCTTCTCCCCACTCGGTCTCTGATGAGTCCTCTCACTCACCACACCTCTGGCCTGTACCCCATCTATAAGCATAGATAAATAAATCCTTAATAATAAAAAAGACACAAATGCCTTAAACCAGGAGTGCACCACTATAGATCCTAGAATAAAAAATAAATTTATGAGCAATGTTGCCAATAATTTCAATGACTTTGAGAAATGGAAAATTTCTCAAAAGACACAAATTACCAAATGGATTCCATAAGCACTAAAGCCTGATTACTTGTACAGCTATTAGAGAAACTGAATTCAAAGTTTAAAGTTTTCCCACACTCCAGACACTTAAGGAAGAAATAACACCAAGAATATCAACCCTGCAAACCCCCCTTCAGAAACAGAGGGAAGACACTCCCCTTGGATTCCGAAGCTGGTGTATTTGTAAGAGGGGGATCCCCCGGGCTCCAGGTTCCTTGAGGGGGGGGGAGCTCAGCAGGGGGAAGCAGCTGGAGGGAGACTGAGGAGGAAGGAAGCCGGTGGAGCCAGAGGAGGCCTGAGGGCAGGGAGCAGACCAGGTGAAGAAGCGGCTCTGTGTCTTGGCCCTGAGCTGCATGACAGACGTGGGTGAGAAGCCCGTGGCGGGTGACTATGGCAGCCTCTGTCTCGGTTTTGACTTTGCTCTTTTGCTCCCAGACCTGTCTGTTTCTGCCCCTTTTCTACGGTTCCCTCAGGCTGCTTTAGGCTGGGGTGGACTTTTGGGCACAGGGGATGGGTAACTTCGGGTGCTTGACTGGAAAACTACGTTCTTGTCTTTTCTGCACTGCACGCTGACTGTGTTTGAGTTCCTTTCCACTAAGGGTCTGTAGGTTTTGTCTCGACACAGTAGATGGCAGAACCTATCTAGAGCAGGCAGGTTTGGGGATTCTGGGTTGCCCCTGTAACATATTCTTCACATCTAAACAAAAACATTCCAAAAAAGAAAGTGAAACGCCAATAATCAAAATTCCCTACATCTATTGCCAAACACACTCCAGCAGTAAATACAGTTACCCTTTAAAAATATAATGCATTTATACACTTTAACCTAGAAATATTGGGTTGTGCAAACAACCATGATGTATTTTTAAATGTTTTTCAAGTAAAAAACATGACTTTTCCAACAACCCAACAGATAAGTTAACATAAGAGAATAACTGTATGTTCCGGATTTACAGAATACAGAAGGGAGCCTCCTGGTGGTGCAGGGGTTAAATCCCAGCACGATGAAGCTATTGCCAGTCACCATAACATGAGTTCGATCCCAGGCCAGGGAGAGACCCACGGGCCATCATGCAATGGCGCATAAAAAGTATGCCTACGATCAACGTCCACACGTGATGGGAAACAACCAACCACGCGACTGAATGAAAAACAGCCGAAGCATGTAAGCAGCTGTTTCTCCGCAAGATGTAGTGACCAACGCACCTGTGAGAAGCTTCCGCCTCCCCGGGGGGCGTGCAGCAGCGCAAATGCCAACCCCAGCGAAGCCCCTCACACTCACAAGGTGGCTGTTGCCGAAACCCAGAAAAAAACATCCACACAAGTACATACATGTAAGCCAAAGGAGTTGGAAGCAACATATTTAAAAAGTGGGATCCTTCATTTATGGTCACATTCAGGGCATGGAATAAATAAGTATATATTTAACAACATGCATGAAAGACCTTTGCAATGAAAACGACAAAGCGCTGCAGAGAACAGACAGACGGACATGGAAGAATCGCAAAGCCGAGTCTCAGGGACAGCAAATTTACACAAAGAGACTATAGTTTGCTTCCAGCTACACAGAGTCCGTGGACAGTGGCAGCGAGATCGGGAGAGGCCCGACCGCAGAGGGCCGGGGCGCTTGTCTGCGGTGCGCAAATACTCCCCCGTCTGGCTCCGTGACAGGTGTGTTCATGTGACTCCAGATGTGAATAAATCATACATCAAACGAGCTAAGTGAAAACAACGGTGCGTGGAGCCAGATTGAAGGGTACTTGTAGAATATCAAATTAAACCTTCAAAAACGGAGGCGACCACGGTGACTCCCCACCCGCTCCCTGTAGCAACGAACAACTCACATGCTGACAGGTCACACACAGGAGCCCCCAAGAGCATCCATCTTGCAGCTATGTAATACTCAGTTGGCATCAAATTTTCTAGAAGGAAACAACTGCGTAAATCAGGGAAATCCTTGTTAACACACGAATTCCATATATCACTGGCACTGGCCACCAGTGGAGGAGGGTTGGGTTCTCACTGTGAACAAGCTATAAAATGTTTGGGCAGCACTCTCCCAGAGCAAAGCCCTCTGCAGAGACCTGAAGTCTGGATCAACTGCAGGATCTGCGGCCTTGGGGGGAAAGTCAGCCTTTTCAACCCTCGCTAATGACAAGGAGTTGGGTGAGGAAGGCTGAAGGATGGCCACCAGCCTGTAACTCTCCACCTTGCCTTTTTCAGAAAGTTCGGGATTAAACTCCAGCATAGCCGGCCTTGCACAGAATAGCAACAGTGTACCTTCAGGTCTCACAATTTAAGGCCAGAGTCTCCCTGTCAAGAACAATTACATTCCACATCAATGACTCTCTGTTCCTACCTATACAAACCAAATGCCTCTGGTGTATGTTACAACAGTCCCCACAGAGTAAAATCTGTTGGACTGCCTCAGTCACTCACTCTGATGATCTAATTACTCTCCTGTCTGGTTATCGTTGCGATTTTTATTCCTGTTAACATCATCAACAGTCCCTATACAACTGGTAAACCACTTGGGAGAAACTGACCCCACCCTTACACCATCTGATTGCAGATTTACATGGAAGAGCTAGAGACCAACATCCGTCAGAGAAGGTTCTGCTAAGCTTGTCAGTGTAAACAAAGGGAGAAGATGAAGGTAACAAAAACATGTCAAAAAATACCAGAGAGAGACTTGAAGACTAAATGCAACGTGGTATCCTGGATGGGATCCGGGAATAGAAAAATGATATTAGCGGGGGAAATGGCGAAATCCACGGATCCGGGAATAGAAAAATGATATTAGCGGGGGAAATGGCGAAATCCACTCGTGTTAATAGTATCGCACCAACGCTGATCTTGTTAGTATAGCACAGCGCTTTTCAACTGGGGCGATTTTGCTTCCCAGGGAATATTTGGCGATGCCTAGCGACACTTCAGTTATGGAGCCAGTGGGAGGGAGGAAGATGCTACCAGCATCTCCGGGGGCATCTCACGGGGC
The DNA here is from genome assembly GCF_000260355.1 of Condylura cristata. Taxonomy (NCBI): domain Eukaryota; kingdom Metazoa; phylum Chordata; class Mammalia; order Eulipotyphla; family Talpidae; genus Condylura; species Condylura cristata. The sequence continues at coordinate 1,731,862 of NW_004567112.1, read as the reverse complement.
ACTCTAAATGCATCACAGAACACGGGGCAGCCCTCACGCGGCCCCCGGCCGTGCTGTGGCCTCAGCCCAGGACGTCAGCAGTGCCCAGGGAGGGCCCACGGCGACGCGCAGGGCCGCTGCCCACTGCTTCTCTGTGCTCCTCTTCACTAAGCAAAGATGCCCATTCTGAAAATTTCAGATTTTAAAGTTTTAAAAATCGCCATCTACTTATCTAAAATATGAAAGGGTAATGTAACATAAACAAAAAGTCAAAAGGCCGCAGAAAACATAGAGGCACTTGCAAAAACACAGGAGAAATTCAGAGGCACCAAAAACTCAGGAGGAAATTTAGGCACCAACGGGTACAGCGACCACGGCACAGACCGGCCTCCCCGGCGGCAGGGCCGGCAGGAGCCCCCTTCCCGGCACTCAGAGCGCCAGCGCCGGGCCCGCCAGCGCCGGGGGAGTATCGGTCCGTAATGCGCGTGCTGTGGTGCTGACAGAGGCTCCTTTGGACGCTTGCAATGAGAAGCCTGTAGCTGCCATGCTCCTTGGCCCCAGAAATTCTGGGAACCTCATTTCAATGACCCGGGTGCCCACAGATGCCCCACAAGGGTCAGCGCGTCGTCACAGACGGGACAATCTCTGTAACAAGAAGGTTTCTAAGGGCCAGTTGGGGCGAGGCACACCCCGAGGCTGGGCAACTCCAAGTGGCTGCTGGGGCGGGCACAGGGCCTGGCAGGCAACTGGGTGGCCCGTTAGTGGGGAAAAGCCACCTTCCAGGGCAGAGTTTCACGTGACCCTTTTTGTGAAAAGAAAACCAACTTTCAAAAGTGCCTTTGTGAGAGTCCAGCGTCCGCTGGGCCGCGCCCCTGGACACTGCCGCGGGGTTATCTCCCTCCACCGTGGCCCCGTGCTGACCTGACAGGGCGCGCTTCGCCGTCAGCTCCCCCTCGCTTCTCAGCAGCGTCCTGCGATGTGGGCGAGGTGCACACAGAAACCTCCCTGCCTCCAGCCAGGCTGACGGTCACGGTCAAGGGGCCGAGAGAATCCCACAGGGCACCGGCGCGAAGCCCCCCTGACGTGTCCGGGGCTTTGTCCCCGAGTGTCACCGTGCGCTGTGCCGCTGCAGGTCGCGAGGAAAGCAGACAGGACAAGCTCCCTCCGCCCCTTCTGCTAAGGGCCTGCTTCTGCCCCCCAGGAAGAACAGACACGGGTCCCAGGGACACGCACGGGGCAGACGCACGCTGCTCACGGCCTCCCCTGCGGCGGACGCCCCCGGGACTGGCCTTCCGCTCACCGGCCTCGAAGCCCCGCCCTACGTCCCAGCATCTCCCGCATGATGACCGTTCTTTGTGGGGACACGCGGCCACCCGACTTCTCAGCCGCCGTGAGTGACGGTTTTCTGTCGGCGCTGCAGTCTGCACAGGGTGCGAGAATTAGCTAACAAACCTGCTTGCTTTTCCCTTGTTGAGAGGGCTTTGGTCTGAGGGCCCCACAGGAGGAAAATTATGACCTCCCCTGCGTCCTCCGGATGGGGCTCGGACCCAGGGAGGACTGACTCAGTTTCCAGCCTGGGATG
>NW_004567112.1:1728760-1729551 GCF_000260355.1 Condylura cristata | reverse complement strand
GCACCCCCTTCCCGACCTGCAAAAACCGAATGAGCTAAACGCAAGCACAAAGCCTTGCAAACATTTTGCCGTATGTTTAGATATTTTCTCCTTTTTGAAAATTGAATCTGACCGTCTGAAGGGTAATAAAGTTGACAATCCTTGATCACTCGTAGTGAGTTCTCTGAGGGAAGCAGTATTTGGGGTCCCCCATCTCGTCTCACTGTTAGACCACGCGGGGTCTAGAGATCCAGTTGACCTTCCCAGCCCCCCTCCAGCAGGGCCTCTTGCACGGCTGCCAACCTTTCCCGGTCAGCGGCTCTGGCTCTGCTCTAGGGGAGAGGTGGTCTGAGGGAGGAGACAGGGAGTGAGCTTTGAGGGGCCCTGGCATCAGCGAGGCTTTGTTGGGTCATCGAGTGACCTGTCCCCTGCCAGGTCACTGTCCTGAGCCCTGCCTGCCGGGTGCTCCCTGCTGGGGGGGAGCGGCCAGTGCTCAGACCTGGCGCTGGCCTCCGGAGGGGCAGGGTAGAGGCCTGACCCCCGCATGACAGGAGGCCCGGTCCTGGGCCAGCCCTGCAGACATGCGGCCGCGTGTAGCCGACTCCGCGTGGCGGCAGCGGGGGCTGAGCTGAGTCACGTGGTGTGGGGAGATCTGGCCACAGAGGGGCCGGCTGGGCTCAGCCAGTGTCAGCCGCAGGTGCGGTCGTCACCCGGAGGGAGGGCTGCTGGCATCTGGGGGTGAGGTGGGATGCCGAGCACCCGACAGCACCCAGCCAGCCCCAAGAGGGAACTCTCCGTCCCCAGAGTCGATG
>NW_004567112.1:1711037-1728516 GCF_000260355.1 Condylura cristata | reverse complement strand
GCTCGTCATCAGCGTCAGCACGGCTCAGGCGGCGGGTGCAGGGTGCGCGGGGCAGGCAGCCAGGGAGCCCACCGCGCCCCGGGGGTGCGGCCGCCCAGAAGAAAAGGCCGGAAGCACAGGAAAGTGGGAGACACAGGCCCACATGGTAACTGCGAGCGCCAGAAACTGGCTTTACATCCCTCTGCTCCTCTGCACGGCCCTCAGACGCTTGCCTCAGGGTCGGAGCTCGGCCTGCGCGGCCTGGCGGACACCGGAGGGCTGAGCGAGGGCGCTGGCGGCGGGCCAGGAGGCACCAGAGTTCCCGGCCTTGCAGCGATGTGAGGCGGGCGGAGGGTGGGCCCCAGGCCTGGGCGTCCCGCGTGCCCAGGACCTTCGCCGCCTGGCCTCTCTGTCCCCGGCTGTTCTCCAACACGCCTGTGGTGGAAGACAGTTGCCTCGGAAGGCGGCTGCCAGCCACGCCGTGGCCCGTCGTTTCCCTCAGCTCCAGGGTGAGAGCACACGCCCGGCTCTCCTGTGCGTCGGAGTCCCGCGTCCTCCGGGGGGGTCCCGTCTGCCGCCTGAATAAAACGTCCCGTTCCCCAGATACGCGAAAAGCTGCGGCTCTCCAGTCAGCCGGCGCTCCTGAACGCCCCCGGCACGGCAGGCGTGGCCGAACAGAGGCTGTGACGCGGCACGCTCACACGGCCCGACGAGCGGGGCAGGCGGCAGGTGCTCCCAGACCCCGGCCCTGCTGGAGGGGGCGACCCGGCCCCCGCGGGCCTGCGCTGCTTACAAATAACCCTGTTCCCACCTCAGGCATCTCTCTGGGCACGCTGAGGACCCCGCCGCTGGACCTGAACTGGCGTCTGCAGAATCCCCAGGCGGCTTTCCCACAGCGGGTCAGTGACCAGGCCCGCAGGTGGAGGTCCGCGTCTTTCAGAAGACGGAAAGAGCCAGGCTGGGGAACCGGAGGGTGAAGGTCACCACCAGCACGTGCAGCCTGGGGGGGGGGCATGGGGCAGGGGACCCCACTGGGCAGGGGACTCCACTGGGCCAGGGGACCCCACGTGGCTCGCCCCACAGGAGCCCTGCATCAAGGCTGGACAGCTTTGTCAAGACTCAGCGAGCTCACCGTGGACCATCCTGCGCGCCTCGGACATCTGCGGGTGTCCACACCAGGAGTGGCATTTACACACTCGGGGTCAGAGCCCCTGTGTGGACATGGAGCGCTTCCCACCAGCTGGGTGACATAGGTCTGTCCCTTTGCAAGTGGGTTTCTGAGTGTGCAAACATGGGGCTGCATGTGCAAGCGTGCACCTGTGCACACCCCAGCCCTGTGGCGCCCCCAGGCAGGGCTCCCCAGTTTCTGTGGCCCGGAACTTCCTACCACTGGGTCACCGGAGTCACAGTCAAAAAGCCTCTGTGCCTGCCGAAGCCCCAGGTTAGCAGGGTGAGGGCTTGGGGGAGGCCCAGGTAAGCAGGGTGGGAGGTTGGAGGACCCCACCCGTCCAGGGGCCTCTGACACGGGCGGCCTCGATGGGGCAGGTGCGCTGGGAGGGCGCCGCCAGGTCACGCCTCTCAGCAGAGACTGGCGGCCAGGCGAGGAGCAGCTTCCACAGGGCTCCACACATGCCAGAGCCTGGGGGGGGGGAGCCGGGGCCGGGGGCAGCCCTTCAGCTCCGAGGGCGAGGCCATGTCCCCTCCCTAGTGCCTCTGCAAGCGGCCCTGGGGCCCCAGCAGCTCCATAACCCGCGGCCGCATGGAGGCGCCGAGTCGCGGACGTCCGATGCGCTCACGCTCGTTAAAATTAATGACATCATTTACCATTTCTGCGCACATTAGCTTTGGAAAACGCTTTACAGTCATCTTTATTAATGAATAAAGCTTTAAGGGACAAAAAAATGCGCCGTAAAATTATGATGCGTATGCTGCACGTCAGTTTTACTATTATTATCTTTAAATATCTCCCCCAAGTGGAGAGTCGCTCACCCCTAAACGAGGCTCTCGCCAACGTGAGGCTGAACTCGCCGGCGCCCCTCCCGCCCCCGGGGTCCCGTCCAGACCCCCAGGCCTGCCCGCCTCCGGCCGCCCACCCGGGCCCCTGGAAAACGGCCAAGAAAGCAGAAAACTGCTCTGCTGCTGCCTGGCCTGGGGCGTCCCGGCGCTGCTGGCTGGACGGCTCATGATTGCGCCCCAGACTGGGGGCTGCGTGTGCACCCCACCCGCACGCGCCGCACCCCACACCGCGCCGCGCACCGCACACAGCAGCCCACAGCCTCTTCCCCGGCCGAGGTCGCGGTCTGCGCGGCCCAGCCTGACGGGAGCGAGGCGCAGTCCAGCCGGGCGGTGTCCGCCGGGGCACCAGACGCGGGGAGCAGGGCCCGCGCCCTCACCCGTGTCCACTGAGGGTCTCCTAACTTCTTGGGGCTACCTCTTCCCTCGCGCGCCCTACGCCGCCCTGGGAAACAGCCCTGCGCGATTCTGGCCCTGGACCAAGGCTGGCTCAGGAGCCCAGGCGCCGGGGCCCAGCCCAGATGTCCCGCGAGCCGCTGCTGGGAGGCCTCGCGGCTGCGAACCACGGTGCGGGGTGGGGGCTGAGGCCCGCGTGGGCCCCACCTCCCGGGTGGCCGACACTCACCTGCCCTGTAGCTCCAGCCTGGGATGTGGATGGACAGCTGGCTGGCCCCACCTCGGGGGCGCCGGGGGGCGCAGGGCCCCGGCCCTGTCCGCAGGGTGATGGGGCTCCACTCCGGGTCTCGGTGTTCCGCGCCGTCCAGCAAAGGCGAGGCGCTCCGCGGGCAGGTGCCGCCGCCCAGGTGCACCTGCCCCAGCGACGGGCTTTCCTTGGCCAGACCCTCTGGCAAACCAGTGTCCCAGCAGGGGCCCCAGGGGCCCGGTGGTCCTGGCCAGGGCTCCCGCCTGCGGGCCCCGCCCACTGGCTCGGGGTTGGCCGGGGCGCCTGCCCCATCTGGTGTCAGGCTGTGTGAACTGCAGCTGAGGCTGACGGACAGCACCGACCTGTGCAGCTGAGGGCGGGCAGTCCGCGGCCCGGCGGGCACCGACAGGGGCCTGTCCGGGGCGTAGGTGGGGCTGTGGCACTGCTGGGACACACGCAGGTGGACGCAGGAGCTGAACACCAGCGGGCCCCTGGCCTCCTGCGGGGTGTCGGGGGAAAAGCCGTCCTCTCCAGCGTCCACGCCGGTGACCCAGCACTCGTGTCCCTCACACGGCCGCACGTGGGTCTCCGGCGCCTTCGGCCTCACCCCAGAGCAGCTTCTGGAGTCGCCCGTGCACGGAACGGGCCTCGGGCGCCCGGGAGGATCCGCGCCGGCCGAAGGGCGCCCGAGCAGCGCGGGCTGGACCCTGCACTTCGTGCACGGCGGGTCCCCCACGGCCTCCCACTCCAGGGCGCTGGCGGGGGGGCCCACGCGCCTGGCGGTGATGGTGATGGACGAAAAGCCTCTTTGGGGGGCACCGCTGGGCGGCTCCCCTTTGGGCAGCGGCTCTATCTCGGGCCCCAGCCGCTCAGATGTCGGAGTCCGAGTGCCCCACGTGCCGGGGAGGAGGGCGAACGCCCTGTGGATGGTGACCCCACTGTGGTCGGCCAGGGGCTGCTTCCTGGAACAGGCGGGGGACTGCGTGTGGGCACATGACACTGGCAGGGGCACCCCGTTCTCCCTCGACTTATTCCCATCCATCAGCTGTGAGATGACGATGGATGAAATCATTTCCGTGTGCTCCGAGGCCACGGTCTCCTGCAGGTGGAAGGAAACGCCGTTATTCCAGCAGCCCGTGCGTGGCCGGGGCCTGCGGCCAGGGGCCGGGCCCGGCTTGCTGGCTGTTCCCCGGGCGCTGCCCGAGAGCCCGGGGCTGTGGGAGCGCACACGCCAGGGAGCCTCGGTCTGCCTGGTGCCGATTCCTACCCTGTCTCGTGACGTGTCCTCGGTCACCTCCACCGGGCCGAGCGCTGAACACAGGCTCTCAGCCACAAAGGGCTGGGATTTGGGGACACAGGTCCTGGGGAGATGAGGCAGCCTGCCTCGGAAGGAGCAAGTGTACCCCGCCCCAGCTCCCCACACAGCTAACTGGCAACACTGGGCCAAGGCCCGAGAACAAATGACCGGAACCCAAGCTCCCGGGCTTGCAAACTGGCCAGATGGTCATACCCGGGCATCGGGAAGGGTGGGCGGTCTGGGGCAAGACAGGGGCCGTCTTGCTGTGTTTCAACCCTCGCCGCGGGGCTCTGTGCCCCATCAAGAGGCGGACGTGACGTTCCTACACGGACCATGGCCCAACCCCTGGATTCCTCCTTCCTCAGACTAATATTCACTGAGCCCCCTCGGTGCCAGGCTCTGAGGTAGTTAACAGGGTCCCGTGAACCAGGCACCGGATGACCAGCACGGGAACTTTATCAGGATGAATTCGGGTTTGGAGCGTGAGACTCCGCCCCGCGCCTCTAAGAAGCAGAGAAGTCGCAGCTTCGCTCTCCAACACCCGCCCTCCTCTTGTGCGGGACGTCCTGTCCTGTCCGTCTGGCAAGTGCCAGTGTCTCAATGAGCGTCACCGAGGAACTGAGGCTGTGACCCAGCCTCTTAAAAACTAGTGTTGGTCTATGAGCCGTAGCTGGGTGGCGTACGCAGCAGGTCGCCTCTCTCGTGATTCTGGAGGCTGCAGGCCGAGCTCAGTGTCCGGTCTCCTCCTGAGTCTTCGTCCTGGGTTTGCCTTCTGCTTTCTTCTCCGTGCGTGTCTGTCCAAAGGCCCCTTGCACGGCACCAGTCAGGCTGGGTTGGGGCCACCAAGGCCTCCCGAAACCCTCACCGCCTCTGCAGGGGCCTGCTCCCCGGTGTGGTCTATGCCCAGAAGTGGGGGGCAGCTGGGGGTTGGGACTCCGGCCCTGAGCGCTGTCTGGGAGCTCAGGGTCACGACCCGGCCACAGTGGGGCCTGCTCGCCTTTGGGTTTCTTCTGGGGCTGGGCAGGGTTGGTCTGACAGGACACAAGGTTGGTCTGACATTCCAGTCGGCCAACTCTTTTTATTTTTTTAAAGATTTATTTATGCATCGACAGGAGGGTCTGCTGTGCCCTGCGGTCTCTCCCTGGCGGGGGTCACACGCAGGCCCAGTGGCTGCGGACAGCTTGACAGCACTTAGGCTGACCCCCGCTCCAGGAGCTCCCGCGTCCACTCAGGTTTGGCGTGTCCAATGCAACACGCAAACGCAAAACAAGTGGGCCGGTGACCACGGGCCGGTGACCACGTCTGATAATCGGCTGCGTTTCGCTGAGATCTCTGCTAGAACTCCGAAAGGTGTGTTACCTCGGTGAAGATGGGCAGCTTCTCTGAAGCATCGGCCCGGAGCTTCCGAAGGGCGGACGGCCGAGCGTGCGGCGCGGGGTGTCCCAGGGCCCTAGGCAGGAGGACGCCGTGTTAGTCTGGCGGATCAGGAAGCTGCATCGCTTTGCCGCCACCCAGCCACCCGCTCGGGTCTGAAGCCCTCGGCGGGCCCGCACCTGCTGGCCTGCGCCGGCCCCCACCCCCACTGGAGTCCATGGCTGTCCGGTTCATCAGACCGAAGGCCCCGCCCAGCGTGGTTTCTGCCCCCAGACAAGGCGCCGCCCTGGGCCTCTCGCTCACACGCCCTGAGTTTAAGGCTGGAGGCACCAGCCGCGTGGAGAAGGCTGCCGACCCCAGCCCCTGCCAGCCTCCGCACGCCATTGCCCGGGCCGGCGCGGCCATTCCCCAAGACGCGCCTCCGCCCAGAGGGGCTTTAGCTCTGGATGTGAGGGCCAAGGGGGACCCGGGAGAGGAGTGAGGCTAACCGGGGCCAAGAGACGGCCCCACAGGGAGGCCGGGGCCGCCATCAGGCCCCAGGGCACACAGAGGCCCCAGGGCAGCCCGGTTCCAGGCCTGGCGCCGCCAGCCCAGGTTGAAAGAAGCACATGTCCCGGGTCACCCTGGAGGGACGTCCCCGCTCGCCAAGCCACCCACTCCTCACCCAGCCCTGGGCGGAGAAGGCTCACGCCTGGCCCCCGGCTCGAGGCACGAGGACGCTGCCTGGGCCCGAGGAGCTCGACTAGCCTCAGGCTTCATGGGGGGCCAGTGCCAAGGAGCCTCAACCCCACCCACTCTGCAGGGGTGAGGGTCAAACTCAGCCGGGGGCAGAGGCGCCATTTGGGGTCAGGGAGTTTTCAAATGGCTAAAAGGCTGCCCCAGCTGCTGGAGGCTGGCCCTGGGTCACCAAGCAGTGGGTTTTTTTTTTAAGATACTGGGGTACAGGCCAGAGGTGTGGGGGGGAGGGTAAGAGGATTCCCCAGAGACAGAGCGGGGAGCAGAACAGGCAGAGGGACGAAGTCCACTGCTGAGGGGAGCAGCGGGCGGTCAGGAGAGGTCTGCCGCGCCCTGGGTGGGGTCAGCTCCGGGGCGGGGGTCGAGGGTGTTTTTAAAAATTTAAACTCAAGGGGGCTCTCCCTGGTGATGCAACAAGTTCGATCCCCCACCAGGGAGTGACCACAGGGCGCGGCAGACCTCTCCTGCCCCGCCCGCTGCTCCCTCAGCAGTGGACTTCAGTTGGCCTGTCCTGCTCCCCGCTCTGTCTCTGGCGAAGCCTCTCACCGCCCCTGCACCTCTGGTCTGTACCCCAGTTCTGTGAGCACGAATAAATACATCTTTAAAAAAATTTAATTCAGTAGTGAAGAAGGCGGCTCCCTAACGGCCCCCTGCTCAGCGCACCGGGAGGGCTGCTTTTCTTTGGCTTCTACATAATGTCACACTTTCTATGGAAACCATGGGGTTTCCAGCCCTCTGGGCCTGCAGGCGGGTCACGGAGGAGCCTCCGAGCCCGCCCCTCTCGTCTCACCCCGAGGGACGCCGGCGCCCCTCAGCTCGGCCCAGCTGGCCATCGCTGCTGGCTCCTGGCCGCAGGGCCGTCCCGGAGGTGAGGGCCCGACGCCGCTCCGTGGCGCGAGACCGGGAGAGCGGGCTTGTGGGGCGGGTCCTGGGGCGGCAGTGGCCGACAGAGGCCGTGGCCCCGGGCGCTCCAGAGGGGCTGGCGCGACCGTGGTCACCTGCAGCGTGAGGTGCTCAGCTGCGTGGAGCTGCCTCGCCCATAAACTGCTGCCTGGGCCCCCGCCCGGCGCCCTTGGGGGGGACCCAGGTGTGCCGGTGGGCAGCCCCCCAGCTTCCGTGCTGTCCCCACTGCCCCGCCCCCTCCCTCTCCCCACCCCTTCCCCTCCCGCCAAGTTCATTATCTTGGTGCTCGATGACCATCTCCTGTTGTCAAGACACAGGTCGAGGCACCCCACCACCCCTCCTCTGCCCTCACCTCCCGGGTCCAGCTGAAAGCCACGGCCAGTCTTGTCTAGCAGAAAGGCTGCGTCCTGTCCAGTCTCCACTGCAGCGCCTGTCCCCAAGCAGGGTCACAATCAAGCTGGCGACCCCCGGCTTGTCTCCGGCCAGGTCCCCCAAGCCTCTTGGTCTCCAGTCTGTGCCCCTGCGGAATCACACGCTCCTCTGAAAACTCTAAGGAAAGAGAGACCCCCCACTCGGTGCAGGATCTGGGGCTTCTGAGCACACGCCTAGATCCCGGGGCACAGGGACACCCCTGGAGCTCAGGGACACCCCTAGGGCTCAGAGGCACCTTGACCACAGCAGCTCCCAGCCCAGCGCTGTGTTGGCCACCTGGATGCCACCACCCGCGTGGCCCCTGGGCTAACCCCGTCCCGCCAACCCCCAGACCCCCTCCAGCTCAACGCCCCCAGGACTGCCCTACTCAGGAAGCTCTCCGGCCTGTACCCCACCCCCTCTCTGGGGCCAGGCGGCCACTGGCACAAAGCCGGCTCACAGCCCTGCAGCCAGACCCCTAACCGGGGCGTGGGCCTGCTCTCCTCCCTCGCCTCGACCTTGCTTCTGGAGGCTGCGGCGTGTCTGAGCGATGGCTATGGATGGCTATGGGGACCCCCCAGCCTCCGACCTGGGCCCTCATCTCCATGTGGCGACTGCCCCGCTCGCCACGTCTCCAGGCCTCTCTCTGTGAGGCTCACTGGGTTTCAGGCCTCATCTTGACCGCATCTGCCCCTGTCCCAGGGGTGGGGTTAGGACCTGGGCAAGTCTCTGGGGAGCACCATTCAATCCTCCGCGGCGCCCCTCCCGGCTGTCCGGACCCCACACCCTCGCTGATAGCACAGCCTCGCTCGTCGCTCTGCCGTGGGCCGCGTGGGGTCTGCCTCCCTGACGCGGGCCTCGGGCTGGCTCCTCCCCAGCGCCTCGCACAGGCCCGGCCACGCAGGCGCACGGGGTGAGCAGGCCGTCTCTTCACCTGGCAGCCACCTCCGTGGGAGACCATCAGGGGGTGCCTCGCTCAGCCCGCGGGGTCACGCTCCACGGACCTTCCAGAGACCTTTCCTCCATGCCAGAGGCTACTGATGGCGAGACGCGCCTGGCCCGCACACCTCGGTGAGCGCCTTCGGGAGGGGTCAGGTTCCGTCCGTCCTGGCAGCAGAGCTGAGGGTTCCACCGGGATGACGTCATCAGAGAGGTGTCCGGGCAACCGGGCAGGGGCAGGAGGATGTCTGCACCCCGTTCAGCTTTCTGTGAGCCCCATGAGACATGGGGGGGGGCACTACCACAGGCCGCTGCACGTATCTCCTCTCACGGATCTCAGCCGGGTCTCCCGCCCGGTTTGGAGGACGCTGCTCACCCCGTGGCCAAGCAGCATTTTCAGCAGCTGCCCGAGTACCGGATTATACGCAGGAACCACCACGGGCTTAACTGGCTGACGCCCCTCGTCACACATAATGGCTACCCGATTTCTTCGAGCCGGGCTGGCTAGAGCACGGCCAGCTGCTGGGCCAGGCGCGTCTCACGGGGACCCCGGCCGGACCTCACAGTTTAATAAAACACTTTTGACATGAAATGACACTGAACAAAGTTGCATAATTTATACCCAACTGAATGGGAGTACAAATTAGCTCTACAACATCCACGCAGCTTTAAGGAGCGGAGCGACTGTCATGAAAAAGCCAGCCGGGGCCTGGAGCCTGGAGAAATCATCGAGCCAAAGCCCGGGTTAGAGGCGGCGCGGCACAGGCCGCCTCACGTGGGCCGGGGCGGGGCCAAGGCCCAGGTCAGGCTTCCGAAGAGACTGGCTTCCCCCGGGGTGGGCGCTGGGGTGCTGGGGTCACACGGGCCACTTCACGGCTTGCTGTGACTTGCACTGGGTGACCCAGGGGCTCTGAGCGTGGTCTGTGACTCTACTGGCTGCACAGTGGGAGACAAGTGTCCTCTCCTCTCCAAGAGGTCTCGCAGGCGGCCTCCACGCTGCGCCCACTGACAGGTGAGGGAGCCCGGCCACACCGGGCTGAGCCCGGAAGTGATGACCATGGCCAGAGTCAGGAGCGGGCAGGCCGGGGGCTCCGACAGCGCCTCAAGTTTGGGAAGCGGACGGGGCAGCCGGGGCAGCTGGGTGGCGCCTGCACATGCCGCTGGCCCCCCGCGACCCCAAGGCCGGAGCGGTGAAGCGGGCGTGGGTATTTCATGGGCGCCCCACAGTGCCTGGCACACGAGGTCACGGCGGAGAAATGTGTCCTCTGGCCAGGGTGAGCATTCCTGAAACAGGGCTGGCGCGTGTGCAGCCGGGTGGGGCTCCTGGGGCTGCGTGGCACGTGGCTGGGGTCTGCCCCGTGCAGGGACGGAGGCTCTGACTCACCGCCCGTGTGCGGGGGCAGCAGGGTGGGCCCCGGCTCTTAGTGCAGGGCTGGAGAGCAACAGCCACCAGGGAGGAGACCGGGCCTCGGACAGCGCCTGCGGGAGCCGGGCCGGGGCCTCCGCGGGGCCAGTGGGCCTGTCCGCTCCGCGTCCACGGGGCCAACCAGCTGCAGACGGACGGTTGCCGAGGCGCCAGCGGGTTCGTCCCCTGGGGGCGGCGTCGCGCGGGCTGGGGGGGCGTGAGCGAGTCTGCGCAGCCGCTGCCTCCTCGTCCAATCGCTGCAAGTGGCCAGGGCCCGGCCGGAGCCCAGAGCAGGAGCTCACGGAGAAGCCGGCGGTCGCCGTGGCCGGTCGCCGCGGCCCAACAGCCAAGCCCCACCCGGCAGCTGGCACCGTCAGAGCGGGCTCTGCCCACAGCCCAGCACATCGTCGGGGTCCAGGCGGTGGGCCTGTGCCCCCTGCAGGCCGCAGGACTCTCCCTGAGGCACATGGCCCTTCCCGAGCCCGGCAGCCGTGGGCCGGCCGGCCAGACCGACCGCGAGGCTGCTGTTGGCCGCCTGGGAGCTTCAGTTTCCAGTTGTTTTCTCTCTGGAGCAGCTCTTGTTTCATGCGTCCAGGGCCCAGCCACCTGTGCCCCCCAGAGCGTCCCCGCCCCTTCCACGTGCAGTCCCCGGAGAGGCGAGGTGGCCTGGCCCTCTGCCCGTCACACAGCCCCTTTCCACAGAAGGAAACCAGCTCGGGAGGGCAGCGCTGGCCGGCTCGCTCCAGCCAGGAAGAGGCAGGCCGGGCGAGCTCGGCCAGTTCCCGCCAACCACACCCGGCCGCGGGGCCAACTGCTCTCTGCAGCGTCCCGAGACGTACGTGGCGTACCACGGGGCTCGCTGGGAAGTGCGCCGTCCGAGACTATGGCACAGCCGTCGCCACTAATCCAGACAATCGTCTTCCTTCCCCAAAGAAGCCCAGGCCCACTGCTCGCCATCTCCGCCTTGTCCAGCCCGCGGACACCACAAACACACTTTCCCTGGAAATGCCTGTTCTGGAGAGTTCACGTGCACGGAAGCAGGGACTCTGGCTTCTGCTCTGGCCGCTTCTGCAGAGCATCCTGCTTTCAGGCACATTCACGGGGTCAAGGTATCACGCTGTCATCTCTCCAAAGGCCAGGGACAGCCGACTCCGTCTGCACGCGCTGACGGCCATCTGGGCTGCTTCCACGCTTTGCCTGTCAGAAACGCTGCCTGAACGTTGTGGACAGGTTTCGTCGTGGCTCTGCCTTCTCCTGGGTCCGACTTAGGAGTGGAGCTGCTGGCTCGCACCAAATTCCGTGCCTGACTCTTTGAGACCACACCCCACCGTTTGCCATGGCGCCCACCCATTCTGCACCCCACTGGCCATGTCTGCATGTGCCTTCCTGCCCGCTGCCCCGCCAGCCTCGTGGGTCTGGAGAGGCGGCTCACGGGTTTGATTTGCCTTCTGTGACTGAAATGTCTTCCTTTTTTTCAGATGTTTACTGGCTACTTGAATAGCTTCTTGGAAAAATATCTCCAGCAAAATATGTCTTCAGCAAACATATCTGTGCTTGTGTTTGAGCGGTTACTTGTCTCTGCATAGCAGGCCTAGGAAAAGACACTTCACGGCGCCACCTGCACGCTCCCCTAGGTGAAAGGAGCAGCGTGATGCCCAGACTCCCCTGCGGCGGTGTCTCCCTCCCAGGGACCCTCGACAAGAGCAGCGCGTCTGCACAGAGACTAAGAGAACCTTCTTTGGCATCCCCAGACACGGCTCCAATCTTGGCCCCCTGCAAAGTTTGGAGCGCAGACAACTCACTCGCTTCTCTGTGCTTCCATCTCCCAGCTGCACAACAGGGGCCACAATGCCTATCTCACGGATTGCTGTGAGCAAAGACACTGGGAAAGGCCCGGGGTGGGGGGTGGTCCTGCATACAGGGACAGCCTTACAGAGCAGCAGTGACGAGGCCGGGGCCGCGCGAGACTGGACGTGACAGCAGCGAACAAGAGACAAAGTCGCTGCCTTCCTGGAGCGTCCCGACAGCCGGGCATTCTAGCTCGTTAATGGCGCTGCTATTGTCACGACTCCAGATTCTCACTCTCGATTGCCAAGCAAGTACCATCTCATCAGAACTAGAATGACACCATAAGACATTTCACTAATGAGCTTGAACTTTAGGGAGACAAAGCGTTTGCTGGGGTAATTGCCGCTTTCCCGCGAGCTCCCTGCTAGGCCTTTCCTGTCTTTGCGAGGGACACCCGAGACGCCGGGCGGGGCGGCCACCCTCGAGTGTGCAGGTGGAGAGAGGCTCGTCTGGACAGTATTGGGTGGAGAGAGGAGCCGAAGGACACAGATTGTCACCAACAGGGCAAGGAGCAAGTGAACATAGGAAGACGGGCCAGAGGAGCCCCCTGGGCTGTTGGGCTGAGGGTCCAGCGGCTGGACGTGACGTTGAGTGGACAGAGGAAAGCTGCTGGTTTCCAGAGCTTTTCTGGGACAAGGAGCAAAACCCACTGGAGCAAATGAGGTCTCAGCATCATGGAAACGCTGCCACGTGGTCAGCCATCCTGTGTCAGCCCCAGGGGTCAGCCCAGCACGGCCGCCCCGCGGACAGTCACCCGACTTCTACCAGCAGGCAGGCCCCCAAGGTTTCTGAAAGGACCCCCGTGCCTTGATGCCGGGGTTCAGCATAACCTGGGCATTAATTCCCTGCCCTGTGGGCAGGAGGCAGCCCCTCTCGGGCACACTAAACAGTGCGGCAGCGTGGAGTCACGCAGACCCGCAGGGCAGGGGCCTGTGTCCCCCCATGGCGGCATGGACATGCAAGATGTGGGAGGACGGCGCGTCGCTGGAGCGTAAGCAGACGCAGATGGCAGGGCAGGAACAAGGAAGCCGGGAAGACGCTGGCAGCCGGTACGGACGCCAGAGACCGGGGTGGGATTACTGATGCCCGCGCCGGTCGGGGGGGTGGCGCAAGAGGGCGTCGAGTGACCAGCCGTGCTGGCACAGCTGGCACAATTTTAAAAATCAAAATGAGTTCCCAAGATTTTACCGTGTCCACACATCAACTCCAGATCAATACAAGCTTCATCGTGAGAGATAAAGCCTGAAAACCGTTCAGAGCTAAAACAGCCGACAGCCTTATGCTCGCGGGTAGGGGAGGACGTCGCCTCCGGCTGCTCGTCTGGCCAGCGCCCCCATCCGTGACGTCACACTCCCTGGCCTTACACAAGCTGGCATGAAGGCAGACTTGGCCCCTCAAGCGTCCCAGCAGGCAGCCTGGCCTCGCGTGCCTCCCTCCCTGCCTCCCTGCGCTGGCTGGCTTCATGACAGCCTTGCGGGCTGGAAGGCTCGCTGGGTGACGGCCCCCCGCCGACACTGGCCTTGAGGAGCCCTGACCCTGGGTTCTGAGGCCCCTTCCCCGGGGCTGGGCCTGCAGCTGCTTCTCACGGCCGCCTCTGTGCTCTGGCTCAGACTTGGAGCCTTCCCTGGGCTTGAACAGAGGGGCCACCCACTAAGCAGGACCGGGAATCATTTCGAGGGCGCGTAAAACAGATATTGGGGAAAGCCAAAGCTTGCTGCCCAGTGCTGCGCCTGCACCCCGATTACTCCAGTGACCCTGCTGTCTGAGCTGGTGCTGAGGGAGAGAAAGCAACGGGGAAGAGCCAGCTTGGACACTGGGGGAAATGACAGCGTCTTTGGTGGGCGCGGTGAACCTCCGGCCTTCGGGGAACTCGCCGCCGGCCAGGAGCTAAGCTGTCTGTCCTTGTTTCCCCTGCCGGGGTGAAAACCCGCCGCCAGCGCCTCGGCAGATCCCAGCATGGCCAGCGAGGAAGAGACAGGTGTGGGCGCAGTTCCTGGGGACCCTGACATCCCCGCGCTGACCCTCCCCCTTCCCTGGCCGCCCCCACCCACGGCCCTGCTTCTCCCCAGTTTGGAGAAGGCCTTTCAACACGAACTTCTTTCCATTCCGTGGCCCGCAGCTCTACGGCCTGCACATTTGTTTCAATGATCTCTCCCCGCTGTCTGGGTGTTGGGTGGGTCAGAGGATTCAACCGGTCAGTAACAAATGAAGCAAGCACCCCCCCGCCCCAGTCCTGGCATTGCTGACCAGGGAACTTCCAGCCAGGCATCTGGCCGCGCAGAAGCCAAGAATGCCAGCTGCCGGGCCGTTTAAGAATCAGTTAAATTTCTGCTGAACTTGGATGAATTGCACGTGCTGTTTCTCCAGGATGAACTCAAGCCACGGGGTCCACCTGACCTTGCTTTGTCGGGGTGAGACCCGCCCCCCGCCCGGGCGAGCAGCCGCCAGGAAAGAGCGTTTCAGCCTCAGAGCCCGTGGCCGCTGGTGCCGGTGCAGGCGGGCTGCACTCTCACCCTCTCGGGGCTTCGCTGAGCCTGAGAAAATCGTCCTTCAAAGCAGCCCTGGAGATCCTGCAGCGGAAGGCCAGGCCTGCTGGGGAGATGGGGAGGGGGTCCTTGGCCCCCCAAACACTAAGCCCCAAGGACTGCATTCGGCGAGCCGGCCCTCGCCCAGGTCCTCCTGGGACGCTGAAGTGGAAAGGCCTCGGATTAGACAAACAGGAGACTTCAAAATAAAGAGGCATGTAAGAGGGTTTGGTGCTTATCTCCTCTCCCAACAAAAGATAACAGGTAATTGCTTTTTTATCACTAGCCCTTGAATTTGAAAATAAAGAAGGAGCAGGGCTTGATATCACGCCTCGACTTTGTGCCCACCGGTCTGCCCGTGCTCGGGGGCGAAACTGGGAGGCAGGTCTGGGCAGCACCCCCCCCCGCACCCCCATCCAGGGCGCAGGGGTCTCCCACGAGATGGGTTAGCTGACTATACACACGCTGTCCCCCACCGCCCAAGCAGGCTCTCCAATGGCCAGCTCTTGTCCAGCGGCGGCCTCTGTGAGGCGGCCAGGGGACGGGAGGCTGTGGCCTAGCAGCCTGGGCCGGCGGGCTCCTGACGCAGGCGCTTCTGGAACAGTCTAGCCGTGGCCTGGGGCAGCCCCAGCGAGGCCCTCTGCAGGGTCACCCGTCTTTCCTGCTGGGGGCTGCCCTAGGCCTGGAGCAGAGCTGCGGGGAGCAGAAGGCCCAGCGGAGGCCCCACAGGTCGCCTCTGCTAAGGTAACGTCCTCGATTCCTCTGGGACTCCTCCCAGGCCCCAGGCCCCTGCAGGGCACAGGACCTGCTGTTCCTGCGCAAGGACTCTGGCCGCCCCGGAAGGGCGCCAGGCAGCAGAGGGACCTCTTCCCATCCGGAGCTGACGCTCCAGGTTCATATGGCGGGAGATTGAGTGGTGATATTCCCGGACCCTTGTCAGCAGCTGCATCGCCCCCCGCCCCCCAAATCCACGTGTTGATGTGACCTGGCCATGGTTCTGACAGTCTAGGAGACAGCACTAGCATTCCGGTGTGCTGCTTGGGGCACCCTTTCTCTGGGCCCCCCCCCTGCCCAATTAAGCGATGTAACAGTTTCTCTTTGACCCCCATGAACAGTTAGACCCTGTAACACTCAAGGAGACGGCGGCCCAGTGAGGGGACCCGCAGCGTCCGCCTCCCGGTGGACCAGACAAGCTCACGTAGGGTCCTGGGTGCCACTCTTCCCTCCCCGCCCCCACAACGGTCCTCTCTCTGCTCCTTGCCCAGGTGGCCTCCCGCTTCCCACAGTGAGGGGTCTCCGCCCAGAGTAACCAACAGCCAACTCCCTGCTAGCCAGGGGGAGACCGCGAGGCGAAGGCCGAGGACACTGGCGGCCGGCCCAGGGCCAGCCGAGCCGAAGCCGGCGCGGTGCCGGCTGGAGAGGGGAGTGGGGTTTCGGCCGCAGAAAGCTGAGCCTGGAGGCGTATCAGAGCTCCGTGTCTAATGTCACCAGGAGAGAGAGCTGGGGGCTGGCCCCGGGCCCCAGAGCCCCACGGAGCAGGCCGGGGGCGCAGGGTAGGTGCGTTTATGGGACAGAGAAGGCCGCTGTGCTTCACGCTAAACACCCAGAGCGAGGGCGGCAGGGCCCCGGCCTGCTCCTGGGGGTGGGGTTCACACGGCAGGATGGAGGGGAGCCTCGTGCCCAGGAGCCACCCCCACCTACTACATCATTCCAAGGGTGAGAGCAAGGAAACAAATGCATTTTGGTGAAGTTCCTGCTCACACAGGCCTTCAGCAAAACTGCAGGAGTGAATTCACTCCATGAATAGAGCACCCACGACATGTTCAAATATTAAGACCTGATTGAAAAGGTAATGAAGCAAAGAAATCTAACCTCACGGTGGAATTTCACAAGGCGGGCGCGACCCCAAGAGCGGCGTGTCGTGTCGGGGGGGCGGCTCACTCTGCGCGTGGCCTTCTGGACTTCTGAAACCTCACGTTGGTGAGGAGACAGCTGGTGTGGACGTGCCAGATAATGAGGCTTCAGAAGCGGACCCAAGGCTGCGGCCGCGGGAACTCTGGGGCACGCCGAGCCCGCGCCAGAAAGATGGAGAAGGCAGGGCCGACGCTGAAATAGCAGAGACGGAGCGCCAGGAGTTCACGCCACTCGCCGCTCACCTGCCAACCCAAGGGAGGAAGCCAGAAACGAGGAGCGCCGCCGCGGAATTTAACTGCCACCCAAAGCAACTGCCCAGAACCAGTAACTTGCCTTTCTTAATTATTGTATAAGAGATTTACTTATTTGTGCATGTAAGAGCTGGGGTACAGGCCAGCGGCATGGGGGTGAGAGGACCCACCCGAGACAGAGTGGGGGCAGAACAGGCCGGCTGACTGAGGGAAGCAGTGTGGAGTCTGCTGAGAGGGCAGCGGGGAGACAGGAGGGGCCCGTCTGGGGGTCACTCCCTGGCCGGGGATCGAACTTGCGCTGCAGAAGCTGCGGCCAGCCTCCGGCACTGCACTTTAACCCACTGCACCACCAGGGAGGGCCCAGAATCAATAACTTTCATAAAGAACAGCAATAACCCATTAGAAAACATCAGGAGAAACAGTAGCAATGGCAAGAAAGTGATAATATATCCAGAAACATCTCGGGCTGGACCTATGTCAAAAGATAAAAAAAAAAAATGATCCTAGAGGAAATAAAAGAGCTGAGTGAATGAAGAGGTTTGACAGATTCTGGATGAAAAAGTCAAGATTGTAACATCAGTTCTGCCCAAATTAATTTATATATTCTACGTGGAATAAAAAACCCACAACAGAGAAAATAATAACATAACAACCTGACAATCTGCTTCGTAAACGGGCGTGGAAGAGAGAAAGCACTGAGTACCCAAGACAGCCTGGCACACGCCTCAGGAGTGGGCTACCGCGGTGCTGACTGAAACGTGCAGTCTTTGCAGAGGAAGCCCGGACTAAACCACTGGATTAAACAAGATACCCTGCACAGTCCAGACTTTGCTGAGAGACGACTGTAAATCACAGGGGAAGGGACAGCAAATAAGACTGATAGTCCTTATGTCAATCAATTCTATCCTCAGAAAGACAAAATAATGTATGGGCCATGTTTAAAAACAGACACAGAGTGCAATTTGAAATGGGTGAGAAGTATAATAACACAAAGCAAAATAAAAACAAAAATAGTGTCCGCAATACCAGAAGTCTTAAGAGAGACACATTGTTCTGGTGCCATGAAAGATGGACAGCTGAGGGCCTCCCTGTGGCTGCAGGGTGAAAGTCTCAGCTCTGTGAAGCCCCTGCAGCGGAGCTCACGCCACGCCAGGGAGGGAGGGACCCCGGGGCCCCGCCAGGGAGGGACCCCCAGTGCTGCAGACCGCTCCTCTCTCCCCGCTGTCCCTCAGCAGGGTGTTG
>NW_004567112.1:1700043-1709963 GCF_000260355.1 Condylura cristata | reverse complement strand
CCTTCCTGGGGTCCGCGAAGGCACCGGTTGCGCGAGTGTAGACGGGTGCAGCCGCCGTGCGGGGCCGGCAGACCTCCAACAGGTGCGGGTCGTCTGCGCGTGACCCTTCCTGGGGTCCGCGAAGGCACCGGTTGCGCGAGCCTCCACGCACGCACCGGCCAACCTGCGCGCAGCGCCGCCGAGGCGCAGCCCTGGGGGTCCAGCGGCCTGTCACCAGCTGTCCCGGCACAGAGAGCACCGTGCCACGGCGCACGCGCACGCGTGTGCTCACACTCAACTTTCGCCTCAGTCGTGGACGGACGTGAGTGGGCCGCGGCGGCCACGCGGCGCCAAGGAGAAGCCAGACACACGGTCAGAGCGCGCACTCCCCTCCGGGCCGCCCGAGCAGGCACATCCCCGGGCGGAGGGGCGGTGGGTGGGTGGTGCCGGGCACCAGGGGCAGCAGGTGGCAGGAAGCGCCTGCTCTCTCGGGGGAAATGCCCTGGAGCCAGACGCCGCGGGGGGATGCTCTCCTGGCGCTGAACTGGCCACCGAAGGCCAAGTGGCGGGACTCGGGGTTAGCCATCGGCCTCCGCGGAAATCAACAGCGAGCTGGATTTCTGCTCTGTTTGGGGAAGACACACACACTCACCACACGGAGACCCACGTTAGGGTGTGGGGAGCAGGTCAGGGTGTGGGGAGGAGGTCAGGGTGTGGGGAGCAGGTTAGGGTGTGGGGAGCAGGTTAGGGTGTGGGGAGCAGGTTAAGATGTGGGGTAGCAGGTTCTCTCCACGCTGTCACTCAAATAGAAACTTGAGCACTGGGGGAGGGAATTATGGCTGAGTCTAGGTCATGTGAACTCAGTTCCAGACGGCTATGCTCAGTGGTGCTTTCTCTTCTTTTCTTTTTTTAAAAGATTTATTTATTTTTGCACACAAGAACTGTGGTGCAGGCCACAGGTGGGAGTGAGAGGACTCCCCGAGACAGAGTGGGGAGCAGAACAGGCAGATCCACTGAAATCCACTGCTGAGGGGAACAGTGGGTAAGACAGGGGAGGTCTGACGCGCGGGGGGTCCCTCCCTGGCCGGGGATCCAACCGTGCTGCAGGGGCTGCGGACAGCTTCGCAGTGCTGAGACTTAACCCCTTGCACCACCAGGGAGGCTCCATTGGTGCTTTATTTTCTTAAAATAAATAAATAAGCAAATAAATAAAATTCAAGCAAATGGATGTTGGTTTTATTGAGAGCCTTCGAGAAGAAACTGAAGAACCAATTGGTGTCTAATTGCCCTTGAATACCCTTTAAATCACCCATAAATTACATATATGTGACTCGTGTAGACAACTCTGTACAGCAATAAAATATAAACATGCATAATTTACACGCTAACGCGTCATATGTAATTCCACAAACTGCTGAAATACAGGCCAGTTGCAAGGCCCTGCTGGACACACTTGAGCGGCTGCTGAAGGCCACTCTGCCTGTCCCTGGAAACCTGCGGGCCCCTGCACTCTGCCCCTTTCACCTGAAAAATGGGGCCGCCGCACACCGGGCTGGAAAGGCCGCCGGGAGGCCGTGTGAGCTACCTCGGATGGCGAGCCAAGTACGTCTCCCGCCTGCTGCGAAGGTGGGGCTCCCCCAGGCCTGGGAGGGGAGGGTGACCTCAGACATGGGCCAGAGGCTGGGCTGCCGTGGGCTCAGGGACCAGCGGCGAGGGGAGCCCGCAGGCTGGGCACCCCAGGGGTCGCCTCTCAGCCCACCCGGTCTCACGGTCCAGCCGGACGCCCACACGCCTCCCCGACAGGTCACCCACGCCCGTCCCCACGCATGCCCTCTGCCACCAGCCACCTGCTTAGGGACCCGCTGCTCATTCTCTGGAAAATAAACTACCAGAAGGGAAAATCAGTTTTCATTAGCAGCACCATTACTTTCAAGAACGTTCTTCAGTGATGGTGGCGGCGGGCTCGCCGGCGCCTGTGGCAACCTGACCGTCCCCAGCAGCGAGCCCTACAGGCTGCAGCGTCCAGACCTCGCCCCTCCCCGGCCAGGGTGGCCACGGGGCAGGGGCCGTGGCTGGGGCTGCAACCCTGGGGCTCTCTGCAGCTGGTGCCTCAGCCGGTGGGCACACAGCTGTGTGGCTCGACCCGCCCAGCTTTTAGGCGACTCTGCCTCACCTCCATGAAACCACCAGGACCTTACCCTTGCTGCCAACATGGCATCAACCACAGAAGCCACACTGCTGCGCCCAGTACGTGCTCCCGTGGGTGGAGGCTCAGGCTCCAGCCATGACCTGGACATGCAGGTGTCCTGGCTCCAGGCTGCGCCCTGAAGTGCTGGAGGGTGCTCTGGAGCAATCCACGGCACTCCTGGGCTTGCAGAGCCCAACCTTGGGTGCGAGCGGTCGGTCTGCTGTCCACCCCCTGCCCCCTGGACAGCTTCACGGGGGGCCACAGCACCAGTGACTGCAAAGATTTCACACCCATATCATGCAATAGAAGCCACAAGACTCTGCCACCCCCCCCCGCCCCCGAGGAGAAAGAAGCAAGTTTTGTTTCCTTTTCACCTCAAGAGTCTACAGAATGTGCGACCTTTGGAGCCCACCTTTGTGTGTGTGGGTGGGGGGGCTCGCACAGAGCCTATTTTAAGTGAATAGAAACAAGAATGAGGGAATTGGGCGGGGGTGGACACACAGCCACCAGGCGACTCTAGAGCAGAACTGGTTTTGCTTAAGGGAGGAGAGCACGGTTGGGGGCCCTGCCTGGCCCCACCGATCCCACACAGGACCCACCCACGGGGTGGAGGACCTGTGCACAGCTGAGGTTTTGGTACCTTCCCCGCCTCCTTGACCAGTGCTGACTCATCAGGGGCGACCGATGCTGAGGCCCATGTCCAGGCTCGGTTTTCTCCCCCCCTGGTGTGGCCCGAATGATCTTTGGGAGACGCTGACCCATTATCAAACGATACAGTGGGTGTTGTGCATGAGGTCATGCCTGATGCCTGCACCCAGGACGCCTCGGAGGGTGCGACTCCACCCTGCCGCCCCATCCCCACCTTTGGAATCACACCCAGTCTCCACTGACCTCTCCCACTCGCAGCCAGGCCATCTCCGGGGCTGTGTAGGGCACGAGAGGGTGTTAAAGGGAAGCATGCCCTGAAGGAACTCTGCAGAGTCTCGTGGACCCCACCCCTGCTCCGGCTTTCTGGACTCCACCCCTGCTCCAGTGACTGGAAACTACAACTCCCAGCAGCACCAGGGAGAGAACTGCTAGGGCCCAGGGGCGGAGCTAGCAGGAATTCTGGGACATTTGGGGGATAAATAGGGCGCGATTGCGTCGCTCACTCTCTCGCTTGGGAAACGGCTCTCCTGACTGCGTGACTCAGTGTGTCCAGTCAGCCGAGCGGTAAGGTATTGCAGTGACTTTGCGTCCCGCTCTCTTTCCCTGGGCTGTTTCCTATTCCTGTCCCCTTTTGTAAATAAACCCGTTATTGACCCTTTTGTGTGTCCGTGCGGCATACCTGAGCTGTGAGTGCGCGGGTGAGGCCCCACAGACAGGCGGCCCAGTCCACTCTGGGCTGCCCTGTAACAAGGGGAGTGAGTAAAAGGCTCCCCTAAACGACTGCTCAGGGGCACAAGGTACAAGCCAAGGCTGGCTTACCAGGATCCTCACCCTCTTGGCAAGTCTCTGGGCTCACTTCACTCCTTGCCCCTCTTGCATGAAGGAAAGTGCCTGGAGCTGCCTACACGCCGGAGTGAACGGCACGATGTCTCTCTTCCAGACTCCTCACTTACCCTTGGATACGCTTGTGGCTGTGACGCACCAACTCCAACAGCTGTGAGCGCATAAAGGCGAAGGAACCGGACACAAACGTTTCTTACCACCTTTGAGTCGTTCTCTCTCTCTTGCCCCCTTTGGCAAACCCAAACGGAGAAACTAACTGGAGTTTCTACGACCCTGGAGACCAGAAGGACGTGATGTAGTATTTTTCAAGTACTGAGAGTAATCTTGTTCCCAGTGAAAATATCAGACGGGAATGAAGGAGAAGGAAGACATTCTCAGATGAGAGGGGAAAAAAAAAACTAAGAATTTGTGACCTACAGACTTCCCCAAAGAGAATGGCTCAAGGCAGTTCTCTGAACAGAGGGAAAAAGATGAAAGAAAGATTGCTGGAGCATCAGGAGGGACGGAGGGCACAGTGAACAGAAGTGTAAGATGCATGTTTCCTTCTCCAGAGCCTAGCCGCGCAGGTCAACGGGCGTCAGTGGCTACAGCCATCTGACAGAGCACACTTCAGAACAAAGAAACTGCCACAGTAAGAGAGTGGGGATTACAATGATGAGAGAGACAATCGAGCAAGAAGATACAGGGGTTATAAATGTGTATACTCCGAATAGCTACGCTGCAAAATATGTGAAACAGGAGTTCATAGAAGTGGAAGGATTAACAAACAAATCTGAAATTACATTTTGATATTTCAACAACCTTCTCTAGATGCAGTAGAACAACTAGACAGAGCTTCAAAGGGCCATATGAGAACTCAACAACACCAACGCTCAGCAGGATCTAACGGACATTTGTAGACACTATGAACGGCACCCCAGAATACACATTATTTCCAACTGCCCATGCAACAGATACAGGTACACAATATATCCTGAACTATGAAACAAACAGAAGCAAATTTTAAAGAATTAAAATTATACTGAGATATTTTGTGACGATGTGATATCTAACTAGAAATCAATTAACAGGAAAATCTCCAAATTTCTAAATAGTGGGTGGGTCAAGAAGAAAGTCTCAAGGGAAATAAAAAGTCTAAAGCAAACTGAATAAAAATGAAAACACAGCATATCAACATTTGTGGAACACAGTACAGACAAGAAGGAAACTTATGGCTTTAAATGCATAAAATAGAAAAAAGGAAGAGTTTAAAATCAATTATGTGTACTTCCATCTCAAGTACTAGACAAATAAAAACAAACTCATCCCAAAGCAAGGTTAAGGAAGAGCATAATAAAGGCAATGCAAACATTGTTGGAATCAGAAATCAATGAAGTCAGAAGGATTATAGAGACAATCAATGAAATAGCTGGTATTTTCAAAGCATCAATAGAGAAACTTCTAAAAGAAAAAAAGGGAAGAAACAGATAACTGATGTCAAGAATGAAACAGAAGGGCAACACCATACACTGTGGAGGCATCACAAGCACAGGGGACTATTACAAACAATTCTAAACATATGAATTTAAATGAAAGACAAATTCCTTGAAAATACAAACTACCACTCACCCAATATAAAATACCTAGTTTGATGAGTTCCATAGCTACCAAGCAAGTTGAATTAATAATTAAAACCTCCTACTTCCCCTCTCCACCCCCCACCAATGTCTAGGCCCCATTGGTTTCATTCTACTAAAGATTTAAAGAGGAATTAACCCCAGTTCTGTATAATCCCGTCCGACACAGAGAACTCTTCACAATTTATTTTATAAAGCTAGCGTCACTCTGCTGTTTACGCCATACAAACAGAGTGCAACAAATGAAACTATAAGCCAATATCCCACATGAATATGAATATGAAGTTCATGTTAGTAAATAGAAATAGAATTCATATTAGTAAATAGAATTCATCAGTATGAAAAAAAAAAAGGAAGTATGCATTATGAGCAACTGGGCCTTACTCCAGAAATACAAGTCTAGTTTAATTTTCAAAACTCAATGGAGTCTATCATATTAATATGCTAAAAAGGAAAAGTAATTACATGATGATAGCAATAGAGAAGAGCATTTGACAAAATTCAACACCCCCAATTACAAAAACTCCAGGAAACTCACTTGAGTGGAATTGGGCGAGCTCAGCCAAGGTCCTCCTGGCAGGTAAGAAGGCCTGGACAGGTGTCCGCCTACCACGTGCTTCTCCGCAAGGGTAGCAACGAGCTCGGCCTTCATGACCTCCTGAACCCCAAGAAGCTCTTCTTCAGAATCACACGCAGCAGACAAGCTTTCACAGCTAATGTTGAGAAACCACCAGCTCTGCCTTGACCTGAGGCTGCACCCTGCGGGAGACACTGACTACAAAGGACACTCTCGGGAGCGTCCTGAAAGCCATGCCCGCCACTCTGCGCCCGGTGTGGCATTCCTCTTGTTAGCGGGAAAGGATGTCCTGAAGGGACTCTGCAGAGTTTTGTGGACTCCGCCCTCTACCCCAGTAAACTGCAACTCCCAGCAGTACCAGGGCGAGGACTGCAAGGCCCCAAGGGCGGCGCTAAGCGGCATCTGGGCTCTGGGGATGGCAAGGAGCCGTGTGAGGAGCTCTCTCTGGCCCACGTGGCTGGTCGCTGGTCACGTGGCCCTTGACGAACTTCCAGTGTGCTATTGCAGATCCACGTCAGGAGAGCTCCTCGGTGGGTGCTCTAGTTAGCTTGCATCTCTCTCTCTCTTCCCCTGGGTTGTTCCTTTTCCTTTCCCCTTGGCAAATAAACCCACTATTGACCCTTTTGTGTGTGTCTGCAGGACAACTGGATTTTAAGCTGCAGGTGAGGCCCCCCAGTCCAGCGGCCCAGTTCACATGGGGGTGCGCTGTAGCACCCCACACGATCCAACCTTCGATCAAAGTAAGGCGATGCAAGGCGCCGCCGTGCATCCGCGGCAGAGGGGAGCGGGCCGGGACCTCGAGCTCTTGCTTCACGGCCAGGGTATGTAATTTAACCTCTGAGTCTCAATTTCTTTACGTGTCTGACAAAGATAGAACCAGACTGCAGGTTAACTGTGCGAGGAGATAAGAGAACATCTGGCCGGAATGCAGTAGGAACGCAAACTATGTTCGATAACTGGTTGTGGCCCAGTGAGTGACCTGTGCCCTTGATCCCTGCCTCAAACCATGCATGTGAATCAAGTCCAGGTAGATTGTAGTCCCGAATAAGGGAGGTTAGATTAGATGCTTCAGGAAGGAAACACAGATCAACCTCATGAAATTGGGGGCAGACAAATTTTCCTCTCAAAGGGTGCAAAAAAATGACTTGAGAACAATCAAGAGTATATGCTCATCAAGTTACCAGAAGAGAATTAAAAGTCAAGCCACAGAGGAGAAAAGATTTCTATAACAGACACCCTTTGTCCTGGTATGTAAACAGCTCCTACAAGTCAGTAAGAAGACAGCGAGCGCAGTTTTTAAACTGGGCTAAGAACACTCAGCCACAGAGGTATCCAGAGTCCCGTCAGCGCAAACAGGCGCTGACACACCCTCACCAGGACCATGAAGTGACAGAACCGGGGCCGTGCCGAGTCAGTGCACGTCGCTCTTGACGGCCACAGAACCAGCTCTCCGCCCACCGCACCCCAACCCCACCCACACCCCCAGCACCCGCTTTCACTAGATACTCGGCAACCAGAGGTGGAAGCTGGAACCTTCACCTTTAACTTAGTTTAACCTTCACCTTTAACTTAGTTAAAGTCGTTTTCAAACGACTTAAGTTTTGCCTTTTCCTCAGAACCCGAATGGACGTCAAGGACGTCAGCACCTTCCTTCCCAGTGACTGCTCCTGCCTTACACCGCACAAGCCATTTAGCAAAGCTGCCCCGCCCAGGAAGGGCGCAAAGGCAGGCCACGGGCTCTCAGCCACAAGGACCGGAGCTCAAGCCGCTGCCACACTCTTTCTAGGAGTCCTGTAAAATACTGCAAAATCTCCCTGATACCCGCACTCAGACAATCCGGTCGTGCGCCACACACGAGACTACTTCTCCTGAGCTCCCAGGTCTGCATTCTATGGAAGCATGCCTCCTGCAGACAGGAAATTAAATGAGGCTGAGGCTGGGTGGGGACACAGCTTGCCCCCCCCCCCCATCATCTGCGCTGCATTTGCTGCTAATTCACAACTTGACTTTGGGTTGACCTGGTGCTTACAGGAGAGGAGGGCAGGGCTTTGTGGGAGGGTGGGGGGGTAAGTAAAGCATAAAATATAGCAGTATCCAAAGCCACTTCCAAGCAGAAGGGAGGAACTGGGAAAGATGGACCCTTTGATTCCCCGTCTCATCCATGAAGTTTTAAATAAGCTCATCAAATCCTTTAAATTCACATTTAGGTCCAGGCAAGAGAAATTAGCATCATGCGGAAAAGCCGAGAACTCGAGAATGGCAGGCTCTCTCAGAAGCTGCTCATTCTGAGGACTGCAGAGAAATGATTCCGCTCCACAAAGAGATCACGCCAGCTACGCCTGAGTCCATTTCACATGGGGACCTGCCATGAAACTCCTGTGAAATTATACAAAGGGAGGGAGGCCTGTGATTTGTGAAGTGAGGCATCCTCACCTTCTCCAAAACCGGTGAAAAATGCCTGGCTCAGCTGGCGTCAGCTCAGCCGGGCACTCTGATATCCTCAGAACCAGCTGGCCGCCTGGCACTGGGTCCAGTTTCGGCAGCGCTGGCAGAGGCGGGCCTGTGATAGCAATGCCAGGTCCTCAGCAGCATGAAGAGATGGCCACTGACTACCACATATCGCAGCAGGCGCTAACGAGCGGTGAACGGAGAGGGCGCCGCTCAGGAGGCCAAGCCGCGCTCCCCCTCCCACGCAAAACAGAGCAGTGTCGCCCATGGCTGTCAAATCTGATGCTCTCCTAGCTGCAAATTTCTGAAATGATCCTTGAAATTATATTACCGAGAGAAATTTTCCTTCATTGCTTATTTTGATGTAATTTCAATAAGTGTACCACACGTGAAATTATTTCTTCATTCCATCCTGGTTCTGAAAATGAAATTCAATGGATGAGCCAGTTTGTGGAACACTCCAGCTGAACACAACACACCACGGGGGGTGCTGGAAGTAGGGCCAGGTGCCTGGGACGTGGGCGCCTCTTGCTCCCTGACTGGGAAAAAAATAACTCTTTAAGGGTGAGGCGGACACCAAGCTCATCTTCTGGTGCAAACATCGACTGGGGCTTCTACACTGATGATGGCGACTCACATCCTGCCTTTCCTCAGTCTGGTCTGGATAGATGCCACATAAGCCAAGAACACATCTGTGCACGCCACACAAGGAGCCCACGTGGAAGACAGGCACTCTGCCCCTGAGGGGACGATGTGCTTCTGGGAAATACAATGATCGCTTTCAGGCGATGTGTTTTCGTGACTTTTAGAAAATCGGGACATATCTGAAACACGAGATGTATAATCAGTAACAAATTGCGTGGTCTCATGCTGACCACTCCACGGAAGACTTGAGCACCGCCCGACAGCAGCCGGCCTCCTTTCCCCAATTATACTCACATTGTGCCTTTCCCTAGCCCCTGCCTAGGTAAGCACGGCCGCAATTCCGAGCTTGAGCTTCCATGACCAGCTCTTCCACAGACCTCCCGAGTTGCCAGAAAACATTGTTCCACTGCTACAACGTGAATGTAGCGTTTTAATCCACAATTTAATCAAGGTTCATCCTTGCCAGCACATGGAGGTCCCTCTGACTCCTTCTCACTACTGGGTAATGTAGACACGCAACCTATTTCTGTATCCGCTTCCCTTTCTCTTTGCTTTCCAACTTCCTACATCGAGCAGCGTCCCTGACATTAGAGAAGCAGAACATTTGAAAGGCGGCAGACAACTTCCAGGGCCACTGCCCACCCTGTCCTCTTCCCAGACCTCGTCAGGAAGGGCAGTGTTGCAACCCGAAGCAGCCTCCACTCTCCCCGCTAATGACCTCACCTTGCCAGCTGCCCCTTCTCACGCCCTCAAGCCCCCTCTTACCTCTGCCCAAAGCCTCACATCAGAGACCATCTGGTTTTTGCCTGGGTTATGGTGACGTATCTGGCAAACTTCATCTCCTTACCCTGCCCCAGTCCGAGTCCACTCTCATTAACCCCAACTGTTAACATCCAGGAAACTACACGACCTCCCGCTTGGGCCGCCTCACCACCGTCCCTCCTGGACTCCTGCTTCTGGTCTCATCGCCAGAGAC
>NW_004567112.1:1689423-1699828 GCF_000260355.1 Condylura cristata | reverse complement strand
CTGAAATCTCCAGAAAGACTGTGGGCCTCCTCACCTTACCCGTGGCTTTGTGTCTGGGCTCCCACAACTTTCCCTGCCTGGACAGTGCTGGCTGCTGCCAGGACCCTTCCGAGCACCCCAGGCCCCAGCCCCTCTGAGCTGGCCGCTCTGCTCTTCAGTGGCCCCCATGCTCCCCACACCAACTCACCTGCTCTTCCTTCCCCTGCCCCCGACACACAGCTGGATCCCCAAGAGCAAGGATCGTGCTGTGCACGCTGAGCACCCAGGACCAGCTCGGTGCTCACACGCGAGGCGGGCTGGGCTGGGTGAAGCTGGATAAACCGCATAGGACCACCCTCGGGGGACGTGATGGCCACGGGGCCTTAGCGACCTTGAAATGCAATCATCTCATTACTGGAATTACTGAGAAATTTGTCATCCTGAAAAAGTAGATTTCTATGTAACTGAAATCCACCCCTTTGGGTAACACGTTTAGCGCTTCTACAGCTACATGTGCTCTGGAATGCCGGGCTGGCTGTTCTGGCGCCTTCCTTAGGCCTGTGCCTGTGCACAAGAGTTGTTAAATATTTTGAGAATCTCTCTTGATTATTAGCTTTCTTGACTTTTAAAGTAAGCAGTGAAGACGTCTCCCCCATTTCCTGGCTCTCCATTGCTCTGAGAATCCAGCCCTAAGTGTGCGTGTTGGGGGTGGGGGGCATCCAGGCCCCGCTTGAGGTGCTTTTATATGGAGAGTGGACATTCCTTCAGGGCTGGCGCCAGGGACAGGCCTGTGATCACACAGACCTTGTGCAGCGCGCTCAGAGGCGCCTCCAAAGGACTGAGCGGCCTCCCCACGCCCTCCCAGCAGCTGGTGCACCCAGCACCTCGCGCCCTCCTGCCTGCTTCTGTCTGCTCCCTGGGAGCCCAGCAGAGCATCCCTGGCTGCCCAGAGGTGAGTGCTCTGGGATTGATGTGAGGCGGGGCGGAGACTTGGAGCTTAGCTGCTGTGCGCAAGCCCGCAAACCGACTCACAAAGTCCACCAGCTGGTCAGTCCAAAGCTTTACCTTGTTCCTATACAATGCTGCTGGTAAAGTTAGGCTATTTGATATAAAACGTACTCCAGAGTTGCTGGAGTATTCTGGGGAGAACCCGTGCCTGCTCTGGAAGACAAGAGAGCAAAGTCACCTGCACAGATCTGACAGCTACGTAAAAGCTGCTGCCTGCAGGTAAAGCAGCGATCACCCTGCTCATGACCTCCCCAGCCACTCTTTGCAAATGCAGCATTCTACATAGCCGCAGACTGGCCCAGCCTCCTGGAAAATATACAGAGGGCTCTTACAACCTGAAAAACACTCTTGCATATGACCCTGCAATTCCGCTCTCAGGGGTCTCACCAGAGAATGCAAAAATAGTGACACGAAGCCATCTGCCCTCTGTGTTCACTGCAGTGCTGTGTGCTATGTATGTGCTCATAACACACACACAAGGGACGCAACTCAGCTGTGAAAAAGAAAAGTGAACTCGTGCCATGTGGCAACGTGGCTGGAACTCGGGGGAATTATGCTCAGCAAAATAAGCTGGACGAAAGAGAAACCCCTTGTGCTTTCGCACATACATGGGATATAGAAAAGCAAAGCAAAGAGCCAGACAACACCAACTAGAAACAAACGTAGGGACCTGACTCTAACACCCAGCCTGTCAGAGGGCGGGGTGGGGGTGGGGGCGTGCGAGGCACTGTGGGGGACCAGGGTGCTCGGTGCGGGTGCCCAGCGCCTCGAGAGCAGGATCCCGTGTTTCTGAGTCACGTACAGCGCTGGAAGCCGAAGCCAGGGAAGTGGCTGGACACCGCGAGCGCTCCCGCACTAGTGCACGGTCTTCGGGAGACGTCAGTTAGGAGCCGCGGCTGTAGGTCTCCGGGCGCCAGATGCCCCTTGACGAGCAGGGCAGGGTCCATGGCAACGTGCCCTCGCTTGGGCTTCCTGGAACAGCTCTGCCGGGCTGCTTCTGGGGTTCCAGCCTCCGCAGCTCTGTCTCTGCGATTGTTATTCCTGTTAACCTCATCGCCAGGGATCCTTTTCTTGGGCTTTCCAGAGTCCCGGTCATGTCTAAAAATGTGTCTCGGGGATTCTGCTGAACCCTGTTCTTCAAGATTCCGCCGCGTTCAGAAATGCTACTCCATGGGCTCCTCTGTTCACCAACAAAGTGAAACGAGGCGGCTGAAAGAACCGCTCGAGATTTGCATCTTGAACGTCCTAGAACTTTCTATTTGCCCTCCTAGGCTCAGCTCTTGCGGAGTTGGACTGTCTGAGGTAGCACAGGCTCCGTGTACAGGGTTCGCTCTTCCCGACCAACGTCATGGGCCCACGCAGCCCACCCTGGCACCCCCAAATTTTAAATTTGTTCTTTGATCAAAGTCACACACAAAAGAAAATGTGTTCCTTGTCAGAGGGTGTCCTCATCGACCAGAGAGTGGCCTTCGGGGTAAAGTAAGAGCCACTCCTTTCGGAGTGGGTGAGACTCGACCTGCGGAGAAACACGGTGTCAGACGCTCGCGTCTCGTGCCTGCATTTCCTTGCCCGAGGAGGAAGCCTGGGTTTAGTTTTCCACTTTACTTCACTGGCAGACTAGTTTTCACTTTGCTGAGCATCCAAGGCGCGGTGATAAATGGCGATTAATAAGCCGCCCTTGCTGAGGCCCTGACTTCACTGTGGACACGGCCACGTGGGCCCCGCAGGTGAACCCTCGCTCCGTGCGGGGTCCTGACCCCGACATCTCTGAGCCGCTGGTGGGCGGAAGGCTCAGCCAGAGTAACCTGTGGACATCAGCCACACTGCAGCTCTGTACAGAGAGCCCATGCGTGGTGTTCTCTGGTGACCCGGCCCGGGGACCAGAGAGAGCCGCCGGAGACTCCCTCAGCTGCACAGACACAGTCGCGGACCACAGGAAGTGAACAGACCCATCGTGACCCTGAAGCTTCACTGATGGACATAAAACGTGAATTTCAGGCAATTTTCACATGTCACCAGAAACACACCTCTTCTTTTCCCCAACGCTGAAGAATGTCAGAAATCACCCTTCGCTTAGAGGTCTTAAAGGCCGGCAGCGTGCTTTCCTAGGGCAGTCCGATGGGCCCCCGGCCCCACCACGAGCAGCCTCCAGCCTTTCCTGGGAAATGTAGCCCCACAGGCAACTGGAGACACCCCGCAGGCCGGCCTTGCTGCTCCAGAGACTGACCCACGGGAGTGAGCCGCGGGTCCGAGGGGTCAGCGGAGGCGATCTGGACGGAAGACCCTCGGGGAAGTGCACCAAGAAGTCATAGCCGGCTCCCGGGCCATGCGCGGTCCTCACCCCCTAATTACTCTTCACGGCCGCGCGGCCTGCTTCCACGCGCTCATGATGAAGAGTCACCTGCGTTTCATGCGCATACGCAAGGCTGGAATTTCTGAGGAGCGGCGATTCCACGGTGACAAAGTCGTGGAACGGCAAGCGGCAAGCCTGCTGGATTCTGCAGCACGCAGAGGCGAGTGTGGGTGTGAAATTGTAGCAATTACATTTTATCACAGCTACCCAAGTTTCTGCTGAATTCATTAAGATCAGCTCTCAGGATTGGGTTCTGGGGCTGGGATTTCGGTGGTCCTGATGAAAGGAAAAATGAAAGCAAATTTCCATTCTCTGTTCTGCAGGGAGGCACAGAGGTCCCCGGTGTGATGAGGCCAGGCTGGGACTACAAATGTCAGCTCCTGGGGCTGCAGCTGCAAATTAAACAAGGGACCCTCAGAGAGTGGCAGCCGCAGGCAGCCTGCCGAGGGGGGCGGCCAGGCCCCTGGTGGCCTGCTAAGCACCCATCAACACCTCCAGATGGGAGCTCCTGGAGAAAGGAGAGTGTAAATTGGGAAGATATGGGAGAAAGAACCCCCACTGGGAGCTCAACTGGGAGGTAAGAGCTAAGACGAGGAAGGTCCCTGCAAGTACAGAACTCAAGAAAGGGTGGGCCTGGGCGGGCTCGGCTCCCGAGGCCGGGGCAGAGCACTCTGCCCGCCGGCTGAGGCTGGCGCTGCCTCTGGCCCTCTGACCCGCAGGGCAGATGTCCGGGGCGGCTGCAGGCCCGCCAGGCTCTTGGGGAGCCCTTGTTAGTACTACCCCGCGGGGCCTCGTGGAGAGGGGCCCTTCTCACAGCACAGACGCCCAAACCTGTAGCTGCTCCTGCCCCGAGTCGAGTTAGACGCATCTGTGCCAGCCCTGGCGACATCTTTAAGTGTTGCCAAAGAGTCCCTGTGCGTCCAGGCCGAGGGTGTCCAGGAACAGAGCGATGACGATGTCAGGAGCTGGGGCTGAAGCCATTCTAGGGTACCAGCGTGGCAGAGCTGACAGGAGTGTCAAACAGCGCAGGACGCCTGCCCCCAGCGTGCGCTTCCCATTCAGGAGGGCGGTTTTGGGGTCAGGAGATGGCCGCAGGGGGCTGCTTCACAGGAAGCTGCCGAATCCCAGCTGGTGGGCCAGGGGGGCCGACCCTCAGCCTGCTGGGAAGGGCCTCTGCGTCCCCCCAACCCGCGGGAGGGACCTGGGGGGCACGGGGGGCCCTGGGAAGCTGCCATCCTGGAGGGGCCTCCTGCCCCAGTCCAGCCAGCGGCCTGAGGACTTTGTTCCTCCTTCCCTGCCTGTGTGGGTGCGGGCTCAGCGGCCCCCAGGCCCCAGTGCCCCGTTAAATATTAAAAAGACGAGCTCTTTGTGTTCGCGCAATCGTCAGCCTGGGATAGGTTTTAGACTGAAGTTTAAAATACAAACGTGTGCGCACACCCAGAGCTTTCAGCCTGCACGTCCACCCGCTCGCTGCCACGCTGAGGTGCAGCTCCCCGCGGCTGGGGAGTGCGATGAGAAAGGCGGAAGCAACCACAGCTTCAGGAAGACACATGATGCCATCTTCATGACGGCCAGTAAGCGAAAACGTCACACGCAGCACACACGGCCCTTGTGACGCGCTCAGATGCATGAAGCTTTAGTAAATCGGGCACCATGAAGACTGCCTCGCCAAGAGAACAGCATTAGGAAAGTGAAATAAGGTTTTTCAAGCAAAAACTCAAGTTGCGCATTAAAGCTCAAGGTGATTTTCTGTTATCTCAAAAATGTGTAGAGAGGAAAAATCGCTATGAATTCTAATACAGGGCTCAAGACGCTCTCCTCCTCAAAGCCACTGGCCTCTTCAGAGTCGCTATGGAAAACATCTAGGTTGTTGAAAAGATGCCTCGGCCCACTTTGCACGTGGGGCTGGACAGCGCTCGCTCAGTCTGAAACTCCTTCTGCTCCGACGGAGAGGCTGTGTACCAGCAGTCCTGTTCTCTGGAGTAATCATGTCTTGGCACAATTCCGCTCCGGCCCCGCCAGGCCTGGCCGACCGCCTCGCTCGGGCTTTGGCACCATTTGAGTCCTGGGGGCCGGGCAGAGTGGGCAGAGGCCCTCACTGGCCCACCCTGGCCACCCCCTGCTGCCAGAGCGCCCACACCCAGCTCCAGCGCAGCCTACCTGCCTGCCCTGCCCTCAGGGAGGCCGTGCCCTGGGGCGAGTGGCGGGGGAGGCCGCTGGGGGTGGGGTGGGGGAGGAGGTCTTGCCCTCGGCCGGCCCCAGAGCCCTGAAGCCCGAGCACCCGGAGGTCAGCACTGGGCCCTGGCTGGGAACCCCACGGCCGGGAACCCCACTGGCGGCAACCGCAGCCTGTCTGAGCTCTGTCCCCAGGCCAAGGTCAGGTCCCCTGTGTGTGGGCCCACTGTCCTGGGCCCAGCCCAGGACCCGCGGGCCAGCCACTGCTGTCTGCACCACCTTCACCCTCCCGGGGGCCACGCCAGGGTCGCAGGTGCCCTCTCCACGCCCAGCCGGGAGCAGCTGAGCCAGGGCCAGCGGTGAAGAGGGGCTCGACGGCACAGGCCAGCTCGCACACCCCACTTCATCCGCACTCCCTGCTCGTGCACATGGGGACACCAGCCCAGGGAGCCGCTGCTGCGGCTGAGGCGGCCCTGAGGCACCAAGGCAGCCGGGCGCCCTCCTCCGGAAGCAGCCCCCCAGCAGTGAGGGCGACTGGGGGACCAGGCGGACAGGGGGCCACGGCTGCCGGCCACCCGCTCTGCCAGGGCAGTAGCAATGCAGGTCGGAGTCGAGGTGCATCTGAATCTCTGCAAGAGGAGCTTGGGCACGAACTGGAGACGGGAGGACGGAAGTAGGGGCGGGTCAGCAGGCGCCGGGCAGGGGGGAGAGCTGCGTCCACGTGACGGTGGTCAGGGGCTTGTGTACAGAGACCTGTTGGAGAAGCAGGTGCAGAGCCACACCACCAGGGGTCCTGTGGGCCCCCTGCACAGCGTCCCTGGCACCCCCGGGCTGGGCGGAAAGGCACGTTCCCAGGGAGAGGGACTAGAGAACTGGACCCACAGTCTGCATTTCTGGAGCCCTGCGGGGCTCCCTGCGCCTGCGACCAGCCGCCCCGCTGAGGACTGAGCCGAGCAGAAGCCCCTCGCTGTCCCAGACACGGTGGCACCTGGTTTCCAGCCCCCTAAACCGGACCAGTAAGTGAAAGTGGGGGGGGCGGTGCCCTCAGGGCGCCTGTGCAGCCGTCTAGGCCGCCAGCGGCACTTTGCTGCAGGCAGAGACGCCTCCTGCCCGGCCGAGGTCCAGGCTGAGGACGCCGCGCACGAGAGTCCCCCGCGGGCCAGTGCAGCTGGCTGGCTGCGCACAGCCGCCCATCGCCGCCACCAAGGGAACTTTGCTTCTGGTCGCGCCAAAGTGCGTGTGGCCCCAGACCGCACTGCGCGGCGGGAGGGGTCAGGAGCCCACCGCTGCCCTGGGCCAGGCGACGCCGCTCCTGCATCAGCTGGGTTTGAGCCTGCCCAGGACATCTTGTGTGGCCTTGTTTGTCCACAGAGCTTGTCCACGGAGCGAACCCCAGCAGGGAACCGACCCGGCACCTCGAAAGGCACCTGCAACTGCTTCCTGAAGGTTCACGTTTCACATGTGCCCCAGGAACTGGGCCGTAGTCCTCAGAAGCTGCAGGCCAGGAGTGGCAGCCCAGGGAGCCGGCCCTGGGCCCCGAACCCTGGGTCAAGCCAGGCTGTGCAGAGGGAGAAGGCCCCTGGCTTAAGGAGGAGGCTCTTACATCTGCATTCCCGCCACGCCCCCCATTACTCTCCCAGGCTCCCCAAGACCTCTGACTCCAAACAAAAGCCCACAATGGCAGTGGTCTTGCAGACAGCCCCTGGGGCATCAAAGCAGGAGGCCCCCAGTCCAGAGGCCGAAGCGGCCTCGCCATAGGCACTGACATGCTGGGCCAGCAGCTCCCAGCAGCGGGCCCACCCACACTGGGGGGTTGCAAACAGGATATACTGGCGCGCTCATTTGCCATCCAAAAGCCCTCAGCAAGGACTCAGGGATCCTCTGGCCTGCTCCTGGCTGTGGAACTCCACCCTCATCTGCTCCCTCTGGACTCAGGCTGTTTGTTAGCTTGCAAGAACGCGGAGCCTTTGCAAACCCAGCGGGTTATTATCATGTCAAGCTGCATTTCAGAAAGTGGAGAAAAAATCCTAATTGATATCCGAAGTCGACCTCTGCACACTGATTGATAGACTGGCCCCCACGGGAGCCAGAATATGCTGGCGAAGACTTTGGGTTTGCCACCCGCCCAGCAAACCCGCCTTGTATTTCCTCAGCAAGCAAGAGCATCTGAAAAAGGATATTTAAGTGATTTAACTTCACGGGTTGCCCATTTTCAGTGTTCAAAATGCTGACGGGGCAATCTGCAGGAGGGGCTTTGTGGTCTCTGGCCACGAGGAGGGCATGGGGCAGTGGGGGGCCGTGCAGGCGGGGGGGGGAGACCTGGCCGCTCAGCTCCGCGGGGACCCCACGGAGGACCACAGCCGCCCGGAGTCCCAGTCCCCATGGATGGGGGAGCAGGCTGAGGGCAGACACTCCTCATGGGGCACCTTTGTTCAAACGACACCTGACGCAGGAGACCCAGGAAGACGGAAGCCCAGGGACCCTATGGGGCGGGGGTGCGCTCCCCAGCTCATGCTCAGGGTCCCCTTCCATCGAGCGTATCCCAGTGTGGCTCCTGAAAGGAGGCACTGGCTTCCTCACATTCACAAGATCCTCCATTTCGAAAGAGACAGAGCTCAACCCTTACCTCACACCTTATACAGAGGTTCACTGACCTGAGTCGCAGGACTCAGCATAGAGTGAAAGTGACACACAGAGTCAAACATCGAGAGTCTTTGGGTCTCGGGTGGCAAAAATGTTTAGGCAGAAGCCCAGGACACTTGGCCACTAAAAACATTAATAATTGGACCTCACCAAGATCAAGATCTCCTGCTCTTTGCCAGACACCATTAGCAATGAAATGGGAGCAGGCTGGACGGAAATATTTGTATTATGAATATTTGGCAGAGGACTTGTACCCACATCAAATAAAAAAAACTGTAACTCAAGAAGATAAATGATTCAATTTTAAGAAATGTGCAAAAAGACATGATAAAACACTTCATAAAGAAAGACAAACGTCAAATGAGGCCATGGAAAATGCTATCAGGAAATGCAAATTTAATCTCAACCCTGATCGCACTAGGCATCCCCAAGAAGGGCTTAACTCACAACACTGCCCGTGTCCAGTGGACAGGGCTGAGGAGAAATCCGAACTTTGACATGCTGCGTGGGCAATGTGAGGTTGTTCAGCCCACTCTGATAAAGTCAACAGTTTGGAAATGTCTTATAAGGTTAAACATTGATTTCTACACAACCCAACAATTGTATTGCCAAAAGAGTTGAAAAATTCTGCCCATCCACAGACATGTATGAGATGCTGATAATGGCACAGCCACATGATGGAATATTACTCAGCAGTGAAAAGGGGCAGGTGGAGGTTCTAGGCGGAAGCTCAGCATGCTCAGGAGTGGGAGAGGAAAGAGCACACAGCACGTGAGAATTCACCTGGCTGAGAGTGGAGGGGGGAAGAGCCAGGAGGCTGTCTTAGAATAGTCTCCTCGCATCCAGCCCAGTGGCTTACCCGCTCCACTCTCCCCTCAAGGGCGCCAGGGAGACTGGCCCCGGGGCTACGGGCCCCCCTCCGTGGCTTTCCCTTGAGCCGATGCTCTGGAAACCCCACAGAAAAAGGAAGGAGCATAAAGCAGGACCTAGCCTTTGTCTGCCCCGAGAGCTCCCAAGGGCCAGGCGGAGCCCACCCCGCCCAGCGCAGCTCCCCCTCCACCCTTCCTCCAGCCGCGGGCACATCCCAGGAGCTCCCCCAGACTAGCCGTGGCACTTCCTTGGAAGAGAGAAGCAGTCGAGCTGCTCTTGCCGTCTCCCTTTTGAGCACCCTGCAATCTGACCGCGTGGGGGTGAGTGCCTGGGCGCCAGGTCGGGGCGCAGGTCTTTGGAGCAGCCAAAGGCGCCTGGGCGATTCCCGCATCCATCACACCTGGCCTGCACCACGCCCCTCCCCCCTCGAACACGCGCCGCCCCGGCCTGGGATTAAGCCCCAGCGCACCCCTCACCGCAGTGGGCGTCCGACGGCTCCTCGGGCGGGAAGCCATCTCCAGCTCGCAGCCAGCTGGGGCCTGCGGCGACTCGGAGCTGATTTAAGCAGGTGTCAAAACGGAGTGAAATGAATGAGTTTACCGGCAAACGTGCGTCCCCCACTCCAGGGAGGGGTGGGCACGGAGGAAGGCGGGCGTGGACGGAAGGCGCTTTCCTTTCTCCTCCCTCCCTCGCTCCCTCCCTGCCACTTAGATGCCAGGTGCCCTGCTTGTGATCGCTGCTAGGTGCGCTGTCTCCCCACTGACCTTCCCAGGTACCGGGGCCCAACGCCCCGTGGCTGTTCTGTTGACAAGAACCTCGAAACTTGAAGACATTTCAGCGTCAGCGTCCCGGCTCCCCAATTTCCACGCTTCGTGGTGAGGTCTCCTCCATGCAGGAAGCAGAGATAAGGATGCCGAGTCGGGCGCTGGGCGGCGTGGTGGGCTGGGGTGGACGGCGGGCGGCGTGGAGACGCTGGGCCGCCGCAGGGCGCCCGACC
Source organism: Condylura cristata (assembly GCF_000260355.1). Lineage (NCBI taxonomy): Eukaryota > Metazoa > Chordata > Mammalia > Eulipotyphla > Talpidae > Condylura > Condylura cristata. The sequence goes on along the minus strand of NW_004567112.1, from coordinate 1,689,803 downwards.
GCCCTGTGTCCTGCGGGCTCAAGAGCTTCCTGAGCCCGCTGGGCGACTAGAGGTGGATTAGAGTCGTAGAGCGGGATTTGGGCACTAATCCTCTTGCAGTTGCTGTTATTAATTAAAGTGCTTTTTTCCTTCATCATGCAACAAACGCTGGCTGCTTCTTGAAGGGGGCAGAGCCTGCGTGGCAGGGACCTGGGGCTGCCGGTTCGGTCCAGGGGACGTTCGGCGTGTGTTTTCTTTCTCAGAGCTCTGGGGTGGAGGGTATTCACCACTTTCCACCATTTAATCGGGAGAATAAATAAATAAATTCGAAGCCCCGACAGTCTGAGATTTCCCCCAAGCACGTTCTCATCGGCGCCGAGTCAAGTCCATGAGTCCAGAGC
>NW_004567112.1:1684371-1688472 GCF_000260355.1 Condylura cristata | reverse complement strand
GACCTGCACCCGAAGGCCACAGGGGCCCCTCCCAGCCACATTCCACAGCCCCTGCCCTCCCCGCCCCCACCGTGACCGAGCCAAGATTTCTGCCAGCGTCTCCGGCTGTCCTGTCCGGGCCCTCACTTCCTCTCTCAGGCTTTATTTTTAGTTGAAGGCAAACAAAACGCAAACCCATCCATATGCACTTTTTTAAAAGAAAGAAAATTGCATGAGCAAAAGCTTTTCAGTCTTCAGGGAGCCCTCGTCTCGTCAAGACAGGAGAGATAATCTATAGAACTGAGAAATGCAAAGGGGGGGGTGGCTCCCCCACTTCTGGAGGATCTAGCTGGGCATATTTTCCTTTTGGAAGCCAGAGCAAGACGCAATTGGTGTTGACCACGTCGCTCTCGGTCCTGAGGGCCGGAGGCTGAGGTTGTGATAAGAGGCAGATTACTGAGGTGACGCTTTACCTACGCCCCTCTGTGAGTTCCCCCACGCTGGAATTTCTTCAGCTACCTGGCTCCGTCTCAGTGAGAGCTGACGGTGTAACCAGGCAAAGGCAAGGCGCCTGTCCACAGCCGGGCGCAGAGGGATGCATGGTTCTCCGTGGCCGGGGCTTGGCCGGTCCCCACCCTACACGAAAGGCGGGCGCTGCACCCCGGCGCCCTCTCGATCCGCTGTTACCCAGGAGAGCTCAGGAAACGGGCACAGCTCGTGGGGAGGGGGCTTCGGACGCAGCGGGTCCCGCACGCACGAAGAGATCGACTTTGACATGGACGTTGCTCGGGCTTCAGTCCTGCACCTCAATTTCAAATGACTTTAACCCTGCAACTGAGCAGGAAGGAGAAAGAGAGCTCCTCTCTGGAAGAGCCGGCTTCCTAGCGCTCGAAGGGGCAGCAGATTCGGGCCCACAAGCCCTGAATATGGCCGCTGTGGGCACCCCGAGGGGCTAGTGCTCCTCCGCCTGGCCTGGGCTGGGCCTCCCGACTCGGAGGCTCTGGTCCCCCACGGGGCGCCCCGCAGGGGGCAGGGAGGCTGAGGGCCCGGAGAGCAAAGCCGCCTGCCTGCGCCTAGCTGCCTGCTGGCAGGGGCAGCAGCAGCAGTGAGGGCCCAGCCCCAGCCCAGCCTTGGGGACACCCTCCCCGGCCTCTGTGGCCCGGGAGGAGGCGGCCCCGAGGTCTCCTGGCTGCCTGCTGGCGCCCGGACTTCGCACCTGCCCCGGAGGTGAAGCCGAGCTGTGCCGTCACCGCCTCCGGACTCGGTGGTCTCCAGGCCCAGAAACCCAGCCTGACCAGGGCGGGGCCGGAAGCCCGAGGCCCAGGAGGGCTCCCCGGAACAACTCCAAGGCGATGCGCAGGAAAACAGAACTCCGCGTGCAGTATGAAGTTTCCCTACTAAACGTGACCGTGAGCAGGCAGAAGGGCCGCGGTGGAGACCCGACGAGCCATCTTGAATTAAGCAGACGAGAGAACGCGAGCTCCAGCTCAGGGCAGTGCGGTTTTGGGGTATGGATGTGGGGTGTCATCTGAGTGAGCTGTGAGGTAGACATCGAGCAAAGCCGTCTGGTTCTGGGTTTACAGAACCCGGCTGTGAAATGCGCTCCCGGAACCGCGCTGCCTGGACCACCTCCCCGGGCCGCTCACGTCCCGCGTGTCAGGACCAGAGTCGCCCTTCTTGCCCTCGCACGCCCATGCTGGACGCATGGCCCGCCGCCGGGCCCACTGCCCCGCCCCCGGGCTGGCCTGCGCGTCTCACCTGCACAGAGCATGTTAACAGGCCCCTCTGTGTCTGGCTGCCAGCTGGGGTCACCAGAGGCGCCGCAGACAGGAACCAGGAGGGACAGTGGACGGGGCAGAATCGGGGTGGCTCAGTGCAGACCCTGCGGGCCCCTTTCTGTCTTCCCGGCGCAGCCCAGCCTGGCTCACACGTCTGGCAGGGTGGCGAGCGCTGGAGACAGCCCTCGGTGGCAGCGTCCGGCCCGTGTTCCTTCTGGAGCCTTTCCAGAAATCACCAGACGGGGCGCGTGCCACCTCCTTGGCCCGGCCAGGCGCGGCCTCGGGAGGGCAGGCGCCTCTGCCCTGACCGGTCCGCCCTCCCGGCGCGAGGAGCCCCACCATACAGCAGGCGCTGATGAGATATCCCTTGGACGAGTGAATGATAAATGAATTTTCACTTGAATTCCATCCTCGTATTAAATCAAACGCTTCAAAAACACTTTAGAATGGGAATTAATTGCCGCGCTGAGTCATTATTTCAGTCCGCAGTTCTAAGCAGCCCCCGCCCACCAGTGACTGAAGGAGACGCAGACGCGGCTGCCGAGGCCGTGGAGCCGCTCAGCCCCCTGGAGCGTCAGCCGGCGCCGAGCGCCCGGACTCAGCCCGTGACGGAGGGGCGGGGCCGGGGCCGCCACTTTCGTTCTGTTTTTCTTTTTTTTTTTCTTTTATGTTACTTTTTTAATATCATAATTGTTTAAAACAGCTCCCAGGACACTTCCCCATCTAACTGTCCACGGCAGTGGCTGCTCGGGTGCTCACAGACTCCATCAACCATGCCACAAAGTCAACTGCAGCAACGTTTCATCACCCCAAAGGGGCCTCTCGCCCACTGGAGTCACCCCCATTTCCCTCCCACGCCCGGCCCTCGGCAGCCACCACCCCTGGACGCCAGCCCTGGCAGCTGGTTCCCGCGCGGGGGTTTGGGGGGCGGGAGGCGTCTTCCACGGAGAGCATCGCCTCAGATCCATCCCGGACACGGGCGTCAGCTCTGCCGAGCGTGGCCGCTGGACAGCCTGCTGGGCACCCCACAGCTTGGCTTGGGGCTATGGGCACTTCCAGTCCCTCTGGCAGCTCTGTGCTCTCTGTGCTAGAATGGTTTCCCGTCTTGGGGTTAGGCTGCGGGGGTGGGGCGCTGTGCCTGGGGGGGGGGAAGCGCCCGCCTGCGTGGTGAGCACCCCCGTTTCACAAACACACCGGCGGCGGCCGAGGCTCCGGTTTCTCCAGACTCTCTCCAGCATGTACTATTTTCTGTCTTTCTAATTACCACTCTCTGCTTTTTAAACACTCCTAGGGGAGGGGTTTCCAGCCAACGCTCTGGACTTCCCACAGAAGTCACCTCACGTTGGGCACGCTGTTCGAGAAGCCTTTCCCAGCACCTCGCAGTTTTCACGTTCTCCCTGGGTTCCAACGGGACTGAGCAGATATGGCCCCCAAAAGCACATTAAAAGTGAAGACAAACCCCACAGCGGCGTGGGGTTTGTCCCTCAGGGGAGCCCCTCAGCCTGTGTGCTGCCTCACACTTAAATGGGAGCCTCCATGTCACACTGGCCACATTTTAGGGGCCCACGTGTGGGGGGGGTGGCCAGCCTGGATCGTGCAGAATACAGAGCCGTCGCTGGGGGAAGACCCACCAGGAGGAAAGACAGACACATCCCTCGTCTGTGAAAACGTCAGTGTCTGTGTCTAACGCCCGCCTGGGGCCCCACAATATGCTTCCGCGGCCCATTTGCAGGCCCACCGACGCAGCTCAGAATCTGGGGGGTTGCTGCAGAATGGGGTGGCCATGACGCAGGCGTGCCGAAAGTTAGCTCCCAAGATCTCCAGAGCGGTTCAACGCTGGACCCAACCCCCCAAGCCCCAACATTTGGATGAGAAAAACTTAGCATCTAAAATGGTCTGAAACTGTGTGAAAGGCTGCCAGCAGCCGTGCCTCTCCGAAAGAATGCGCGCGTGCTGTCAATAATTAGCAGCCGGCCACACTCCGCAGCTTCGAGCTGGTTAGAATGTCACCGAGTGGTTTCTAAGAGAAAAGTTACTGCCGAGCAGCAACGGCGCGCACACTCAGAGCCCGGCCGCGTGCGGGCCTGCCCCTGGGGGCTTCCCGCAGCTGGCTCCGCGCCCCGGGGCTGTTCCTCCGCGGGACACGCAGGGAGGCGGGCGCTGCTCCGCGCCTCGCGACCCGCCGGCGCCCCGAAAGCCAGCAGCTGCACCCTGCCGCTGGAAAGGTCGCTCCGCGACGGAAGACGAGCGCGTCCGTCCACTGCCCCAAGCCCGCGGTGACGCATTCAAGGGCGGAGCCATCTCAGACACGCAGGGGCCAAGCTCCGGGCAGCGCATCCCCGCC
>NW_004567112.1:1679880-1683545 GCF_000260355.1 Condylura cristata | reverse complement strand
CCGGGCGTGCGTGCGGGGGCCGCTGGGGGGCGAGAGGCCCGGCTGCGCCCTTCGTCAGTGGCCCCGGTCTGGCCTCATGTCTCCCCTGCTCAGCCTCTGACGCCCGCGCGCTCCTCAGCCTGACGTCCAGCAGCCCAGAGAGGCGCGAGGCCCAGAGACCGCAGGGCCTGCTCCGCGCAGCCAGGCAGCCGGCCGCTGGTCTGTGTCGCCGATTTGGGCCCTTGCGCCATGTGAGCAGAAGTGCCCTCTCTCTGCCAGGGGACAGAGCGTCTCCCAGGGGACCTCCCAGGTGGCCGGCGCCACTCAGGGTGCGCGCAGGTGGTGCTGCCGCTCCCCGGGAGGCGCCCGTCGGCGGCACGCGCCCAGCTCGGCGGGTCTGGAGCGGCCTGAGAGCCTGGCTCCTGCCCCCGAGCCCGCTCCCTCGGAGGCGCCCGCTCCTCGCAGCCTGGGGGTGAGCCCATCTCCGGGTCTTCGGCTCCTGCCTGCGTCCCAGCTAATGTCCCTGTGGCCGAAGCAAGTCCCGTGGCGCGTCCGGAGCCTGGAGGAAGCGCCGAGGCGTGGCCGGGAGTGTGCTTCCCGGGCGTTTCTGCCCTCTGCCGCCGGGCACCCCGCGGCTCCTAGCGTCTCTCCCGGTGAAGGCGGCCTCGGGGGCTGCCGCGCGGCCGAGCCCAGACCGCCCTTGCGGGAGACGTCTCACGCTGCGACGCGCACAGCCGTTATCTACAGAGGGGGCTGGAACAGGCTGTGACCTCTGGACTCCAGATACAGCACCTGTCGGGCTCATGCTTTTAATTTCCTCGAATTTTACCCTCGAATCGAACCTCCCTAAGGGCTCTTGGAGCCATTCAGCGTGGACACTGCACCTGTCATGTCTCGGTGGCACCAACGGTGAGCTAGAATGACCCTGACCCCGCTGGGAGGGGTTCGGCACAGGCTGCTGGGAGGGGGCTGGAGTCGAAACACCCCCTGGGGGTGCAGGCGTGGGGGCCTGGCTTGCTTCCTGGTAGCTCCCACGGCTCCCCACGCACCCATGTGCTGGGACCACCCGCCAGGCCGCCACCTCCCCTGGTGCTCAAGACCTGCACAGCGATGGGCCTCTTGAGAGCCCTGCCCCTCAGACAGCCTCTCCTCGGGGGGGTGGCACTGACTGGGGCACGAGGACCCCGTTTCTGCTGGAGGGTGACGGCGCGGAGCCTGCACCCCCGTCCGTGTCTCACGGGCCTCCGTCCGGCTGGGGCAGTTGCCCCGGGGCGGGTACATGCCCCCTGCAGATGCTGTCCGGGGCCGGCCGCTCTCGGAGGCCGGGGGCCGGCGAAGGTAGCTGAGCATTTCCCACCGCGCTGCTTGCGGCCCTCAGCACACGCAGGAGGCGATTTCTGTCCAGCAAGCAGCAGGAGGCTCCTCCCTCCCCAGCCCCTGAGGAACGCGCTGAGCGTGGAGGTGGCGAGACACAGCCGAGTCTCCTGTCAGAGGTGGACTCCGCCTGCCTCGCCGCGTGGACCAGCCCGCCGGGGCAGCTGGCCGTCGAAGAGGAGGGGGCAGGGTGAGCCCTGGGCTGGAAGGGCCAGGGGGGCAGGAAGGCGCGGTGGCTGCGGGCAGAGGCTGGCAGTCAGGCGCCGCCGCAGCCCCAGCTCAGTGAGGCCCGCCCACGAGCCAGCTCAGCAGGGCAGGGCAGGGCGGCAGGGCAGGGCCCAGCCCCCCAGGCTGGTCTGCGGGACGCATCTCCCAGACGATGGCCGTTCACCACCAAAGCCCAGTCTGTGGCCACTTGTGCGACTGGAAGAGCAAAACCTCCGATCCTTGCTCTGTGCCTGTCTCGTCTAACCGAACCTCAGGCAGAAAGAAAAAGAACAGCGCTTCCTCCCGCCCGACCCTGCGACCCGGACGCCAGCCAGGCCGGGCTGGGCCTCGCCCGAGAGAGCACCGCCGCGCCCACTGCCAAGGGAGCGATTTGCTGTCGCCGGACGCCCCGAGCCGGAAGCCCCCGCCGCGGGTCTCTGGCGAGCCTGCTGGCTACCGTCCGCGCCGGGAAACCAAACCGACCGAATTCCTACCCCAGGACTCCCTCCTGTGTGCCACACCCCAAAAGGGGCGAAGCCCTCAGCGCTGACCGTGTGCAATTAAGCAGTCGATGTCCGGATGTCGGCCGGGCGCTGCTCTGGGCGCCGCCTGCCACCTGCCCAGCATCTCTGGACCCAGCCGCCGCCTCAGCGCAGACATGCGGAGGATCCAACCAGGCCGTGCTGAGGCCGCTCGGCGCCCTCTCCGGCGCCCTCTCCGGCGCCCTCCCCCTCCTCCTGGGGCCACTGAAGAGTCCTCTGCGTGCAGGCCGGAGCAGGCCGCCGTGTGCCCCGCCCGCAGCCAGCCACGGCGCCAGCCCGCTGCCCACGAGGACACGCACGGGCCTGGCGGTGTCTCCGCGCCACGGAGCGTTTACCCCGCGAGACGGTCAGCCCAGTCCGCGGCGGGCACCCCACACTCGAGCCCCCACTCAGGTGCAGGAGCACCTCCCAGACTGCCTCGGTTAGCTGCCCGAGAGGCCTTGGTGGGGGCCCGCTCCCGGCACAGTTGAGCTTCCTTCGCCCCCCCCCCTTTATCTCGGCAGAGCCCACGAGGGGCTGTCATCACTAACCCTGTGTGAGCATGTGGGGAGAAGCGGGGACAGCCAGAGGAGTGGGGGTGGGGGAGACGGAGCGATCATCAGTCACAGATCCATGAGCAATAAAGGTTAGAGACGCCAATTTTTATTCGGAGCTGGCTGAGGGCCACAGCCGATGCTTAATATTTATTGAGAGCCCATAATGGATGGGGCCTCTGCCCTGTGCGGAGCAGCCTCGGGGGCAGCCAGGGCCCTCCCGGGGAATAAGCCCCCTCGCTGTCAGGCTCGGAAGGGAATCTTGAAGCTAAGAGGTTTTATTACCATATTTCATCCAATTGAGGATGCCTTTCAATCTTTCAATCTCATAAAATGCCCCAGTATTTTCCGGCCTGCAAGAGACACCATGGATTGTACCGGGCTGTGGGCGCGCTGAGGCTTCAGTTACAGTGTGCCAAGGTGGTGTCAGAGTCCGTGAAAAGTACGGTCTAGGCTTGCTCTTGACGTGGGGGGCGGGGGACACTGTGACCGTCCTGAAGGCTCCCCCACCGGCCACTGTCAAGCCAGCTCTCTCCCGGGAGCCCCTCTGTCCACCCGGCCGCATTCTCTGTGCCTTTCGCTGCCACTTGCTTGATCTGGCGAGAACTGGAATTCTCCTTCCTGATGTCAAATAAAACCCTATTTGCTTAAAACAGCTCAAGCGCCATAGTCTCACCTCCTGTCAGTCAAAGCACCCGCACGGCTCTTACTGATCCATGCACAAAGCATGGCCACAAGGGGGTCACCGCACGGAACCCTAAAACACGCGTGCCCTCGTGCCTCCGGCTCCTTCCATGCCCCCCCAGCCGGTCATTCCCGCTTCGGTCAGACCCGGATTCCGCGCCGGCCTCGCCCGCAGACGGGAAGCAGCGGCTCGAGGGTCTCCGCCCCTCCGCCCGCCAGCTGGCAGGGGCGTCTGTCCCGCGCCTCCGTGCCCAGGCCCTCCCCGGCTTCGCTCCCGATGGACGTGCGGACTGTTGCCCGCAAGGCCCGCGCCGTGCTCTGCCCTCGCTGCCTTCCGGGACGCCGA
>NW_004567112.1:1646320-1679771 GCF_000260355.1 Condylura cristata | reverse complement strand
GGTCAGGGGTCGGCTGCATTTCGGGCACCGTGCGGGTGACCTTGCATCGCAGGTCTGTTTTAACTCGCGTCCCCCGATGGTTGACGACCTTGAGAGCCTTTTCACACGTTTGCTGGCTGCTGAATATCCTCCTCCATGAAGGACCTGAGCAGGTCTTTAGCCCTGCAGAATGGCGCTGCTCTCCTCGCCGGTTTATAGAAATTCTCTCTGAAGTCAAATTCTTTCTTAGCTCCTAGAGTCTGCACCCTCCCACCGGCCCGCTGTCTAACCACTGTCTCTTCACCCCCCACCCACGGCCCTCCTGCAGCCACAGTTATCACGCGGCTTCCCTGTTTACCTCACACGGAGCCTTTGCAGCGGCGGAGTTCTCAACTGTGACTTAATTTTAAAATAAGCCAACTGAGTATCTTCTCATTTCCAATGGGCGTTTTTGGTTCACCTACCCCTCGATCAGAAATTTTGTCCTCGTGTTCTCTTCCGCGACATAGTTAGTTGCTTTAGCCTTTACTTCAAGGTCATTTATAACCCATCTGGAACTTGATTTTTTTTTGCATTTTTCCAGCTGACTCAGAATGACTTTCCACATGTCACTGCAGCAGGCAATGCAGATTTGTGAGTCTGGGCTGTCTCGTCTGTCCTTGACCAACTCCACGTTGTCTTGGATGTTCTAGATATTCTTTGTGTTAGTTTACTAAAGACTTAAACTGTGTTATAAATTTGTCACCAAATCACCTCCCATATGATTCATCCCTAGAACACTGCCTTGAGCCAAAGAACTAAGCGGGCTAATGTCTGTTGAAACGTGGGGATCATAAAATAATCCAGAGTCGTCCTTTGTCTGGTTAGGGAGGGACTCATTGCTAATCAATTTTTAAAAATCTGTTTGGATTTAAATGGCATAACAATCCTTCTCAATTTCAGTAACTGGAAGGGGGAGAACTATTTCCCCCACTAACTCAACAATACAAAGTCAATGTGTTTCTGCCTGCGTGTTCCGTCACGCTAAGCGATAATGGCTTTCTAATTTGGACGTGAGCATTAAAGCAAGTCTCGTGTGACTGCAACTTCACAACTTCTGCTGTAAGTGAACATAATATTAGATGGCTTTGCCTTCCCCCGACTATTAAGCTTCCGGACTGTTATTTTTCTCAACCTACATAACGCTGCAGTGAACATCTTCAATATGCGTTTGCCTCTGTTGAATTACGCCTTCCCAGGGCGTCTTACTAGTTTCAGTGACCACTGAACACGCTCATGTTCAGACCCTGCGTACACGTGGTGAATTAATTTCATTTTCCTGAGGCTGAATTTTTGTAATTTAGTGACATTCCTTTGTGTCTTCTGTGCACAGACACAGCGACATCTTAGTATTTCGTCAGTTTGCACGCAAGCCTCAAGATGACAGAAACAGTCAGAGTTTGTGGTCTGCTAGACCCGTGCTCCTCCGGCGGGGCCCACGTGGAGTGGCCTGCCCAGGGACGGCACGCGCCACGCACACATCTGTGCTCAATAGACACTTGCTGAGGGAGCGAAGTCGTGCTGGTTTCAAGTATTCTTCTCCGGCTATTGTTGCCATCTGGCTTTGTGCGTGCAAGGAATGAATGAATGTTGATTGTTTATCATGGTAACGATGACATATGGTCCATTTATTTTTAGTGGCGTTTCTCGTGAAGAGACCCCCCGATTTGGGGATTTCAGCCTGACCACCTTATGGACCGTTTGTGCTAAAGCCATTCCTCACAATCCTAACTTTAATAAAGATCCGTCCACTCCTTAATGTGGTGTACGTGTGTTGTCAGCAGACCCCGGCTCCGTCCTAGCTCATGGCGTCCGTCTGCCCTCGCTCACAGCGACCCTAGACCTCCGGGCCCCGCTCCGAGTCACGGCCCTCCCTGCGCCTGTGGCTTCTGGACCGGCCGTTCTCCACCATCTCCACACCCCAGGCCCGTCTCTACCCCAAACCGACTTGCGCGGTTCTGGCTAGCACACAGGAGCCCCCTCCAGCCTCCCCTGCTGTGGCTGCTGGGCGTGCCGTCCCCACCCCCTCCCAGCACCCTGAATGTGCCCATCATAGCCCTGTGCGCTGAGCACTGGACTTGTGACCGGGAGTGTGTCCGGTTCGTTTCACCCCCGGGTCTGCCGAGGCGCCGGGCACGTCGGAGCCGCCCAGGATTTACTGCCGCGTGGATGGAAATGGGCGACCTAAGTCCTTCGCCTGCAGCCTCTCCGGCTTCGCCGAGGAATGACATGACCAGGGTGAGACAGGAGACCCCGAATCCCTGTGCACGCCCGACCGCCGCCCTTGGCGGATCCGGCTGCCCTTCCCTGTGGCCAGGGGAAAGAACCCAGAGCTGCCTTCCCGTGAATGTCGTTCGGCCTGGACACGGGGGATCGAGGGGCCAGCTGCCCCGCAGACACCTCTGCCTCAGGGAGGTGCTGCAGATCGCCGCGAGGCAGAAGCCAGGGATGCAGGCGGCGCCCTACAGTGGCTGGGACACCCCCAAAGACACATCTGCTCCGACATCACGCACTGGGCTGACGCGCCCTGCTGCAGGGGGTCCTGCCCATCGGCTCCGTCCCCTCTGACCGCTCACCAGGGGACCCCTAGAGGCAGCAGCCTGCTCGGCTATGATAGTGCCAGCCGGGTTCTAGAGAGAAAGGGGCGCACACTCCTATTATGCCAAGAGTCCTCAGCAGCCCTTCAGATAGCTACTTGACTTCAAAGGGTTTAATTTACATGTACGAGCACATATTTTCATACATACTTATTGCCACAAATTAAGCAGCAACACTGGAAGCCTCCATGAAATATTAACAATATACTTTGATTCCAAAACGTTCTGTGCCTCTCCCCTCCAGGCGGGACGCGGAAGTTAAAGCAGGAGCAGACCCGATGGCACCCTGGCACGGGCCACCCCGGAGCTGGGGTGGGCTCGCGTGGGGGCGGCAGCCGATCCCAGTCAGATGCAGGTCACCGCGGCGCTCCCCGCTCAGCCCTTTCCCTGGCCCCTGGCTTCTCTCGTGAGAAAGCTCAAAGCCATGCACAGCCCGAGGGCCCCGGCAAGCGAGCCTGCCCCCAGCCCCGTACTCATGCCCAGGCTGGCACGGTGCCCCTCAGCCCGAGCCCACCCCCGTGTCGCCGAGTCGCCTCCTCCTGCACACGCCCTGACCTGGCCCACGTCCTCCACCCCCCTGTTCCCTCCGCCTTTGCTGGGTGGCCTTTCCCCGCCTCCCCAAGTTGAGGTGGCGGGTCTGCAATGGCTCGGAGCTGTAGTCTCAGCCGCTAGAGCAAATTCCAGAACGGTGTTTATCTAACGGCGATTTATCGAGCGAATAACCGGGCTCCGCGGCTGGCGTGTCCCTGCCCGCGGAGAGCCTGGGAGCCGCGTGAGCAGGAGCGAGTCCTAGGTAGGCTGGTGCCTCTGAGGGTGGCTTACAAGATAATAAAACACGATTCCTCTTGGTTGTTGTTTTTCATTCAGATTTCTCATCAGGAACTGCCTCGGGCTGACTACTTCAGTGGGACTTGGGGAGCTCACGGAGTCGCCAAGAAGGATGAGGGCGTGGGCGATGGCGGGAGCGGGTGGGCTCCCGGGACACACAGCCGGAGAGCCGGGAGGAGCCGGACGCGGCCAGAGCACGAGTCGCCCGAGCCGGGCTGTTTCTTTTCTCCTGAGGTTACTCGTGCCGGAGTGAAGGTTCGGGAAGCGCTGCCGAAGACTCCCCCACCGGATCACAAACAGATGTCTGCGGCAGAGGGGGGAGAGCCTGACAGGAGCCTGCCCAGGGCCTTTGCTTCCCAGGCGCTAGGGAACAGGCGCATAGTCAGCCCCGAGACTGGGCGGGCGCGTGGCTGACCGGGTCCCTGGAAAGAGCCTGAGAAGCTGGCGGGCAGCAGATGGGGATTCTGCAGCCACTGGGTCGAGCCCACTGCCTCTGCCCTCGTGGGAAGCCGAATGTGCCAGGTCCCGGGTGAGGATGCTCCGGTCTGTGGCCGAGGCCACGCCCATGCGGGGCGGTTGGCGCCGAGGGGCCTGGGGCGGGTGCCCCAAACCCAGCCGGACTCTTCCCGATGGGATGTGCTGAGACGCCATCCAAGCAGACACTGCGCTCACCTCTCCTGCTGGCTCAGAGCCAGCTTTCCAGACAGGTGCTCAGTCGATGTCTCGGGAGCCCGGGAGCCAGAGCGGCACTCACGGCCGTTCCAGACAACGCCCGTCCGGCAAAGCCCAAGCAGCACTGGCGTGCTGGGGGGCCTGAGCCCCCACTGCAGAAAGCAGCTCGCCCCAGACTTCCCCCAACCGATGGTTTTAAAGAGTGCCAGTACCTGGCACCCCGCTCCGCCTGTGAGCAGTGGGACCTCACTTGGGAAACAACCCAGAGTGTCGTCTGTCGCCTGCCCCCTGTGGGACAGGTCCCGATGGACCCTGAGCGAGAAGAGAACCCCAGAGGGGGCGCGTGGCGGGGTGTGGAGGAGGAACCCCTCTGTCTCCAGGGCATCGAGGTTGCCCGTGTGGCGCGTGGGCCACAGGGCACCCACCCAAGCTCTCAAATCAATCGAAGTCACCTGATTGCCTTCGCATCGTCACCAGACCCTCGCTTGCCACCCGCCTTCACGCCCACAGAGGGTGGTGCAGACCGGCGACTGCCCCGCTGACTCCCACTTCCGGCCGGGCCCGGTGGCGTCCTCTGCCGAGTACCCCGCTCCTCTCTGAGCGAGAGCGGGTGAGCATGGACGGCCGGACGTTGTTGACCTCCATGCCCGCCCATCCTGCGCGTCTGGAGCCCTCCCCGTGCCCACGGCGGCCCCAGCGAGGGGCAGGGAGGTCTCCGCGGCGGCAGTGTCCATCAGCTGGGGGCAGCGAGGGCACAGCCCACACTCGCATGGAAGGCTCATCGCTCTGGTCACTACTGGACGCGTTCTTCCCACTTGAGCCCAGACAGCTGCATCTGAGGCAGCTCAGTCACGATGGCTCCGTGGGAGACGCAATGGTGGGTGCTTGAAGCACGTGCTGGCCTGGTGGACATGCTGCGACAGCCTTGAGCACGAGCGCTGGGTCACGACTGACCGCCGAGCTGCCCGCCTCGCGCAGCCGTCCGGGAGCCGCTCTGGCCGTCTAAGGAGCGGGTCGACTTGAAAAGCTGCGGGTGCCCTTGACTTCTCAGGGACAGCACTGTCCTGGGCCTGCCAGCACGTCCGGGGTCTTCTCTGTGGCCTGCAAGGACGGCACAGCCGGCAGCCACCTCGGCTACCCGCACCGAACATGTCGCTGCGTGAGAGCGTGGTTCAACAAACCAGGGACTTCTAAGGGACAGAGCAGCTGCCGTTCTGGCTCCTGACAAGGATGGCCACGGCAGCGTCGCACGGCCCGTGAGGATGGAAAGCAGCTCTGCAGCTTCGGGCCTGTGGGAGTGACCGCTGAGGGGCACCGCTTCCCGTGGCGTGGCCTCCGGTTCTGAGCCCGACTGGAGCCCAGGGGTCTGGCCGGTCCGCGACGCACAGCAGGAGGGTGCAGGGCAGGAGGAGACCGGCCTTGGCAAGACGCCGAGGGCAGCCCGTTTCTTCCTGTAGGCCGATGAAGGGGAAGAGAGGGCCGGCCGGCCTGGGACCCCAGCAGAGGGCCCAGCCCTGCCTGACAGGGGCCTGTTTCCCTGTCCACGTGAACCTACCTGGTTTATTTCTGAACATGGCCACCCAGCTTTCTCTGAGTAAGGGAGCTGTTTATTCTCCTCATCAAATTAGCAAGTGCCTCTTGAGAAAACGCGTGGCGTCCACAGCAGCCCACAAAGACGCGTCTCGTCTGCCCGTGAGGACGCCTCTCGGGGCACGCGGACACTCCTGCAGCAGGTGCTCGCGAAGCCTGGTTCTGCCCAGCCCGGTTGGGTCTCTCATCTGTCCTGTGAGTTGATGTCCTTACTGGTCAAATAGATCAAGAAGATCTCTAAAGCTCTCTTGGCATTCACATGTTGGGGGCCTCACATGTCTGCTTGTTATGAATTCAAAATGCCAGGGAGCTTCAGTGCCTTGTTTGGATGGAAGGAGAGATGGAAGTAAGGGGGAGGGTGGGTGGATGGAGGATGGATGGAAGGAAGATGGATGCATGGTGGAACGTGGATGGATGGAGGATGGATGATGGACGGATGGTGGGTGGGTGGATGGGTGGAAGATGGGTGGAAGGGCATGGATGGACGGGTGGATGATGGATGGACTGCAGGAAATCTGAATGGAAACTTGGGAGAATGAAAAGAAGGGTGGGGAGGAGGACGGATGTTAGAAGGAAGGGGGGTGGAGAAGAGCGGCCTCGGGTGCCTGGATGCTGTGCTTGTCGCTATTTCCTGGGTTTCTTCTCCGTGGAGAGCTGCGGCGCCCACAATGAGCTCTCTGCTTGAATTCTGATGGTCACTGGGAACGTGAGCCAAGGGAGAGGGGTAATTTTGCTAGAGACCAGATCTAAAATGAGTTTCCTTGGCTCCGGGCCTCTCAGCAGTGAGAACAATTCAATACTAAGTTATTTGGGGCTGAGGCTGCACTGAGCACTTGGCCGTTGGCTCCCGGGCAGCGCGTGTCCCCAGCCACAGAGAGGGCATCACCCTCCTGCCCTTCGTCTGGGCGCAGCGGCCCCGAGAGCCCCCTCCCCGCTTCCCACTCCCACTTGCCTCCCGTGTCCCCAAGCCCAGTGCCACCTGGAGGGCTGGGCTGTGACACCCCGCCTTCCCACCACGCAGCCTCCCTGGCCCCCACGGGCCGCGGCCCCACGTGCCACCTGCCCCCACCACAGCAGCCCTGGCTTCCGACGAGCCTGCGAGGGGCGCTGTGGGGACAGCTAGAGCCCGAACCGGACCACGGGGGCCCCGCCGAGGCAGGATTAAGATTCCAGACACAAACCCGCGTTCCGCACGGTCACGTCCCCGGGGCCGGAGGCAGCCGCCTTCAGACGTGGCATTTGGGGCGCTCGCTGCTCGTGAGTGATGGAGCTGATTTCTGCGGCATTAATTTACCGCCACGACCTCTCCCTGCATTAATTGGAAGGGTGGACACGTTTATGACGCTTCTTCAGTGCTCAGTCCATCTCACTGCCTCTCCTAACAGGACAGAGGCGGACGCCCTCGGCTGGCCGAGGCGCCGGATGAGCAAACGCCTGGGCGCCCTGGCCGCGGAGCGACCGGCCGGTGCCTGCGGGCGAGACCCGCTCGTGCATGCACAGCTCAGTTATCACAGAAGCTCGTGTGGAGCCAAACAGCAGGTCTTAGAAGCAGGAGCGGGAGGGGCGATTCCAGCTGCCGACAGATGTGGGCGGCCGAAGGGATCCATCCTTTGTGCCGCGCTCGAGTGTTTCCAAGTGATTTCAAACTGCACAGATTTAAAATTGAGTTAACTGGGGTACAGGCCAGAGGTGCAGGGGCGGTGAGAGGCTTCCCCAGAGGCAGCGGGGAGCAGGACAGGCCGACTGACGAAGGACACTGCTGAGGGGAGCAGCGGGCGGGGCAGCAGAGGTCTGCCGCGCCCTGGGGTCAGCTCCGGGCGGGGATCTACCCGCAGTGGCTCCCGCGTCTCAGTGCTGCGCCACCAGGGTGCCCGTCTTCCCCCTGAGCCTGCCAACAGACCCTGGCTTCGCCTCCAGGAGGGAGAGCCCGCAGCGCGGGCGGCGCCAGCAGATAAGCAAGTGGCCGCGTGCTCACCTCGTCCTACACGCTGCCTGTGCCCTGCTTAATCTACTCACTGACCCCGTGATTTCGGGGGCGTCGGCGCCCCATTTTCATAAACGGACCAGAGACTGTGGCGCCTGGAGCCCAGGCCCAGCCGCTGCTCCACCGCCAGCCCGAGGCCCAACAAACTTGACTGGCGCCCACGGGGCATCACGGGGAGCCCACGGGGGTGCGGGCTCCCCAAGCTGCAGGGAAGGAGATGCCAGGGGGGTCAGGGTGGCTGCCCTGTGCAGGCGCTAGTGGGGGGAGGGGGAAGGGCTGCCCCAGTGAGGTGGCCCAGGCAGAGCTCTGAGGAGCAGGGGCCGCGAGGGGGATGATGAGAGCCAGCAATGGGGAGAAGGACCCCGAGTGAGGGTGGAAAGGGGGGTGTGGAGCCGTCACTCAAGTCCGCCTGAGGGGTCTGAGGTCAGCGGCTGTGGCCGACCTGGCACCCAGACTCGGAGCCCCACCGTCTCTGGTGACAGGGGTGCAGGCAGCTGCATCGGGGAGACCAGCGGGTCACCTCAGATGCTTGGGGCGCCAGGACCCGGGCAGCTCACTAAAGCCCTAGTGCCGGTTTCTTCCCGTCTGTGCAGGATGATGACCAGAAACTTCTCCAACCTGCACATCACTGATTTCTGGGCTCACAGGCAGAGTGACAGGCAGAGTGAGCTCCCCCATAGGCTGTCCTTCCTTGGGGCCCCACCGCACCTCCTTCTCCAGCTGAGAGCCCCAGGAAGCCCCAGAGAGGAGCCAACCTACGGGCAACGGCATTTCCTTCTTCTGCATCTGCAGGGGCTGGGGTCACGTGAGGCCGATGCAGTGACGTAATGGTGATCAGTGACTAGGGTTATTGGGCCATCAGCAGGGACACTGAAACCAAACCACGAGGAGCTATCACCTCGCACCCACCAGGCTATCATCAGAGAAACGAAAGCAAAGTCTCGGTGAGGGTGAGGCGGGGCCCGGGCACTGCGGGTGGGAAAGTGAGAGGAGCCGTCGCTATGGAAACAGTATGGTGGCCCCTCGAAAGCTGACAAATAGAAGCACCCTATGATCCAGCAGTTTCACTCCTGGGTATTCACGCCCCACGCTGAACCGGGGATGGACCCCGCATTCATCCCTCTGCTCTTCACGATGGCCACGGTACAGGTCAGCCTGACGGCTACCAGCGGTGGACAGAGGGGGTGGGCGCGCCCCGCGGAATACTATTCAGCCCTTTAACGCAGGAGCCCCTGCGATGGGAGACGGCGTGGGGAACCTTGACCTCGAGGCCGAGACGCCGACCAAGTGCAAGAAGCGTCGGGCGGAGACCGTCACGTGGGCCGCGGACGAGAGGACTCTGACGTGTCGCGTTTATAGGGCCAAAGCGGGTGTGGCAGGGAGGGCCTGGAGAGGGGGAGGCGGGTCGCCAGTCCCGCAGAAAGTCTGTCGCGTGAGGACAGGCACTGCTGGGCACAGCGGCATCGCTGCCAGCTTCGGTGCCAAGAGGGTGGATGGCGACGGCACCTGTCTTGTGCTGTGACCCCGACAGGCCCACCGCTGGCGTACTGAATGTGTTTGTATCTATGGTGACCTCTCGGCACCGCGCCAGGGGGGTGGTGTCCCGCTCCCGCTGCAAGTTGTGTCCTGGAGGTCAGTTAAGGGCACCCGGGACAGAGGAAGAGCTGGGGCCTTCGAAGGCCGCAGCTGCTCCCCCAAACCCTGACCCATCTCCTCTCCAAGGACGGGAACACCATCCTTGGCGTGACACTTGCGCTCACGCCCGGAGTCCACGCTGCCCGGGAGCAGGGCTGGCCAGCCTCCGGCTGCCGGTCTTGAAGCCGAAGCGCCGTCACTGATGGTCCCTGAGGTCTCATAGGAAGATCAAATCAAACTTAAGCACACACCCGCCCTGGGGAGGCACGGGGGCAGGGGGTGGGCGAGCGGATGGCACCATGCCAGGGCCCGCAGGCAGAATCTAGGAGCAAGAGGCCGAGGCATTAGACGCAGGCTGCTTAATCCCGAAAGCGGGTGGTCTGACAGCACGGTGCTGTCACGACGCCGCGGCGCCCGTCTTCGGCTTCGGGCCCAGAGCGTCGTCCGCAGGGTCGTGCGCCTGCCTGTCCTGGCAGGCTGTGGCCAGCTGGACTCTGCGGGCAGGGGACAGGCGCCCACATGTGTGCGCCTCTGCCTTGGGCTCCTTCACAAACTGGTTTTTCGTAAGATTCCACTTTCAGGAAGAGCTCTTGTGAAGAGTAACATAAATCTTAAGGAAGCTCTTGTCAAGGCAGTTTACGAAAAACAAACCAGAAACTTCACAGCTAAAGCGCTGAAGACTCGGGAGCTCGTCCCGCAGGGCATAGGTCAGACTCTGCCACCGAGAAATAACAGCCCGAGGGGCCAAGTTTCCGGAAGGGGCATCCACGGGAGGGGTCAGCTGGCGTCTCAGCTGGGCCTGTGGCCTGGCCGTGGGCGTGCCCGAGGACAAGGGCGCCTTTGAGCCCAGGCCTGTGTCCCGCTCCGCGGAGGGCAGCTGGCACGCTCAGCGCGCGCCCTCCCCCCTGGCCGGCTCCTGCTCTCGCCACCCGCCCAGGCCGCGGCTGCCTGCAGCCTGCCAGAGGCAGAGCAGGAGGGAAGGAAGCACTCAGGTGACCCGTGCCGAGGAGGCGCCCACAGGCCCGGCCCGGCCCGCTCGGGGGTGTCCCCGCGACTGGAGTGGGCGGTGGGCAGTCACGAGAGGGGGAGCGTGTTGCTCCATTTGGGGGTTGCTCGGCCCCGTGTTCTGGTCACCTCTGGTCAGTCGCCCGACAGCCGCCGGGTAAATATTCTGGCGAGGACACATCGTTATGTTGGATAATGCAGCAGGGGCAAGAATGCACGAACTCACATGTTCCTCCCAGCTCATGTTCCGGTTGCTGATTTGCCTTATTTTCTTAAAAAAAAAAAAAAAGAAAAGAAATCTCTTTGGGGGCCTCCCTGGTGGGGGATGGGGCTGAGCCTCAGCACTGTGAAGCTGTCTCAGCTGCTTCAGCGCAAGTCCGATCCCCGGCCAGGGAGGGACCCCCAGGGCGCAGCAGACCCCTCCTGCCTCTGCACTGCCCCTTCAGCAGTGGGTTTCAGTGGATCCACCTGTTCGGCTCCCCACTCTGTCTCTGGGGAGTCCTTTCACCCCCCCATCCTCTGGTCTGTGCCCCAGTTCTTGTGTGCATAAATAGATAAATCCTCTAAAAAAAACCTTCGATGGCTAACTGACTGCAAAAGTTACTAATAAAAAAGAAAGCCCACATTAGCTCATAACCAAGTCTGTTCTCCGCACGCCTTAGTAACAATATTTCACCAAACAAGCAGCTTCTGCACAGTGGGGACCACAGAGCGGGGACAGGGGCCCCCGATTTCGCGCTAGTATACGACCTGCGGAAGGCGCCCGTGATGCCCGAGATTAACTGTAAGCGTTACTTTTCTCTTGGGGTCGGGGGCTCTTGATATACAACGAACAATTATAAAGCAAGTAGAAACCAATAAAACGCTTTAATTTAGCGCAGCCTGAAGTCACACCGATAATTACGGCCGAGCCTCAGACTCCCAGGGGGCGGGGCTCCTGGCCGGGCGGCCGGTGCGCCGGGGGCCCTGGGGCCAGGAGGACAGAGGCCGGTGGACTCGGAGTCGCTGACACCGCGAGCGTGAGACCCCTCTGAGCCCTCCGAGTTTCGGTCATGGCGAAGAGCCCAGGGGTGCCGAGGCCCTGCCCGACAGGGGGCGCGGGGCTCACGCCCCAGCACCGGCCGCACCTCCACTACGTGCGAATGCTGCGGGTGACACACCGGAGCCTTGCTCGGGGCTGAGCTTCCGGCCCAGTGAGGCCTGCGGGTGCCGGGCACCGACGCCGCCGGGTGTGGCAGGGACACGGCCCGGGGCTGGCCTGGCGCACAGGAGGCCGGCAGGGACGGGCTGTCCTCGCCCGCTGCTGGCTCGCGGGCCTGTGTCTGCCCGTCCCCGAAGGACGAGACGAGACGACGTCCTTGCAGACGTCCCTGCAGCCTGAGACGAGCTGGCCAGCCGGTCTCCAGGGGAGATGCCGCCCTTCTCAGGCGGGCGCTGGCGCGTTCCCCTGCCAGGTGACAACGGGCCCCGGGGACTGTCAGGATGATGGGGCCTTGGCCATGGTATGGCGACGCCTGCTTGAAGAGGCGTGAATCTCCTCCACATATACCGTGCTGTAAGCCAGCGCTACCCCAGTAAAGAAAGCAACTTAAAAAAAATTGCTTCTGGAGAGAAAAGAAAAACAACTCTCGATCGACCAGGTGGGTTTCCAGGGACCAGGGAGAATCTTTTCCCAAGTCTGCTCGAACGCTTGGGTTTTACTGGGCCCAAACCCGCTGGCCTCAGTCCCGAGGAGAAGCTGGAGGAAAGACAATGACCCTCAAGTTGTGAGCGGCGCACAGCTGCTTCCGAGGGAGCGACACCTGCCTCGTCCCCATCAGTCAACCTCCCCACAAGAACGGCCAGTCGGAAAGGTCGGATAATTGCTCAGGAGGGAGAAGGTTTCATGCCACCCACCTTCCTCCTGAAGCCAAGTGAGCTGATGATTAAAGCTCCCAAGCGGCCCTCGTCGGGTCCCCGCGGGACACCTGTGCCATCACGACCGCCCCGGATGTGGCCAGCACTAGTCACTGCCTCGGCCTGGGCGCAGCAGGCCTCGGCCTGGGCGCAGCAGCCTCACCTGCCCGCAGGTGACACGGGGCACACGGAGTGGACATGTGAAGTGCCTCCCACCTTCTGCAGGCTTTCAACCAGACGTGAGTGTGGGCAGACGCGCGTCACCCCTGCATACTCCCCCCTTCGTGCTCAGACCCGTCCCAGGGCTCCCGCGGGGTTTCCCTAACCCGCCACCACAAGCTGGTTTTAAACTCAGCAACCAGCAAAGAGCAAGCTGGGGAGCCCCAGGGCCCCCCTTGATCCTCAGAACAGCAGCCCCGGGGCCGCCCTTTCCCGCCCCCTTTCTGCCCGGGCCCTGCCGTGCGTGCAGCGCCGCGGAGCAGGTGACCGCCCGGACTCGCGGGTCAGCCTCGCCCCCTTGAGAGCCCTGCTGCTCCTGCTGATGGCGCCCTGCAGTCATCACCGGCGCTGTCCACACACAGCTCCGTCAGAGGCTGGGGCTGCAGAAGCAAGGTTTCCTTCCATCTGCGACGGGGCTTCGGCTTGGCCGCCCAAGCGGGACGCGGGACTCTGCCCGTGAGGTCTCGTCCTGGGCCCGTCTCACGAGTACGGGGCGGACAGCCTCGTTCCCGAGCTGGGCTTGCGCTCCACTCTGAGGGAGCCAGCCGGAGGCCCCAGAGCCGTGGGCTGCTCACCCTGCGTCTCACGGGGCCACGCCAGGCTCCGCCATGACGAGACCAGCGCGCTCCGTCCCTGCCCGTCTGAGGCCTGTCGGGCGAGATGTCTGCTGCGTCAGGCTTGGGGGAGACTCCGGCTAGGCCAGCCGAGCACGGCTTTCCCTCACCCGGACCTCATCCAGGTCCACCTGCCCTCTCCGCCCCAGCCCTCCCCTCCCACTGGCCACCCAAGTCCACTCAGCCCACGGCAGCAGCGCAGATGGGCTCCTTCTCCCAAGCGACCCTGCATCCACCCATCCACCTGTCATTTCTTTCCAGCAGGCGAGAAGGGCCCTCGGAGAGTCAGCCCCCAGGGAAGCTCGGGCCCACCTGGACTCCAGCCCGAGCCAGTTTATCCCGAGAACTCCTTCTGACAAGTTTTCTCCTTGACTCACGCCGTCACATTTTAGCAAGAATCCTTCTGGATCCTTCTAGAGAACCCCCCCATGCTATCTGGCCTACCCCCTCGCCCCTCCACGCCCACCCCGTCAGCAGGAGGCCCGCCTTCAGGGAGCCCCGGCAGCCAGACGAGCCGAAGCCCCTTTCCTGTTTCCTCCCGGACATGCTCCGCTCCCGCAGGGCCCACCGCCCTCTGGCCGCCGAGTGGCTGCGTGCGACGCGCCCCGGCAGCGAGACCTCCCGCCCCCACGGACGTGCTGGGGCGTCTCTGCAGCCAGGCCTGAGCTCGCGGGGCCAGACAGCACGCGGCCGCCACCACCCACCTGCTAAGCGGCTCGTAGCGGGCACAGCGCCCGCGGCTGCCCGGGAAGGGGGCGCCGCCCAGAGCGAAGTGTGGGTGTCGAGTCTCCACGCTCCGGGGTGGTGCAGGGACCTGCGCCCCCCGCGCCCGGCCGGGAGCCAAGTGGCGGCGCGTTCCCTGGCACTTTAAAAACTCTGTTTTGAAAGGATCCACATAAAACACCCACCACTTCCAGAGAGTGAGCTCTGAAGCAGACTGCGCAGGCTCCAGAAAGGATTAACTACGAAATATGAAAGCTGCTCCCGAGTAATACTTTTGTCCTGGTTTGATTGTATCAGTTCTGGGAGGCATCTGGGTCTCCGCTATCCTGGGTAGAGGCGGGTGGCAAAGGGTCACAGAAAGTGAAGCCATAAAGGCGCGTGAGTATCATCCCCTCCCAGAGACACCTGCACACATCAGTGCAGGGATTTTCCCGCTGCACCAGCTCTTCCAACACCTCCACAAATGAAGATTAAAAAGACTTTTAAAAAATTGCTACAGAAAACAGCCTTTCGCATTTATTTTTGCCAGACTCTCTGAAATGGAATATTCTTTAACCCAGTTGTCTTATTTCCGTAGCATCTGACCGAGATGCATGTGGCTTCTCTCCCGAGGGGGGAGGTCGTGTGCACGCCAGCCATGTTAACAAAGTTAACAGAAGCTGTGATCTGGAACCGGCTCCCAGCGCTCCAGTTCACCGGCCGTGAATGGAAGCCTCATGAAAACCGACAGCGCACAGGGGCCGAGCCAGCGTGAGGCCACTCCCAGGTGGCAGTCCTGGGCCGCTGCCCCGCGCGGGGCCCTGACCGCGCCTGGCCGGCCGCCGGGGTCCCGTGGGCCCCAAGCACGGCCCGAAGCCGCCCGCACTGCCGCGCTGTGCTTTGGCAGAGCCTGGCAGCCTCCGCCTGATCTCCGCAAGCTGCAGATCAGCTTCCAGCGCTGTCCGAGCCACCGAGCTCTCGGCTCATCGGCCACCACCCGTGCTGGGGAGGAAACTGGGCTCCAAAGCACGCTGCTTCCTCGTTAATAAAAATAAAGGCGCGGGCGAGCAAACAAAGGTCGGGAGGAGGTGGCCTGGAGCCCCGCCCTTACCTGCGTCTGGACGACCCGCGCCCAGCCCGCGGGCTCCGAGGTCCTCGAGGTCCTCGCTGGAGAACAGCCGCCTCTGGGTCTGGAAGATAAACAGAAGCCATCCCAGCTTTGTGATTTTATTTTCCAGATAAATAATCTTCAATCATGCGCATTACTCTTTCAAAAGCATCAGGCACGCCCCTGGCCCCCCCTCCCTGCCCGGGAAAAGCAGAGGTCAGAGCCACAGTCTCCCAGCGCCTCCCACAGACCCTCCCCTGGACGGGGTTAGATTTCTGGTGGCTTCAGATCGCACACTATGGGGGCGGGGGTGCACACCACACTGATTTTGCCACGGATTTTGCTAGAAGGTTGCAACGCCGAATCATTGAGCTAACATGGACATTTGATAAATATCGATGAATTGATTAACCACAAGCAATCGAATTTCCAGGGCTGCGCCTTCCAGGCTCAGTGAAAATAAGATGAATAGACCCAGAGTGCTCTGCCGTCTGCAGTTCTGATTATTATGCTGCCCAGCCCTGCCAGAAGCAACGGCTGGTTTTGTGCATTTGTTCTGAGAGCAGCTTGTGTGGGGGAGCGTTTTCGTGCTGGTTGATAAACTTACCATCAGAATCCACTGTCCCCCTGGGTTGCTCCATGCCCACCATTTCCTGGATAAGTGCGTGACCTCCCCAAAGCTGAAAGCACCCCCAGGCCCTGCCGTATTCTTAGCGTGGTTAGAAGAGGCAAAGCATTCACAGAACTTGGCGCTGGCCTCAAATTCCAAACTCCCGTTCAGACTTTAGTCCTGAGGCCGAGGTTAACATCTGCGGTGTCAGTTCCCATCCTGGACCCTTTGGGCGACCAGTTTTGGGGGTTTGCCGGGAAGCTGTGGGCAAACCATTCTGTCCCAAGTGGGAGCCTGACTTGGTGGTTGTGAAGAGAGAGAAAGGGGTGAGGGTGGAGAGGCGTGAGCAGGCACAGGCCGCCCGTGCCACTCCCTGGGCGTCGCTACCTGGCCCCTCACTCATGGCCGTTAGCAGCATGACGACTGTGCTGATGGCCCTGGGGGCCGCGCCCTGCCGGCGTCAGCTCAGCGAGTCGGTGTTGGCCGCGAGAGAATTGCTTCTACCAGCGCTGCAGCGGCTGAGAACAGGCAGGCCAGCTCACCGCGGGGTGGCGCAGAATGGGGTGCAGACCAGGCTCCTCAGGCCCAGCGCTCCTGAGGTCTTAGCCAGGGCACCGTACATTCTGCATTAGCCCGATTTTGACTCCTCATCGACAGGACAGTCTCCTGCTGCGCTCACCCCCGTGATGCCTGCTATGTCCTCGTCTCCGACTAGCGGGGGCTTGTCCTGGGAGGGCCAGATCACGCACGAGAACCTTCCGGGAAGGAAATGAAGGCGCCGTGACCTGGGGCCTGGGACAGGCGTCCTTTCAACCCCAAGGTCACGGGCAAGTTCTCTCTGCTGCTTCGAACACATCGCGTGCATTTTAGGAAGGAAATCTCTATTCCTACAAAAATCCACTGGGGTTTTGCTAGGCGTGGCATCGAGCTGGAGCTCGTTCGGGAGCAGTGTTGCATCTTGACGCGAGGCTCCTGCCCGTGTGCGGGAGATGTCGCCGTGGGCCTGGTCCCCTCTCACTTCTTCAGCAACGTTCTGCGGTTTTCACTGTACAATTATTTTACTTCCTTGGTTCTTTCTCAAGCATGCTATTCTTTTGGAGGCCTTAGAAATTGTTTACATAATTTCAGAGTTTTCACTACTGGAAATCCGGGCCCTGCCAAACGACTGAATTCGTTTATTCTAACAATTCTGGGAGTGGGGCCTTCGGGGCGATCCTGCGGAAGAGCCAGCGTGTGAGCAGAGGTCATGCTTCCTCTTCCCCCCACGGTCCTCTGTGGCATTTTCTTGTCTAGCCACGCTGGTGAGGGCTGGACTGCGGTGGAGGGCGGGCGGCAAGGCAGGCGGTCTGGCCAGGCCCCGCTCCCAGGCCGGGGGAAGGCCGCGGTCCCTGCCGAGGCGACTGTGACCACGGTGTTCCACATCCGGCCGTGGCCGCGGAACCACCTGAAGGCCACTTGGGCGTGTCCCCGTGTCGATGACCCACAGTCCGAGAGGTGGCCGGGACAGGGGGTTTCGTTGCTTTTATGAAGGAGCCGAGGCCCAGAGACGGGGACCAAGCACAAAAGAATGGGTCTCTGGCGCCACACCCCCTCCTGGCCCCGGGACTTTGCTCCTCTCATGCCACCGCGCCCCTCCCGAGCCCACCCTCAGCAGAAATCCCGGTGTCCCGCCTGAGACCCGCCAGGGCTCAGTGCCATGGCCGCGCGTCCATCTGTGAGGGGCCCCAGGAGCCACGCGCCAGCCGGATCCGAATGTGGGGGTCCAGTAGAACCTTCATGTGCGAAAGGCTTCAGCAGACAGCTCACACCCTCGCCTGCTTCCCCCGGCCTTGCCATAATGAGCAGGTCTGTTATTGTTTTTGCTGTTTTCCTGTTTACCGACTCCCCCTTGGAGATGTCTGAGAACTCACTGTGGATCCATAATCCCTTTTCTGCAATTCTAACACCCACGAAGCTCTGAAACCTGAGTTTTCCTCTCTAAGTTTGCAGCAAACTAATCTGACAGCAGAACCTTACCTGAACTAACCTGAAGCTATTTATAATATTAATTTATTCCATTTAGAGTGAATATTCATACATATTATTGCAAAAACATCAGTGAGCTTAATTACAGGGTGCTCCCCGCGATCCCAGCGGGAACGTTGTGCAGTATTACCTTTCTGCAATAAAATTAAGAAATTTGTGTTGAATCACATTTGGCCCCAAGAGTTTTGGATGGAGACTGGTGGATCAGTGCCATGGATATTTAATAAGCTTGCCAGCCCCTGGGTCGGATTTCTGCACACCCTTACCCAGTTGCCGTGAAACAGTCGTTCTTTGCGTTCTGCAGGGATGGGTCCTGGGAAATGGCGACATTAAGTAGCTGCTCTAGACCCCAGAGCTACTAAATACCAGAACGCGAAGAGCCAGACCGAACGTTCTCAGCATCCGCCCCTCAGTGTGTGGCACACACATGTGCATGTGTGTATGTGCCGTGTGTGAGCAAGCGCAATGTGTCTGCATGTGTGCACCTGTGTGTGAGTGTGTAGCTCACATGTGGGCAAGTACATTGTGTTTGGGAGCAAGACTGTGTGTGTGTGTTTATGTGAGTAAACATGTGTGTGCAGATATGTGCGCTGGTGCGTGTGTTAGAGAGTATCCGCATGCTTGTGTGTGAGCAAGAACATGTGTGCAGTGTGTGAAGTAGTGTGTGTACATACATGTTTGTGTGAGTGTACACCCATGCCAGTATGTGGACAAGCCCATGTGTGCATGTGTGAGCTAATGTGTGTACACATATGTGTTTGTGTGCATGGTTGTATGTGCTCGTGTGTTCATATGTGAACAAGCACATGCGTACATTATATGAGTTAGTATGTGTGCGTGTTTGTGTGTGCATGTTTGTAAGTTGCACACATGCTTACACGTGAATAAGCACATGTGTGCATTGTGCGAGCCAGTGTGAGTATACATGCATGTTTGCATGTGTTTCACACACTCGTGCATGTGCATGCTTGCACACATGATGTGTGAGCATGCTGCTATGTGGACAAGCCCGTGTGTGAGAGAGAGATGGTGAGTGTGTACATGTGTGTGCACACTTGTGTGTGAGTGTGCGCACAAGCTAATGTGAACAAGCCCATATGTGCATGTGAGAGAGTGTGCACATGTGTGAGAGAGTGTGCACGTGTGTTCATGTGTGCGTGCACTGTGTGAGCTGGTGCGTGTGCGCTGCATGCTCATGTGTGAGGGAGTAAGCTGTGTGCACACCTGTGGGTGTTGGCGCGCCTGTAGGGATGCAGAGCGTGGCGAGAGGCGGCCTTGGCCAAGCACCGGCAGGTAACAGAGGGCTCAAACCCGGGGCTGCGGCCCAGCGCGAGTGCCGCGCAGAGCCTCTGCCCCTCCGAGACGTGCATGATTCGGGGAGGGGAGAAGACTCCAACTCAGCGACCTTCGCACGAAGACGAAGGACGGCGTCCAGGACGCCGGGCCGCGGGAAAGGACAGGCCCATCTGCTCAGTGCCCCCAGCCCCTCCGGGAAGCCGGCGCCCCGCGGGGTCGGCAACCAGCGTGCCGGGAACTCGCAGGGTTCCGGCGGGCTGCGGGCGGGTCAGCGCCGCCCCGGGCCTGGGCCACAGCTGCTCGGCCCGCCGGGACGCGCGGCTGATCCCCGCCAGCGCTGCGCGTTTGTGCTGCAGCTTCTGAACTCTGGTGCAACAATAATTAATGTCAGAGCGGTTTATGGATCAACAGAGTACTTTCTGGTAGCACAACGCTGCACTCGCAATAACTCAACACTGAGATTTACCAGGCTGCCACGAGCCTGCTTCATGCTTCATCTCTCCGTGTTTACATCTGGTTTGACTTTCTCTAATCTAAAATAAATCAGCATGAAAAGCATTAGATTTTTCATTTAGATTCTCAATTGCCTTTTATTACCGAGATAATATCCTTTATCTGATTGCGAATGCTGGGACTGTTCCCTTGTTAGGTCTGAATGAAGAGGCCGCAGTTCAGGCCTCCTGTCTCCGCGCTCCTCCTTCCCTTTTGTTTCAAGGGTGCTGTCGGCCGGGGCTCTGGTCTGCAAAGGTGACAACCCAGCAGGGAAAGAGGACATCTGTTCCCCTCATCCTTCCTCGGGAGCGTCCTTCGGCTGTCCGGGTGGTGTGGCGAGGGCTCACGCTCTTTTCCCACCAGGCCCTCGGCCTGTCTGGCTGCAGGTGTTGGTGTCAGCAGCATGGTGAGCTGGAGGATGCTGTGCAGACAGCAGCCTGGGGAGAAAGCAGCTCCACCGCAGAGGCGTGCTAATGACCGGCTACAAAGTCAAATTTAGCTGCACTATTTTGTATATCAAAGAGGTAGATTTCCCCAGATTCCTTACAAATTCTTTCAGCATGTTCCATTATGTTTTCTATCATTTGCTACATTTTCTCCTTACTTTAATACGGGAGCTGATGATTCCAGAAACTGAATCCATTTCTGTACCACGTGGAAGCGTCTTTCCCCAGCAAGCATTCTCTGTCCTCGCCTCTCTCCCTCAAGCGGAATCCTAACTGTTGGAAACGCTTCCGCGCTGACCACGGTGGCCACCTGCTTGGTGCCCCTCGGGGAGTCCCGAGCTGGCCTCGCCCCTCAGCCCTGCAACTTTGCACTCAATAGCGGAAGTTTTCTTCGTTCAGAGGGACAGAGATGAGGGTGTTTCTGTTCCTTGGCTCACCCGTCCCCACAGGGTCGTCCCCTGGGGTCCTGGGAGTGGGTCTCTAGCTTAAAGTGGTTGCTGCCTCCCACAAGTCTGATTACCCAGCCTGGCAGAAAGCAACCGAAATGAGCCCTTTTGTGACTGACTTTCACACCCTCTCGGAGTCAGGCGAAGGGACGGCGGCACGGGCCCTCCGTGTCTCTGTCACAGGACCAGAACAGCCTCCGGCATTCCCATCACACGCGGGCACTGTGCCAAATACTTCAGAGGCCGCGCGGTCTCCATGGCAACCCTGGGAGCAAGGTGCTCTGCCACCCCACTCTAGAGGCAAAGAGACAGCCTTCTTGACATTATTGTCAATAATAGATAACGGGGGAGAGGAAGTTACCCCCAACCCCTCAGGATCTTCTCAAGCTGGTCCAGGAATCACATGAACAGCTGGAAGATTAGCAGGAGAAAAAATACAACGACGTACATAGAGGGGCTCTGCAGAGACGTGTCGATTCCAAACCAGTGGGGCCAGTGGGGCCAGTGGGGGCAGTGGGGGCCGTGGGGCCAGTGGGGGCAGTGGGGCCAGTGGGGCCAGTGGGGGCAGTGGGGGCAGTGGGGGCAGTGGGGGCAGTGGGGGCAGTGGGGGCAGTGGGGTCTCTACCCTGAGTGAGAAGCGAATGTGTCTGGGCCTCAAGGACAGAGGACTCATGGCACGAAGACTGTCCCGCTTGGCGATGGGCGTCTCTGGCCGGAGGCTGTTTCCGGGAAACAGCCCTAGTTCTGGGTGCGACCCCAGTTTTCATTCGGCTCTTGGCAAAGTTTCTCACCAGCCTGACCTCAGCTGGAAATAACACGGACGCCAAAGCAGAAGGCCTGGGGGCCCCCCGCCCCCCGGCGGCCCGTTCCGGATATCGTGGGGAGGCCGGCCTCCCTTCGGGGCCCTGTCCTCACAACTAAGCGTCACTGAGCCCTCACGATGAGCCGTGCGCGCCCCCCCTGGCCCTCCCACACCACTTTAGCCATCGCCATGCAATGCCGGGCAGGAGCCGGACACGCACACCGGGAGCCACAGAGCTTGAGGGGGCAACGCGGCACCGGAATTAACACCGGCAGGTGATTTCCACTGAACGTACCTGAGTCCGGGCCCAAGCCCTCACCCTCGCGGCTTCAGTTACACACC
Source organism: Condylura cristata (assembly GCF_000260355.1). Classification (NCBI taxonomy): domain Eukaryota; kingdom Metazoa; phylum Chordata; class Mammalia; order Eulipotyphla; family Talpidae; genus Condylura; species Condylura cristata. The sequence continues at coordinate 1,658,444 of NW_004567112.1, read as the reverse complement.
ACCTACTTAATTAAGATGCCAGAAGTTGTAACAGAAATTCACCACCGTGCAAAATAAAAAAACACGCGCTGTGCATGAGCCCCGTTACAGGAGACGCGGGAAGGGGAAAGTGAGGTGGCAGAAGGGAGGAGTGGGGCGACCCGGGCCGGGGGCAGCCTGGGCACAGGGGTCACGGGAACGCCCCACCTCGTGGCTCGGCCGTGGTTACACAACTGTCTGCATTTGTCAAAACAAAATGAACTGTGCACTTATGAAGCGATGAATATTAATGTATGCAAATTCTACCTTAATAAGCCTGATTTCTTAAACATGTCATGAATAAGCTCCAATTTAGCTTGGGGTTTCAACTCAACCTAACCGTGAGGGGTGGAGCCGGGCCGACCTCCCGGGCTCGCCACTGGGGACAGCGTCGGCTCCTGCATCTAGGACAGGCTCCAGCGCACACGGCTCCGTGGCCCTGGGCGCAGTGGAGGGCAAGGGCCTGGACTCAGGAGAGCCAGCCTGCCCCACGGTCACCGCCCGCAAATGACAGCCACCTCTTGAGGTGTGCAGTGAGAACCGGCCGGGCGCCTCAGCCGGAACTCGCCAGGCTCAGGCCACACCCCTGCCCCCCCCACCAGCCCTGGGGCCACCGTCCGCCTTCCGGGTGGCGTCCCAGCGACCGCACAGTCACCTACGACCTTGGTCACCGGCTCTCACGGCACCTGGCTTCGTGCGTGCTGTCGGCGGGCTGCCGGGAGCGCGGGTTTCGTGTGATAAGGTCCAAGCGGGTGCCGTCCGGCCTGAATGTTTTACCTCGCTCTTGGGCATTCTGCGCGGGTCCCCCAGGGAAATCCACGAGGGAGCGTGTGGGTCGTGAGTGTGTGCCAACGTCCTCGCTGCCCACTGGGCCACAGAGCTGGGCGAACCCGTGATGTGTGGAAGTTCAGCAAGACCCAAAGCGAAGGTCAAATGAGCGAACTATGTCTAAAGTGCCACGGCCACAAGCCGGGTCCCCTCGCAGCAGGAGGGCCGTGGATTCCTGAGAAACACCGAGGGACAGGGCCATGCCCGCCGGCCGCCGCGCGCCCCTGCCGGCCAGCACTCAGGCGGAACCGAGGGCCCTAGGACAGGCCCAGGCCAGCATTACCCGTGGCCGCTGCCCTCCCAGCCACCGAAAGCCAGAGGCAGAGAGCACACGCAGCGTGGCCGCCTCAAGAGGAGGTTTGTGCAGTGTTTCCACCCAGAAGCAACACGCACGGACCAGACCATAGCCGGTGAGCAATTCCACACAGGGCCACGCCTCGTGGCACGTGGGACTGGCCTGACACAGTATCGCACGTGAACAGTAGAATTCATGGTGATCACGTGAAACCTTCATTTCTCTTTACTGACATTGACATTAAAGAGCAAAGGAAAACACCATGACCATTCAAGGGGCGGACTGCGGAGAAGAGGCGCCTTGCTCACCGCCCAGCAGATTCACCGCGCTTCGTAAGCGAAGGGGCTGTGGGCTCTGTGGGCTCTGTGGGCTCCCGTCTCCAAGGACCCCATGGCAAACGTGGGTCACGTGGTCACTGACCGTGGAGCTGTTTCTCCAGAATCTTCCTGTTTGCCCCGTGTCGCTCCCTCTGAGGTGCAGGACAAAGAGAGGTGAGGCGCTGTGGGGCGGAGCCGCTCCCAGGCTCGGGGCTCTCTGCAGATGCAGCAAAGGAGACCCGGCTGCTTCGGAACACAGGCCCGGCCCACAAGACCCAGGGACCGGCTCCTCTGACACCCAGAGCAGGGAGAGCAGCCGCGGCCGGGTGAGCAGAACTCTGGTGAGGACTGAGCCCCTGCGGCTAAAGGCGTGGCTCTGTGAACATTTCATTGACAGTGTTGCATCGGGGCCCTCGCAGCCACCAAGGGCCCCGGACCGCCGGGGGAGCACAGGCCACTCTGCGGGAAAGCGGCTTCTTGCCTTCGGTACCAAACGGTCAGCAATTTGCTTTCTACTTTCAGAAAATACTTTCTCCGCTTGTCTCCAGCCCCATTTATTCTCTGATACTTTATTATTCCGAGATCATGGATGTTTTCCAAGATACTCAATTTTGGAGCTGTCTCAAAGTCCTTTCCAGATGGAGGAAGGACATAAATTAGACTCACAGGGATGAAATTAAACCATTCTGCTATTTGGAGTTTGATCAATGAAAAGGTGATGAAATGTGTGGCCACCGTTTTGGAGCCTGACTCGGGCAAACTAGAAATGAGGTCAGTCTGTCGGTCTGTCGGTCTGTCGGTCTGTCTGTCTGCGGGTGAGTGAACCGGGAAGGGCGCCTAACATCGGTAGCAATCGGGGAAACCTTTCAGATGCAAGAAATCTCCCACCATCGTTCACCCTGTAGGGACTCGCGTTTTCTGAAGCAATCTGTGCCCTTCTCATTCACTGATGGCTATTTATTGTCTTGCCACGAATGTATTCATAGATGTGCCCAGAGTGTCTGTTGAGACTTATCTAGTGCTGGGGGCAGAGCCAATTACAGGCACGTTCCTCCTGGAACGCCAGACAGAGGCTCCACCCTGTGCCCTCAATGCCAGAGCACCTTTTCTGCCCAGATACATGTGAAAACATGCATGGGGGCAGAACACTCCGATGGCCCCCGGAGTCCGGCCCTTTTGTGCTCATGTCCAGTGTGCTCCGTTTCCTTTGGGTGTAAACAGAACCAGCAGATGTGATTGCTGGTCCTCAACTGAGTTATCTCACACGTCAAAAGGATTTTACAGACACCATTAAGGCCGCTAGTCAGTTAGTGTTGAGTTAGCCAACAGGGAGACCATGCCCAGTGGGCCTGCCCTGGTCAGGTGGTGCTTAAACAAAGCTGGAGACATGCAAAGCAGCAGAAATGATGTTGCTGGCCTTCACATCACGCTGTGAAATGCCCGTGGTGGGGCCGCATGACAGGAACCTGCGGACAATCTCTAGGAGCCGAGATTCTGATCAACTGTCTTCAGGAAAGTGGAAAGTTCAGTCATATAGCCACAAGGAACTGAATTCTGCCAATGCCAAGTGACCTTGGAAGGGACCTGGTCACAGCTGACACCTTGGTTCAGCCTGGGGAGACCCTGAACACAGTTGATCCTGCTAGCCCACAGGAGGACATGTGACCTAGGGGACCATGAAATGATAAATAGGGTTGTTTTAAGCATGAAAGTATTAGATAATTTACTTTGCAGAAATAGAAAAAGAATAGAGTGTCTTATAAGTGCTTTTCCTTTTTCTAATAGCCTATCAAAAGTGAAACAATCTGTGATCCTACATTAAGCTAATGTTATCTTAATCAGAAGTAAAAGAGCTAGCTGCTCCGTTAATTTACTCGGGATAAATTATGCAGGATGCTCCTTGCCCTGCAGAACGCTGACTGATAAGCCCATGGACCACCCTATTGGGAAACACTGAAATATGTAATGTCCAGGACGGCACTGGGTGGCCTTGATGATGATGCCCCGATACAGAAGCTTGACGAGCAATACTTGAGCTAATGTCCATTCTATTTCAAAATTCTACAGCCATTGTTTCTTCATAACGTTTTCTGCTTTCTCTTTCTCTGCCCCATTCTTCCTGAGAGGCTGATTAGATGTAAAACCATCTAATGGTTTTTCATAGTAAAGCCATCTAACAGGTGAGGGGGCTCCTCTTCTTTCCCCTAGTTACCCCCCCATAGACAGCCCCCCACAAAGACCACGGCCGAATGTCTTCCCCTGTGCAGACAAGCTGGGTTTTCCGGGTCAACATCTCGTGTAGCAAGCGGGAGGGATACTCATTAGAATGGCCTGCTCCAGGGGACGAGCAGGGACAGGACTCGCCTTCGGACTCTGTGTCCCCAACACAATTCCTGGCACAGAGTATGTTCCTGACACATAAATGGAAACAAATCGGCACGATATTCTCTCTTTAATCCATCTGTTTTACCAGAGATACAAGAGAACCTGGTACCCCAAAAAGATATGGTAGTGAGACCCCACGTGGGGTCAGAGCAGGAGGGGTGCTCAGTGGGCAGGAAGCACCTGGAGCAGAAGGAAAGTCAGGGCCCTGACGCCGCCCCTCCCGCGTACCCCAGCGTGGCTGTGCCACCGGATCAGCGCCCTGGTCTTCCCACTGCTGCTGTTGGGACCCCGCGCCCAGTGGGCCCCTGCTGAAGGGAGCCGCTGCCGTACCGCCCTGGCCCCTGGGCGGCCGCACCAGCTGTCTGGGCTCTCAGGACTTTCTCTTTGGGAAAATAGAGCTCATGTGCCTCCCGCAGCTGTGCTGAGGCTCAATGAGGCAATTCAGGGATCCGCCACACCAGGCCCCTTTGTTCAGACTGCGCCTCCCACTGCCCGCACGCAGGAGCCGGCCCGCCACTCTCCTCTCCGACCGGCGTCCCCTGGCCACGCACAGGCAATTCACTCAGGCGTCTCTGTCCTTTTCTCCTGGGGTCATGCACACGGAGACACTGGTCTGGAACTTCCAGGTCAGGGTTTCAGGCCTGTATCAGAGTCACCTGGTTGCCATATTAAAAGCAGTTTTTTTTTTGTTTTGTTTTGTTTTGTTTTGTTTAGTTTTATTTGTGCATACAGAACTGGGGCACAGGCCAGAGGTGCAGGGGCGGTGAGAGGCTTCACCAGAGACAGAACAGGGAGCGGAACAGGGCGACTGACAAAGTCCACTGCTGAGGGGAGCAGCGGGCGGGTCAGGAGAGGTCTGCCGCGCCCTGTGGTCCCCTCCGGGGCAGGTGGGGATCGAACTCATGCAGAAGCGGCTTTAGCTTCTCAGTGCTGCGCTGTAACCTGCTGCGCCCCCAGGGAGGGCCCGAGCAGATTTTAAGACCTCACTGCTCGCAGGAGGTCTGCAGCCTTCAAAGCTGTCCGGAGGACGCCACAGGCCACTAAAGTGGGACGACCCCCCAATCCTTTCTGAGGCAGCAGAGCCCACTCACCCCTCCTGGGTTACCTGAGACGGGGTGCAACTTCCATGCACGGTGCCATGTGCGTGGAGAACGCCTGCTGCCCGCCTTCACCTGCTCCATCCAGAGAATCAGGGCAGGGAGCGCGTCCGGGCGCACAGCAGGGGCTCGGACCCAGGCTGCACTGGCTCGGGACCCAGTTAGCGAGAACTCTGAGTCACGGCGGAACGGGGCACCCCAAGCCCGGAGTGTGGACAGTCACAAACCCGGTCCCCTGGCACCCCGCACGTGGACAAAGGGGGGGAGGGCTGTGGGCCCCACTTGGAGCAGGGCTGCTCGCATGGGGCGACATTCTCAGCACGTAGTGACCGTTAGCCTGGCCCGGGGCCACTTCTCTGCGCCACGGCTTGGCAGCCAGGCAGGGAGGCAGAAGAAGGAGATGAGACTTGGACACCAATAAGGACTCGCTTTTCTGCAGTGCTCCTCGGGCCAGGCTCCCACTGACCACTGCACCGGTCGTCGCCCTTAATCGGTCCAGCAGCCCGAGACCGTGGCATTTCCGAGGCTCAAGGGCTCGCCAAGGTCACTCCGTCAGCAAGACCCCGGCAGCCTCAGTCCGGAGCCCACTCTCAGTCAGCCCTCCGCCTTTGTCCGCCCCCTCCCTCCCGGGGTTTCACTGAAGCGTAGACAAGTGCCACCCCCCCAATTTCCTGGTGGATGGTGGCCAAATGATGTCAGACAGCCCTCGTGAAACTCGGCTGCCCCCGCTGGCTCCTGGCCACCTCGCGGCTCCCAGAACGTTCCCTGTGAGCTGCTGAAGGGACCCCAGGCCCAGCCGGACCTTCCGACGCACGAAATTCAGACCGTGACCCCGCGCACCTCCCCATGACCCCATCCTCCCAGGCCAGCCCCCGGGCGGGGGTGCACAGGGGGCAGGCACAGGCTGCACTCGGACCAGCGCGGGCAGGGGCACCCCCTCTGCAGTCTCCCTGCACCTCCCTGTGGACAGAGGCTCAGAGGTGCCCCGGAGGCTCCGAGAAGGAACATCTAGCAGTCACCCGAGAGGCAGCCCTGGGTGCAGGGGCTCTAGCAGTCTGTGGGGGCTCTCTGCTGTCCCACGGGAGACGGCCTTCCCCAGCGCCCCTCACCTGGAGGCCCTGACTCCTTCGATCAGCCAGAGCGGGGAGCCCCTGCGGAGAGGGGCCAAGACAGCGGGTCTGGACACGGCTCTGGCGCAGCCTGCAGCCTGGTTTGGACGGCGGCGGGGCTGCTTTCATGCCTTTGACACCCGCAGCAGGAAAGGAACCTCTGCTTCCCTCCTATTTGGTCTCTTGCCTTCTTTTTTTAAGATTTATTTTTATTTGTGCGTAACTAAACTGGGGTACAGGCCAGAGGTGTAGGGGTGAGAGGACTCCCCAGAGACAGAGCAGGGAGCAGCACAGGCAGATGGGTTGAAATCCACTGCTGAGGGGAGCAGCGGGGAGACAGGAGGGGTCTGCTGTGCCCTGGGGGTCCCTCCCTGAGTTCTGGAGATAGACTCAGGCCACAGTGACAGCCTGAGGCGTTACTTAACCCCTAGGCTGCTGGGCGGGGGGCTCTTTGCCTTCTTAACCCTTAAATAAAGTTACCTGCACTTAAAATATGAGCACTTTTCTTCTGCACATAAAATAACAAACCAACAAAAACCCTGTCATTGAAGTGAAGAGTCGCCCCTGCCGGGAGGAGATACCTGCGCCTCGTCCGGCTGGAGGACTGAGGGTGCAGGCCCCCGAAGGGCACACACAACCCAGGGCCAGGAAGAAGCCACCATGGCAGGAGCTGAATGGCCCTCCCCAAAGCAGCACACGGAAGAACTTCCACCTGGGCCCCCCGGGGTCCTCGGCTTGGTCTCAGGCTGTCACCGTGGGGCCTGAGTCCATCTCCGGCCAGGGAATGAGCCACAGGGTGCAGCGGACCCCTCCTGACCCGCCTGCGGCTCCCCTCAGCAGCTCTGCTCAGCTCTGCTCCCCCCTCTGTCTCTGGTGAGTCCTCTCACCCCCCACAACTCTAGCCTGCACCCTAGTTCTTGCTTGCCTAAGTAAAATCTTAAAAAGAGGCCCTCCCGGGGGCACAAAAGATTAGGACGCAGCACTGCAGCCGGCCACAGCTGCAGCAGTGCAAGTTCGAGCCCCGCCCCGGAGGTGACCCCAGGGCGCGGCAGACCCCTCCTGTCTCCCCGCTGCTCCCTCAGCAGTGGACTTCATCCATCTGCCTGTCTGCTCCCACTCTGTCTCTGGTGAAGCCTCTCAGCACCCCCACACCTCTGGCCTGCACCCCAGTTCTGTATGCATGGATAAATAAATCCTTTTTAAAAAAACTCTTAAAAAGAAGTGCTCATCACGGCTTACAGTCGTGGAAATGCAAGCGAAGCCACAGTGAGAGGCCACTTCCTGCCTGGAGAAGGGCCCACATCAGCGCGGCCAGAAGCCGCGGGTGCAGGGAGGTGTGGACACAGGAGTCCCCTGCGCGGGGTGCAGCCGGCCGGCCCTGCGGACACCTCTGCAGCTCTCTCAGAATAGAAGAACAGACAGAGCGCGTCCAGCCCCTGGCCTCTGCCCGCAGACGGACACCGGCGCGGGGGTCTGCGCTGAGGGCTCGCCGCGGGGCCGCTGACCGTAGCTGTGCCGTGGGGAGGCCTGTGCCTGGCGCCAGGCGCGCAGACCGGGAGGCTGATGCCCGACACGAGGGAACACTGCTCGGCCGCGAACAGTCTTGGGATTTTCCCATTTGCTACAACATGGATGAGCGAAAGGGAACATGCTGAGCAGAACACGTCGGGATATCCGGTGATTTTACCCATGTGAGGAGTATAGAGAAACTACACGAAGGAACAGACCAAGCCAAACCAACCAGGAATCTGACCGCAGAACTGAGGTACCAGGGCAAAGAGACTGGGGTGGTTTAAAGAGGAGGGGGCCCGCTGGGCAGTGCGGAGGGTTCTGGGGGCCCTCTGGGGGGTGTGGTGTGGCGGGAAGCTGTACCCCTACATCATATTCAGTGTGTATAACGACCACTATTTATTACGCCAATAAACACGATGCCGTCAAAAAGCAAAACAAAAAGCACAAGCTCTTTTCTTTCGTGACTCGGGTTCCCACAGCAGCGGTGACCAGTCCCCGAAGCCGGGGTCGTCCGGGCCGCGGCAGTCGCCCTCGGGAGGGGCCACCTCCCGCCATGACGGGCTCACTGGGCGGTGGTTTCCAGACACTGGACCCCACGCTAGCTGGGCTGTGGCCCTGGGCGGGGGACGCGTCCGAGGCCTGGTGGCCATGGGTGGGGCCGGACACAGAGAGGCCTGGAGGCTGGAATGCGCGGGGCCACGCCCAGAGAAGAGACCTGCAAGGACAGCGCCCAGGGAGGCCCAGGCCAGGACTGGACAGCAACTTGCACAGCTTGAGAGAAACTGCTGGAATCCAAAAGAGGCGCGCCGTGAAGCCTCGGGCCAGACGCTTGCAGGACCCAGCGCTGAACACCCTGCCCGGCCGCGCATGCCCAGCAGAGCCGGGGGCCGAGCGTCCGGGCCTCCCCTCGGCCTTCCCGGGCAGGCGGGTGTTCCCTGCGGGTGAGGCGGGCCTGCCGGCCGCAGCAGGCCTAGCTGGCCCTGCCCCTGCGCACGGGGCGCCTCGGGGTCTTCCCTAGTGGTCAGAACTGAAAATGTCTCCAGACGTCCCGAGCACCCCGGGGGTTAAACCACGCGCTTGAGGGCCGCAGACCTGGCCGAAGCCTGCCGCAGGGAGCTGCGAAAGGACCCGACAGTTTCTAAGGACGTCGCCTCGTGCCAGAAGACGCGCCTCCAAGGAAGGGAACGCGGTCAGGCACCGGGCCAGGCACTTGGCCTTGGCTGGGCCAGCGGCCTACGTGCAAAGCTCCTGTGTGGGGTCAGCCCCTGGCGTGGCCGGAAGGGGCACCCACCTCCCGGTAAGTGTCGCCGCCACCCACAGAGTCAGCATAGCGCACGGGGAGCAGGGGTGTGGGGTGACGGGTGTGCTCAGGCTCTGCTGTGGCTCTGGGGGCGTGGGCGACACAGCTCTCGGGGAGTACCGGGACGGGGCGGTGGCTCCCGGGCATGGGCTGCCTGCCTCGTCAAGGGCAGGGACCCAAGGGGAAGGCTCTCCAGGCGCGGACGCGAGTCTCCGCAGATGCCCGCAGCGGCTCTTGTCAGAAAGGCTCGGCGGTGGGCAAGACCATGCCAACTCTCATCGGAGGGTGGAGACGCAAGCCCGTCTCTGAACTCCCAGCTTCCAGAGTTGGGGATCACCCCCCTCTGCCTCCGGGCCTCAGGGAATCTCAGCCTGGACACAGCCAGACCTCCCACGCAGGGCCGCCGGCCACCCAGCGAGGGCTCGCTCGTGTCTAAAACGTAGCCCACAAGTACGCAGGGAGAAGCAGCCTTGACATCGTTGTTTTTAAAAGTTTGACAATCGTGCTTTGCTAACAGGAAGACAAGGATCTCAGGGCCTCCCTGGTGGTGCAGGGGTTAAGTCTCAGCTCTGTCACCACGACAGCCCACTGCAACAGCCTGAGCGCAATCCCGGGCCAGGGAGTGACCACAGGGGCTGCAGACCTCTCCTGTCTCCACTGTTAGCAGCAGTGGATTTCAGTGGATCCGCCTGTTCCGCTCCCCACTCTGTCTCTGGGGAGTCCTCTCACCCCCTGCACCTCTGGTCTGCACCCCAGTTCTTGTACACAAAAATAATTAAAATTTTTAAAGGAAAATAAAGACAAAGATCTCGGCATCCTCACCACTGTCTGCTTCCCATCTGGTCACCTTTGGGCTGGACACTTCAGCTCACACTGCTGGTCAAAGCAGTGTGTTAACTGCAGGGCAGAACGGGCCAGGCTGCTCCTGCCCCAGGTGGGAAGAGGCATCTCGGAGTGTGACCACCATTCTGGACCAGCCCACTGTTTTAGAAAAAGGCCATTTGTTGACCTTAAACTCAACTCATGCAGGTCCTCATAAGAGGTCTTGACACCCTGGATTTTTTTTTTTTTTTTTAAGATTCATTGATGCATACAGAACTCGGGTACAGGCCAGAGGTGCAGGGGTGGTGAGGGGCTTCACCAGAGTGTGGGGAGCAGAACAGGCCGACTGACGAAGTCCACTGCTGAGGGGGTCAGGAGCGGTCTGCCACACCCTGTGGGTCACCCCCGGGGCAGGGATCAAACTTGTGCTGAAGCAGCTTTAGCTTCTCCGTGCTGTGCATCACCCACTGGGCCACCAGGAAGGGCCCCGGCCTCCCCCAGCCTCTCTCAGCCTCTCCCAGCCTCCTTCACCCTGGGTTTTATAGAAACACAATCTCAAACTCACTTGTACGGAGAATCAGCTGGTGTCCCTTACCCAGCACCTCTGTGCTTTGAGGGTCCCCGCTCCCCCGGACCTTGCCTGTTTTTCACCCTGTCAGGACTTCTTGGCCAGAGCCCCGGCAGGTTACCCAGGGCCCTGGAGCTGGCGAGAGAGGGGTCACCGGTCTGGGGCCGGCGACAGGACCCCAGGCAGCTAATTGGGGTCCACCAGAACCTGGCAAGCAGCCTCCTGTCCGGGACTGGTGGGGATCACGAAGGAAGCGTCAAAGCGTGGGCGACATTTCAGGCCTGAGGGGCCTGACACTGAACAGCGGGGGCTCCAGACCCCCACCCCCGGCCGCTCTCGGGCGCGCCAGCCTGGAAACGGAAGCCCTGGGCAGCTTCCCTGTGGCACGTGGGCCCCGCCTGGTACCGGGGGGCGGCCTGGGCCCCCCCTTTCAGGTCACACTCAGGCGACTCAGGCGACAGCTCACAACCTCTAGTTAGTAACTGGGGGCTTGGGCCAGGTGCGGTCATGTAGCTGTAACTGCCCATGTCTTTGGTGCTTTCATGGTCTGCGAAGGTGGAGCTTTCTGGGCTGATCTGGCCACTGCGACCCGAGGTGCAAACAAGCTTTACGCATAAACTCGGGAGCACAGCGCTGCTCTTGGCCATCAGGGCTGCGAGGGAGCTGTGACGCTTCTGTAAAATGCCAGATAATATAATTCAACGAGTTTTTTCTCTCTCTAAGTCTGAAAAATAACCCGAGGGAAAATTACCCTCTGATAAGATTCTGTCCCCATCTGATCCCCATCCGATTAATTACTTGTGAATAATAACAGCTCTGGTTTCTCAATTATATTCTAATTGCACACCTTTTGCTCTGGTTGATTGGGCAATGAACTAATGAACAACTATTACTGAATTTAATTAACACCATTATTTCCTGGGTCTTTGTATCTCTGTGGCGAACATGGAAATTCACCGTCCCGGGTCTGCACCGGGAGAAAGCCGCCCGGAGCCCTGCAGAACGGGTTCTCCCGTCACCCTGGAACAAGGAAGCCCAGTGTAAGAACAAAGCTCGGCGGGTTTGCCAGCTGCCGGGAGCTTCTCCTGGAAACGGCATGGGCGCTCAGAAAGGTTGCCTTGCCGTAAACATGGGCCGTTCGCACGCCGCCCTTATCGAAGGAGAGGCACAGATGAGGTGCATGGAGTCAGATTCCAGGCCAGCCACGCTCGCCCCGTGAGCAGTACAAGCTCATCACCTGGCCTGCGTGTTCACTCCCAGGGAGGACGGCTCGGGCCGCCACAGCCACAGAGGCGAGTGTCCCTCACAGGCTTCTGTCACTCTGCCACCCCGAATCTCCCGCCTTCTCTTTTCCCAAGAAGTGCTGTTTGAAAATCAGACGCCAGCCTCAGACGCCGAAGCCCGCTTTTACCGGCTTAGCCGAAATCTCCCTGCTCCGACTCCATCACGGCGCGTCTTCTGCTCGTCTGGGCCCTGCCCGTCAGCGAACACATAGGAATTTGCTTCTAAAGACAGGTGACCGCAAACGTACAGAGCCGGGAGCACTGTCTGCACAGAGCCTCCTGCGGGCTCTCAGTGAGGGCCCCGGCCACCAGCACAGGGCCTCGGGGCCGCCACAGTGTGGGAACCGCCTGCCCGGGAGCGGCCCCCCACGCCCGCCTTCAGACACCGAATTCTGTGGGGATGACAGAGTCGCTTCCCAGTCCTTGGGGAAAACGACAGGCAGCTGACCCGGTCATCGGGACAGCCGGAACCCCCGAACTGCGTGTGCCGGGCAGCCTCGCGGCTCTGAGCTGGGGTGGCCCTGCCCCCGCGGGGGCGGCGTACCTCGAGTCTGCCGGCCGTCCGCTGGGCGGTCTTCACGCCCCCATGC
>NW_004567112.1:1637103-1645430 GCF_000260355.1 Condylura cristata | reverse complement strand
GGGATAAGAATGCCTCGGCAGGGTTGGGGGGCACAGGCGCGCCAAGCAGTGAGGAGGGGCAGCGGGCAGCAGTGAGCCGAGGCGTCACTGCCGGACAGGGCAGCCCAGGGCCTCGCGCAGGCCCCCGCGCCTGTGATGTCGGGGTCGCGCCACGCTGGAGCCCACAGGGCCTCGGTGTCACGTCGTTGGAGACATTTTGCATTTTCATCCTTCTCATTTCATGTTTTGGCCTCTGTTGGCCTAGTGATGAGAGTGGACATTATGGGCCTTGCAACAGGAGCCTGGGCCAGGCCAGAACAATGGCAAGCCCTGTACTGGACTCGTCTACACACAGCTCCCCCTTGCGGGGACTCCCACTCGGCTCTGTGCAAAGAGGCCCCCCAGAATTATCCACTGGCCCCTGTGGGGAGCCAGCACGAGCAGATGGCTTCCGAGTGACGCACATACAGGCCTCAGCGTCTGACCGGAGCGGCGCCCTTCCCGGAGCAGCGGGGCTCCTCGTGGCTCCGGGGGGATGGGACTCGTGGTGGGGCGCTGGACTTCCCCCGGGGGCGCGGGAATGCTGGCGCTGAGAACTGGCCAACAGGAGAGGGAGGGCTTGTGAGCCCAGTAGGCCGCACCGTCACTTAAAACAAGCCACAGGTGGCAGTGTCCACATGCCCCCTCCCCCCCCATCTCCAGGGCATCAGCAAGAGGAAGCCTGGTTGGGGAGTGCCCCCACAAACTAGCCTGTGTGTGGACGTGACCTCCCCTTGGCTTCCGTTATCCTCAGCCTCCGGCCCTCTGACGCCCCAAGTGAGTGCGTCAGCCCAGAGCGGGGTGTGGACAGAGCAGGCGCAGGCAGTTCAGCATGTGGGGCTGCCCGGCCCGTGGGGGAGAAAGGGGCGCGCAAGCAGCGTCTCTGCCTGTCTTGGGCTGCGGGGCCCGCGCCCTTCCCGCCAACCCTCGCCTGCAGGTCAACGTCCCCCTCCCCAGCCCGTCCAGAGTCGACATTCTGCCCCAAGCAGGGTCAACACCTCCCCCGCCCCACCCCCCTGTGCAGGGTCGACACCCCCGGCCTCCCATCCAGGGTCGACACCCCCGGGCTCCCCGTCCACGGTCGACAGCCCCGGGCTCCCCGTCCAGGGTCGACACCGCCCCCCCCAGGTTCGATCCGCCCCACCCCGCCCGGCCGCTGCACCAGTGGAAATGCACCCCGAGATGGAAGCCGCAGATCCGACCTGCAAACTACCCACGGCCTAGTTTCCGGGGCCCGTGAGGGCAGCAGAAGTGAACACATGCACCATAGTGGGGTCAGCCTGGAGCCGGGGCCATGCCGAGGGCCACCCGTGGTCACCCCTCAAAGGGCAAAGCCTTTCACCGTGGTCAACTGCCAGGTACATCACTTTAATAAGAAGGAAAGGACGTGCCACCGAGGGGCAGGCCCTGAACTGGTGCCGGCCGGCTCCCACCGGGCCCCACCGGGCCCCACCGGGCAGCAGGGCAGGGCGGGGCGGGGCGGCAGACGCTCCGCGCAGGCTGGAGGCCACACCCACAGCAGGTCGGAACTAGCGGAGTTACACTGGCTGAGTGCGGCGCTTACGACATGTGACACATGACATACATGCACGTGTGTGCAGAAACATGTCATTACAGGCATTATGATAAATCCACAAGCGCAGGCACCAAACACGGGGGCAGAGAGAGACACCAGGCGCTGCCCAGGTCCGGCTGGGCCTCACCCACGGGCGCAAGGCCACGTCGAGCGTCCCCGGGAACAGCGCGGGCAGCGTGGCACCGTCTCAGCCCGTGCCGCGGCCCCGCTCCCGGGCAGCCTCAGTGCCGTCCCCGGCAGCCCTCCCCACCCACCCGGGCACTGGCCTGTCTTCGGCGAATATCCTCCCTCGACCTCCAGCACCGGACTGCTGAGCCCAACACCCAGGGACCAACTCGCACCCATCACGGGGAACCGGCGTCCTGGACCAGAGCAAGAGCCGGTGGCAGAGGGCGAGGGGAGCGCGAGTGGAGGCCTCTGCTTGCCTGGCCAGGTCGGCTGGGCTTGGAGAGCGAACGGTGGCCGGAATACCGCGGCCCGTTTCAACGGGGAAGACCACCTCTCCCGGCCAGCACGCCGTGCCCAGGGGTGGGCCTCCCGGCGGCTGCAGAGCCGGGGCCAAACACGGCGTGGGAGGGGCGAGAGCCGGGCTGGTGGGCAGGGGCCGCCCCCAGCGGCGAGGGCGCTCTGCGGAGCTGCAGCTGGGGCCGGCGTGGGCTGCACGTGAGGCAGCAGGTGCAGTCAGTCAGGCTCCACCAGCTTGCATGTCTGTGCCTTCTGCTCCTCGCCCCAGTACTGCCTTGACCTTGGGACGACCTTGTCCATGGGATGGCCGGTCAAGAGTCTTGTGTCTAGACTGCTGCCAGGTGCTGGCATTAGACTATTTCTTTTGGCCACAGCTGGTAGTGTGGCTATTGGTTTCAGTGCCAGAGGGCAGCCCTGCCCACAGTGGCCCTGGCCCCTGCCCTCGCGTTTCCACACGATCGTCCCCTCAACCCTCTACTTGAGTTGAGCCTCCGTCACTCCAGCGGGCAGTGTGCAGGCTGAGCCTTGACAAGGCCCACCGTGTCGGCCCGGGCAGAAGTGTCTGTCCAGCCTGTCCGGCCCCAGCAGGCACGGGCAGGGGCGCTCGGCTTCCAGGGCTCTTGCTCGGCAGCGGACAGACACTGGTCAAGTGGCTTCTCTGCGCACAGTGGGCACTTTCCTTCGGGGACAGTCTGTGCCCCTGAGGGAAACCGCACCCGGGACGGGGGGGGGGGGCGCGGGCAGGTGGCCAGCCGAAAGGCTCCCTGGGCGCTGCCGGTTCTCTGCGGATAAAGTTGACTCCGGACACTTCGCTTTCTGTTCATCCCTTTTGTCACAAGGAATCAGAGCACCGCCTGAAGCCATGTTGAGGGACGATAATCACCCGTCTTTATGGCAAACAACTACCTTGCTGTTTATCCCCTAAACCAAGTAACTCTGTCAACCGCACAAGTGAGATCTCTGACCTTCTTAATGTCCTGTAGCAGATGTGACTTAATTCCCCAAAATCGGGCCCCCGGGAGACTGACGAACACGGCGACGTTGTTAGCAATTACAATCCCAGCACCAAATCAACACAAATGAGCCTTCGATGTGCTCAGGGTGGAGATATGTGAAATTCATCTCTCCTTTCTCCCCTACCCCCACGCACACGAGGGCTGTGAAGAAGCGCAGTGAAGTATTTAAATAATGAATTATTCAAAAAGAAAAGGAGCTGCTGGTACCTGGTGCCAAAAATTCACGCCTGTGAATCCTTAATCTGTTCTCCAGTGGGATTAGCATTTACGACGATGAAAGATGTCCTAATTATGCAGAGTTTCCGAGTTGATTTTCTGCAGGGCCTGTGCAGATCTAAAAAGCATTAGGCAACAATAAAAACAGATGACTATGAATTTCTGAATTCATAATTCGGTTTCCCGTTCGGGGGAAATGACATTTTTATTTATGGGCGCTTGGCTTCTCAGGTGAGAGCTCAGTCCCCTCTCTCCTCGGAGGCACGAGCTTGCTGTGAGCACAGCGAAACAATCATTTCAGACAGGTGTGGACGGACGCAGCACGGATCTCCTCTGGCCTCCCCCGCGGGGCTCTAGACAAGGGCTGAGCATGTGTGGCCGACGAGGGGTCCTGCGCCTCTCGAGCCTGTACGGAGGAGAGCGCCAGCCGGCTTGCTGCATTCCATTCCCTGGCCGAGGCCCAGCAGAGCGGGGCGAGGCGGCGGCCACCAGCCGCGGCGCCCAGTAAGCGTCTGCAGCGGACACACGCAGGCAAGAGCACCGACTCTCTTTCCTGACGTGCGTGTTTCTCTCCCGTGCGTGGCAAACCTCCCTTTCTTCTCCCTTGTCCGATGTTGGGAACCACCGTGAGCTGATACTTCCGCCAGCTTCCAGGGGGCTGGCAAAGGCACAGCCGCGCGGCTCTACTGTCGGGTCCTCGAAGTCCCCCTCCTGCCCCCTGCGAGCGACCGGTCATCCCTCACGCCTGGGCGTCCTCTCTGGACCTGCCCTCTGATGCACGCCACACTGCTGAGCGCAAGGCGCCCAGACGCAGGGGAAGGCGCACATCCCTCTCCAGATTCACGAGAAGGGCAGGACGCCTGAAACAGCACGGTCCGACTTGCTGACACCGACAGCAGAGCGTTTCCATTTTCCCTCCGTGTCGGCACAGGGAAGCAGACAGCACAGCACGGCGCGCGCCCTCGCCGGGGAGGCCTGCCGGACCGGCCTGGGGCGGGCCGCGGGAGGGGCGTCGCCTGAGCACGTGTCCGGCTGCCGCTCCAGGCTCTTGCCCTGTCGCAGAGGGCCGAAGCGCACCCTGGGCTCCGTGTCGGCGGCACCGGTGGGCACCAGAAGGAGGCGGCCCCACGCCAGCCCTCCCGCCCAGCGCCGCTCCAGAGCTTGCCAGCGTGGCTGCCTGGCAAGTAGTGTTGAGCCGGCAGCTGCTCCCTGAGGGGAGCCCCGCTGGGGGTGGGTCCCGCCACGTTCGCCTCTAGTTCAGCAGAGCACACGCCTCTGCAGCCCGGGACCCACGCCTGGCTGCATCAGAGGTGTCTCCCGTGCAGACACCTGCGCCCAGGTGCCCCCGAAGCGTGTGGAGGCCCACCTCCCGTGACGCAGCGGCTTTCGGGAGCGCGCCCTCTCAGCAGGCGGCCGGAGCCGCTGGACCAGCCCGCCCACTACCTGTGTCCTGCACACACTGCCCCCCTCATAGTGGGCCTGGGCGCGGAGGGCGCGGGGCACCTCTCCCCCGCAGACGCGCCCCTCCCCTGCCCGGCTCCCCAGGCCCCGCCCGGCCGCTCTTCTTCCTTGACGGCCGGGCCGGGCCTGTCTCTGCTCAGTCACTGCGGAAGGAGCTCAGAGTCCCTTGCTCGTCCCCGCGGCCGGCCTGCCCACAAAGGGCCCCTTCTCGGGTTTCCCCACGGCCTCTGACCGGCTCCGATGTCTTTGCTCCTGCCATCGCCGTTGCTAAGGTTCTCTGTGTTCCTCACCCTGCAGTTAAAATTCAAGTCCGATGTCAGCCCTATTTTCAGCAGAGTAAACAGCCTTTTATTGGAGAACCACCAGGAGCGAGGGACACGGGGCCCGGCCAGCGCGAAGTAGAAGCCTGATGTGGTTTCTTACGTGACGAATCCGCCCTGCAGACCAACTGCGTGAGCTGAAATCGCTTTAAAAGCTAAACCCCGAATCGTCCAAGAGCAGAGCAGCCTTGCTGACATTTCAGCTGGAGAACCGGTGACTCAGAGTTCAAGCCCAGACGCACGGGCCAGCCCAGTGGAGCCTCTTACTGACCACCTGCCCATGCCCACTCAGCACCCAAGCCCGCCGGATTCAGAGAGGCCGTGCTGCCACCTGCTCATGTATTCGCTCTAGGGACGCGTTCTGAGAACTTTCTAGAAGGCCCACACGGTGTAGCCACCAGGAACACAACGTTAAACAAAGCACTGTCCCTGGGGCAGGAAGCAGGCGGGAAGGCGAAGCGGTGTGGGCAGCGAAGGGGCAGAGCCTCGAAAACTCCGCGAGAGCCACCCCGTGGCCCAGCAAGCCCACGGCCCACACTCACACCCAGCGCGCTGGGCCACACCCAGCAGGATCTCGAGGGGACGACCCGTGCCTCAGCAGCAGGACTCACAGCAGCTAGAGGCGAAGCAGCCCCAGGGGGCCTCCGCGGGAGGGCGACCCGGATGTGCCCATCCACGCCAGGGAATGCCTCTCAGCCACGGGAAGCGGTGGGTCTGGCACACGCCACGACATGAACGGACCTAGGAGCTCCCGAGGAGGATGCTGGTCCCTGACCAGACGCGCTAGGAGACGCCCCAGCGTGTGGGGCAGGGAGTGCTAGGAAGTCTAGGGGATCACGGGCATCTCCCCCGAGCACACGGTGCCAGCGGGGAAGCCGTGGGGAAACCCAGAGAGTAATCAGGGCCTCGGTGACGTGGGGCAGCCGATCAAACCATCCTTGAGGTCCAGCCCGCTCTGAACTTACCATGGGCAGTGAAATCTCAGCACTATTAACTCAGCTTGAGCTTCCTGCCTGTACCCACGTCACCCTCACACCCTCTGTCTCGCTGACGCCACCCCGCATGCCTGTTACTCTGGGCCTGATGGACCAGAGGCCGTCCTTGACCTTCCCCAGCCTGGAACCCCAGCGGGGGCAGGGATGGCCGTGCCGCTTAGCGCCACTCTCTCCGGAAGCCCGGAGCTCCACCCTCACCCTCTCTCACTGTCCATCCTCCTCGCTACAGGGCCCAAGTCCAGGCACAGGGGACGGGCAGTGGGCAGCGGGATGAGAGACGAGCCCTGTGTTGTGTCTGGAGCCGAGGAAGCAGCGTGCTCTCCAGCCTGCTCCGTGCTCTCTCTCCATCCCCACAGCAGCCGCAGGTCCGCTCACCTGTCTCTCCATGGGGGACACAGGGGCAGGTCCGCTCACCTGTCTCTCCATGGGGGATACAGGGGCCAGTCGATGTTTTTGTGCATTTCAGCCAGTTGGTTCACACGATGCTTCCTACACTGTGATCTTTAATCTGATTAATGGACTTAAGCCCCGTTTTTGTTTTATCTTGTCTTGTCCTACCTTTGTTCTATCACTCAAGTCGCTATGTTGACAGTCCTCCAGCAAACAGGCGCTTTGTCTTCCCACCCCGCAGACACGGCTGCATTTGTGAAGCTGTTGATCTTTCCCTTCTTCCTTCCCGGGGTTACACGAGCAGCCGGGTATGTTAAATTGGAAAAATATACAGCCTGGTAAGAGGGTGTGATCGTTTGCATAAAATACTGCCACCTGCCAGCCTCATCAGCCGCTGCAGAGGGCTTCGACGTGAAGTTCAAGGCCGCCGCCATACGGAGCAGATGTCCCCTGGAAGGCTCAGTGCACTTCAGGACATGATGGCTGGGCCATTACTGCAACACACACTGGATTTTTAAAAATAAGCTGGCAGGGAGTTATGCAAATATCAATTACTGGACCAATTAGCTCCAAGCTTGAGTCCTGGCGGTGACACCCCCCGCAGGTCAGGCGGGCTGCCAGCTCTTCCCGCCACGGGGGCTCCTTCAGCCCACAGCCCTTCTGTCCGCAGACGGTGGGCCGAGGCACCGCACTTTCATTCAACTGCTCTCAGAGGAGCGGTGTCATCTGGGACCACGTGGCTGACTCAGCCATCTGAGAGACCAGCTGGAGGCGGGGTCAGCCACACGGGACCGCAGCGTGAGGCCGGGCGGTCTGGGCTGCAGAGGGCGGGAGGAGACCGCTGGCGGCAAGGACGAGAGGGCAGAGAGGGCATTCGGGGCTGCCCGCCCTTGCGCCCCGGCTCCCAGGGTGCCTCTGCCCACCTGAACCCCCACCTCTGCTCCGGCACAGGTGGGCCCGTGCCCGCAGGCAACGCTCAGAGCGGGATGCCCGCGTCGGCGGCCAGGGGAGGCTTCTCCCCCGCCCGGGCAGCGAGGTGCTCGCCGGCCAGCGTCACCCCTTGGCCTTCTTTTCTTCTTTCCAGTCTCCAGCTGTTCACAAATGGCCTCTAGAGAGGGCTGCAGAGACGCTCAGCCAATTACGGTCCAAGAAGAAGCCCAAGTTCTCACGACAGGGATTTCCAAAATAGAGCACACTCGTGACTGGCTTAGAGCTAAGGGAGTCTTCACGGTGAGAAGGACTTTATTGGCAAGGACCATATGGCCCACATGTGCAAGATAATCCCGACCTCAAATACTCCGTTCCGTTGTCAACCAATCTAGTCTCGTTTTTGTCGCACAAAATGTTCTCCCGTGTCTGCTGGGGATCAGAGGAGGTGTGGGGAGCCCGCAGGGGATCTCAAGTCGCTCATGGCCCCGTGGAGGGTCAGGGCAGCGCGTTAGCGTCTGGGGCTGGACACCGCAACAGCCCTGCCCACACAGGGCTCAGAGACAAAGGAGCCAAGGGCAGGTCGGAGCCAAAGTGTAGACGCAAAAGGGTTGCTGGAGCCGGGACCTCCTGGAGTCTGGCCAGCGTCCAGCCACCCTGAGGCTGCACTCACTGACGGACCAGATGAAGGGTGCTGCTCCTTAGAGGGCTGGGGACAGGCCAAGCTTTAAAAATACAGAATGGGCCTCCCTGGGGGCGCAGCCGGTTGGAGCGCAGCACTGGGAAGCTAAAGCTGCTTCAGCACGAGTTCGATCCCCGCCTGCCCCGGAGCTGACCCACAGGGCGCGGCAGACCTCTCCTGACCGCCCGCTGCTCCCCTCAGCAGTGTACTTTGTCCATCTGCCTGTTCTTCTCCCCACTCTGTCTCTGGTGAAGCCTCTCA
>NW_004567112.1:1635181-1636223 GCF_000260355.1 Condylura cristata | reverse complement strand
CAGTACCAAGAACTAAAGAGGAGCAACTCAGACGTCTAGGGCAGGTGATGCCCGTGGGCGTGGGCGTCCCGGCCGCCTCTCCTGGGGGGTACGCGCCACCCTGAGCGTCTCGGGGAGACCGTGACGCACCCTTCTCCGTGGCTGAGGAGGGGCGCCTGACGTCTGAGGACACGCGTCGGCGGGTCGACGCCACAGGCACCAGCGGCAAGCCGCCCTCCTGGGCGCCCGGCCCGGGCGAAGCGACGCTCAAGCCGCAGGGCCCTTCCCAGCCGCCCGCGGGGAGCTGCAGGGGCGTCCTGCGAGGAGCTAAAGAGGATTCAAGCAGAAGCTGGCGACGCCGGCGCTCGAGGCAGCCTGTCACGGGGACGGGCTCTGTCCCGCTAGAGCCCCTCCACTCCTGGCGATGGCCCTCCCCGCACCGGAAGTGGAGTTTCCTGGCCAGGACCAGGACCATCGAGACAGGAAATACAGGTTTCTGGCTTGTGGGGAGCGGGCAAAGCCTCCCCCCATCTGAACTACTAATGTCTTCACTCACGTAGGCCCCGGGACCCGTGGAGAGGAGACGTCGCCCGTGACCCCAGCACCAGGGCCGACCGGACCGAGGCCCTCGCCGCCGGGAGGGTCCGCGAGGCGGCCGCAGCTGGGCGGGGCGGTCTGCCCAGACCCGGAGCAGAAGCCGCCGCGTGTCAGGGGCCCTGAGCAGCACCGAGCAACCTTTGCCCTGCCCCTGTGCCCACAGGCAGTCGCCACGAGAAGCCTCAGAAATAGCCGGTGTCGAATGGTGAAAAACACCCCATTGCCGGTCCAACCACACACACACTCCTCAGCTTCTGGAAACTCGGAGAAACAAGAGTTCATACGCCAGTGAGGTCAAGGCCGTCCAGTTTTATCTGTTTTAACCATCCATGCAGCTGAGGGCACGGGCGGGACTGTGGCCGGACTAGCCAGGGGTCAGCGACAAGACTTCGGGCTGGTCCCCGCTGGACAGCCGGAGGGCCTCAGAGTCCAGCCCCGGAGGCTGAGCCTGCCGCCCTGTGCTCGC
>NW_004567112.1:1622866-1634606 GCF_000260355.1 Condylura cristata | reverse complement strand
GCGCCCCGACTCCCAGCACCCACCCAGCAACGGGGTGGACCCTGAGCACAGGACGCTGCCTTCCGGTCACGGCCGGGCTGTTCCTCAGACGAGTCCTCCGGGGAAGACCCTGAAGAGTGCCAGTTTAGGCGAGATGGAGTGTTCCCTCCCCTTGCAATCGAAAGGGAAAGCTGCCGTTTGACTAAACAGGGGTCATTACCCTTTGAAAGATGTCCTCCCCTTTGTCTGATTCTAAGCAGCCATTTTTCATGTAAAATATACAGTAACTGGGAAATTACATTTCTACTCTTTTATAATACAGATTAGCGAGATGAAGAAAAATCTGCCCTCAACAATGGCAAAAGCCATTACTCAGATGAACAGCAGCTCGCGGCAGGCCGGCTCGGCAGCCCCAAGTCTGGTGCGGCGGGCCCAGAGGCCCAGGACCCCGCTGCCTCGGTCACCTGGGAGCGTGGCAGGCCAGCGCTCGGCCCTTCCGGACAGGCTGCCCAGGGCTGTCTGGGCGGTGCCCACCGAGGGGTGGCTGCCCACCTGCGGAGCCTGGGGTGGAGCCTGAGAATTTGCCTTGAACTAGTTCGGGGGAGCAGCAGGGGCGGGCGGGAAGCCCACCTGGGGGGCCTGCCTGGGCGGGAGCCGGGGTCCCAGGCGCCCCACTGCCGCTCGGAAGCTCCCGCCGGGCCCAGGGCCTGACCACCCGGGTGTGTGCAGGGGAGGCAGCGAGTGGGTCCTTTGTGTTTCTCCTGCGGTGAGTCAGCGCAACCCCGAAGATGGGGGGCCTCGAGCGAGCAGAGCGTGAGAGGTGGGAACCTTCGGTGCTGCCCACGCAGAGCCAGCGGGTCCCCAGCAGCGGAGGCAGGTCGTGCCCCCCCCCCCCCCGAGGCTGGAAGGCGCACCGCCTGCTGGAGCTCATTCCTCAACCCCCAATCTCAGCCGCTGGCGAGGGGCCCCCGAGGGGCACCCTGCCTGGGGTGCCGGGGGCGCACCCCGCATGCGGCCCATCAGTGACAGGAGCTTCAGGGGGCAGTCGAACAGATGTCCCTTGGGTCCTGGGCCCCATCCTGGGACGGGGGTGTCTGGGGGAGCCCAGATTCCGTGCGGCCCAGCCAGGGTGTCGTGCCACGCTAATGCCCAGTTTTGACGGCTGTGCCATAGGAGCGTGTTTCAAGGTGGAGACAGTTTAGTGCCACAAACGGACTCAGCACCCCGCGGGGGGGACAGTCCACCTTTGAGAACTGCCAGAGGGGCGGAGGCGGGAGCTTTCCAGGGAGAGGGTGCGGCAGGCGTGGGGCGGCGGCTGACCGCACTGCCAGCGTTTGTGAGCACAGCGGCTGCTCCGGGGCGGCAGCTGCCCCCCGCAAGTCTGAAAAAGAATCCGACAGATGTAACGCTGTGGGGAGCCGGGCGAGGGGCCGACCGGAACGCGGCCCACCTCTGCGACGCTTCTATACATCACGATTATTGTTAAATCAAGAGTTGAAAAATGAAACTCTGGCACTCAAGATTTGTTTCAACTCATGTTACTGTTTGGAATTCAGAGGCTGTCCAGGGGAGAGAGAGGTCCAGATAGCTGGGGACACCTCCATTGCCTGACCCTTGACTCTCAGGGGTCCCCGAGAGTTTGGAGCAGGCGAACAGAGGTGTTCTCGTTTATCAGGCAAAATGATTCCACCCGACACGACGCAGGCGCCATGGCGCCGACCCCAGCCTGGACGGAGCCGGCCGGGCCCCGAGATCCCACCCTGGCCGGGCCCGGTGTCGGCCAAACCGGGGCCAGAGACAAAAGCTCTCTTGTGTCCTCGTCACTGTCGCGTTGACATTTCCCGGGAGATGGTTCTTTTTTTTTCTCTTTAGAGCAAGGCCTGACTATTTTAAACGTTCTGGGGAATTGGAAGGAACAGCCCCAGTTATCTTTAAGCGGCATTATTGGTGATTTACGTTGCTTCTTTACACGTTCAGGTTATTTTCCAAATTTTACAACAATTGGTACATAGTGCTTTTATAAAGCAGGAAAAAAGACAAACAAAGGAAACAGCAAGCACAGACAGGGATGTCAGTGTTTCTAAGAGACACAGAGAACAAGCCGCATCTGAGAAGGCCACTGACGACTTGGGATTGCTAATGACGTCTTCTCTTCGAGACCTTGCAAATTGATAAAATGTGTAAATATGGATGCCTGAAGGCGCCACGAGATGCTCGAAGAAATGAGTTTGTTCTGTTTGCTACAATACAGAATTGATTTTTCTCTGGCCTTGAAGTCTCCAATTATGCTGTCTGTAGTCTACTCCACCAGCATGCACCAGGCTGTGGGTGTGAGCAAGAGTTAAAATACACCACAGGACGATTTGAATACAGTGCTTTGGACTGGTGTTAAATGAAAACTGACAGACGTCCATGCCCGGCCAGGGTGGAGTGGTGGGCTTCAGATGCCCCCTGTTGCTGGGAAACCTCCCAGAGGGGATGTGACCCCAATTCCACTGGCAAAGCCACTGTAAAGGGACGGGGCTCGGACAGGGGCCTTCGGGAGGTGGTCAGGTTAAGATGAGCCCGTGAAGGTGGCGCCCCATGAGGGCATCAGACTGCACAAAGAGGTCGGGGCCCCAGCTAGGTGGCGGCCGTCGCCAAGTCAAGAGGAGACCCCCAGATGAAACCTACCCGGCCCGCCAGGGTTAGCGTGTGAGCAAGGCGCCAGGAAGCCCCCCGCTGTGGGGGGTGCACTCTCTGAAAAGCGTTCAGCCGGGCCCTCCCTGGGGGCGCAGCGGATCAGAGCACAGCACTAAGAAGCTAAAGCCGCTTCCGCATGAGTTCGATCCCCGCCTGCCCCGGAGGTGACCACAGGGCGCGACAGACCTCTCCTGGCCCGCCCGCTGCTCCCCTCAGCAGTGGACTTTGTCAGTCGGCCTGTTCTGTTCCCCGCTCTGTCTCTGGTGGCTCCGCATCTCTGGCCTGTACCCCAGTTCTGTATGCATAAATAAATCTTAAAAAAAAAAAGCGTTCAGCCAACGACTTACACAGTGAAGATCTGTAACAGAACTGGGGTGCAGAGGAAGAGAAGGGATCTCACATCGTAATTTCCCAGGGAAAAACCTACCCCACAAGGGCAAATGCCCAGGCGAACAGGTCTGGCCTGGAGAAGGGCCACGAAAAGCTTTCAAGTCTGCGGTCACTTCTGGCAGCGCCCGGAAGGGAGACTAGGCAGATGCCAGAGAGGCGGGCAGACTCGGCGTCCAGGACAGACGGCCGAGGTCAGGGTGATGGCTGCGGGCGCCTCCTCAGGACCCGGAGCAGGCCCACTGGCCTCGCGCCCACGTGCCTCCGCAGGCCTCCGCGCCCCCTTCCGTGTGTCTCCGACAGTGCCGGGGGCAGGCTGAGGCCCGACAGCAGGCGCGTCCGAGCTCGCGCGTTCTGGGACGCGCCCGGGCGGCTGCTTCATCCACCTCCAACTCCAGCCGCGTCCGCCCGGGAAGCAGGCTCCCAGCAGGCCGGGCTCCGCGCTGCTCCGCAGGTGTGGCGCTGGGGTGGAGCCTAACGACCGGGTGCCGTTCACAGGCTCCCAGTTGCTCCTGACTGTTCCCTAGGGCCGGCATTTTGGATTTCTCAGCCTCTAGACTGTGAGAACTAAATGCCAGCTGTTTAAACTTCCGGTTTGTGGAGCTGTGGTGCAGTAGACTGAGCTACAAAGGCCGCAGCTGTCGGTACAGAACGGGCTGCCGGGCGCCCACGGAGCAGGGGGCAGCAGGAGCAGGGGGCGTGGCCCTGGGGCAGGGCACCCTGCAACTGGCTGATCTTAGTCAAGTAGGAGAGTCCTGGCCCAGTGACACTGACCCAAAGCTAAGGACGCAGCCCCTGCCCCGAGGACGCTCACCCCTGGAGACCCCTGTGTCGACCAGCTGGAGGCGGCGGCGGGGAGGCTGGCTCTGCGAGCACCTGGACAGCCGCTAGCCCGCTGTGGGCCACGGGCAAGGTGCTCATGCCCTTCCTGGCCTTCGATGAAGGAGCTGCCGGAGGGGTAGTGAGGAGGCAGGACCCGGCCGCTCCCCGTCACCTGTTAAAGACGTCTCCATGTTCACCCAAGTGGAGACAAAACACCCAGCCTGGGCTACGGAGGAGCCAGCGCTTCTGGGGCCCCGGAGCCCGACGCCCCAGCGCCTGTCCCAGGCCCCAGCGCCTCCCCCAGGCTGCTCCCTCCTGCCCCGGCTTCAAGGCCCGCCTCTCTGTTGGCTTTTGTCACAGTGCGATTCTGGACTGTGATCTCGCCAGCGTGGCCAGTACCGGAGGTCAAAATCTTTAAGGCCAAGGGGGCCCAAAGCAAAGCCTGCAGAGAAGTCACCGGGGGTGCGGTCACACAGGGGGCCCGCCCTGGCTCTGCTCCCGGCGGCAGTGAGCTCCCTTCCTGCCCCTGCGACCTCCACCCGGGCCCCGCGGTGCCTGCCCAGGGCCTACGCCGTGACCCTCGGTCCTCGGCGGACGTGGTCTCCAGAGCCTGAGCCGAGCCCCGAGATGCCCCGGGAGCCCCGGCCCCAGCCCGCCCGAGACCCGCAGAGGACAGCTAAGGGCTCCGGCATCTGCCCCACATCTGTGGCAGAGGCCAGCTTCGCCTTGGACATGCCCCTCGGGGGTGGACGACCAGCAGCCCAGCCCGCCGCCCTGCTGGCAGGCCCCGCACATGGTGGCGGCACCGTGCACAGCCCACCCGTCCCCATGCTCCCCACCCGGCACCCTGGCACTCCCCACCCTGGCACGGCCACCGCCCTGGGCTGGCTCACTGGTTTGCCACCGCCCATGAACTGCCACACTCCCTCTGGCAAACCCCTTTCTCGCGTGTGCCAGTTAGATTCTACTGCCTGCAAACAAACCCCTGCCCACGTGCCATCCACCACCCACGCCCAGGTTGAGGCACCAGGGGCAGGAACGTGGCAGCCCGCCGCCTCTGCCCACGTGCCAAAAGCTGTCCAGCCAGGGCCACCTCCAAAATAGAAAAGCAGCAAACCACCGAAATCTGGAGACGCGCCGGAGGTTTCTACAATCGCAGCGCTCAATATTCAAGCTGCTTCCGGATGATTAAACATGAAAGAGCAGCCCTCGGAGGCAGAGAGCCGCCTCCTGTGAGCAGCATCTAAAGAGGATGAGAAGCACCCAGAAGGCCGAGTGAGGACGAGGGCGCTGAGCCTCGGGCGTGAGCGGCCCGCGGAGAAGCGTGTGGAAACCAGGAGCAGAGACGCGGCGGGTGCCCGGGGCACAGCTTCCTCAGGGGTGACACCTGGTGTCCCCTTGGGTGGGGGCTGTCCCCTCTCGGCTCCAGAAAGTGCCCGGTGCCCTCAAGTCTGCAGCTGGAGGCCAGTTCGGTTCCCGCTGACGGCGAGGTCCCTGCCTGCGTCCTGGGCGGGGTGACCCCCACCCCGCTATGCTCCCCCGCCCCCGACCCTACTAGGCCCCCGTTCTGCCGCTGCAGGGTCTGTCTGGAGGAAACGGACCGGCCGCCACGATCAAGCAAGAGCGCCCCAGACTTGCCCCGCCGACGGGGGTGCGTCCGGTGAGTCCAAGAACAGCTTCGAGCAACTGTCGCGCTTGAGCTCCGCAGAGAAGGTGCTGTGAAGAGCCGGGCCCGGGCCAGGCACCGTACCCAGGGCCCCGAAGTGTGAGCGGCGCTCCAGAGGGCAGCGAGACTCTGCCTCCGCTGCCAGGGCAGCCCCCAGCCGCACCGCCCCAGGACCAGAGCCCCGCTGAGCAGAGATCACTGTGGCTGCTGGGCACGGGCTGAGCTCGACAGTGCTGTAATGATTTAATGAGGGGAAATGAAGGACAAGAACCTTCGCCTAACACTGGAAAACGCAAGCTGGAAAGTCACCCCGGGTGGGCGGCCGCTCCCCATCCGATTCTCCTCTGCACCCCACCGACCCAACTGAGAGGAGCTATCAAGGCCCAGTTCACACTGCCTGGACGCCGCCCAGCTCCCCGCCCCCTGCCCTGCACTTTAGGATGGGGGTTAGGACTCGCCAGCTCCACGGCCAGGCGGAAGGATCACCCTCCTCTCTCTGACGTCTGCAGGTTTATTTGCTGCTTAAGCCTTGCACCTTCCTCGGGGCAGTCACCAAACTCCCCAGCACAGGGCGGAGCAGAGAACAAGCCCTTTTCTGCTCCTTCCACCAGCTTCAGCCCCTCAGTTCTCACACAGACGCTTCCAAGCAGAGAAGCTTCCTTCTCCAAGCAAGAGAGCGGAGTGCCATTTAAGGTCCTCCTTTATCCATACTTAATTTCTAAAATAAAATTGGAAAATGGCCTCTCCTAACTTGCTTTGCATTTCAAGTCCACTAACCTTACCAACCCTACCCCAAAGCCACCAGGTCTGCAGGGAATAGAAATCATGCTGGGAACAACACAGAGCCACGATTCAAAACACGGTCGGTCATTTGCTTCCAAATGGGCTGAGGTGACTGCTAAGTGGCCAGTGCTCCCTTCTAGTACGGGGGCAGCAGCTGACCAATTCCAGAAAAGAGCTGTGCTCCCCCAGCCCTCCAAGAGGAAGACATGGAAGTGAGAGCGAACGTGGAGTGACTTGACTAGCAAAGATTCAAGAGGTGATGGAGGGGGACTGGGTGAGGCAGGGGAGTCCAAGACGCGACGCCAGACAGCAAGTGAGAGCGGAGGCGGGGAGCTGCCCGGCTGCGGAGCCGAACAAGCCAAGGCCACGCGGGGCCGCGGGGCCCCCGGGTGGCTCCAGCCACCGGGCAGCCCTGTGGGTGTGCCTCAGGGTCCTCGGCCGCTCTGGGAGCACTCTGGGAGGGGTGGCCGCAGCGCCCAGGCGCACAGCAGCTGATCCTGGCCACTTAGGCTCCCGGTAATTGGAAGCTTACGCGGCTCATTCTCATGCCGCCACATAACCTATTTAGAAGCTGCAGAGAGCTGCTGAGGCTGTGAGAATTAAGGGGAAAGCTGGCTGCCACTGGTTTCTGGGACTCGAGGGAAATGTGCCGGTTCTAAGACTAGGAAGGGGAGCCCAGGGGAAGCAGGTGGCAGGCCACCGCGGGGCCACAGCCCAGCAAGGTCCAGCAGACCTTGGGAGTCAAGGACGTGAGCCCGGCCCTCTCCACGTGGGCTGATTCTGAGGCGAGGCGGGCGTAAACTGAGAGTTTAGGCAAAAATCTCGGAAAAGTAGTCTCAAGATTAAAAAGATCTGCGTGCAGGAGCCTCCAAGAGGAGCAGCCCAGGGTGTGCTTGGATGGTGAAGAAAGAGCATCGAGGGTCAGAGAGGAACCAGAGAGACAGTGCTGCGGGGCACCCACAGGGTCCAGCAGCCCCTGACCGCAGGGGCCATCAGACCCCGCCCGCGCCCCCAGCAGGGGAAGGGGATGTCCTGGCTGGAGGGGAGCAAAGCCAAACCATCCAAATTAACACATGCAAAGGGCCTCAGAGTAGAAAATCACCGGACAGACAGCAAGAGGAAAAACCCTCAACAGAAACATACCAGCAAATAGCCAGAGAGCCACGTGAGCTGACGACTCTGTAAAGCAATCATAATTAGCATTTTTAAGGTTACATTTATTTATTTATAGATTTTTTTTGAGATTTATTTATTCATGCATACAACCCAGCGCTGCAGGGTTGGTGAGAGGATTCCCCGAGAATCCTCGGGGAGAGCGGGGAGCAGAACAGGCAGATTAATGAAGTTCGCTGCTGAGGGGAGCAGCGGGCGAGAGAGGAGAGGTCTGCCGCGCCCTGGGGGTCACCCCCGGAGATCAAACTCGCACTGAAGCAGCTGCAGCCAGTTTGCAGTGCTGAGCTCTAACCCTTCCACTACCAGCAAGGGCCTCAGAGTGGGCATTTTAAAGGGCTCGTCGGCAAGATGAGATCATTTTATCACGGAAATATTATATAAAATTAAATAAGGCAACATTACCTGATGAACCAGAGAATGTAAAATCAGGAAAGCATTTGACGTGGCAAGATCCAGCGTTGTCAAGCTGGACTGAAGATAGGTTACTAGCAGCATCCAAACTGAAGCATGAAGAGGAAGAAATTAATAACAAAGACGACTTAATATCAAATATCTACTACGTGTGCAACTGGTGGTCGGATTGGGGGGCGCAGAAGGGGCAGGACAGCTGCGTCGCAGGGGTGAGGCTGCTCTGAACCCAGGAAGGGCGTCGCTCCCCACAGAGAGACGCCCGACGTAAGCTGCAGCGCTGTAAATCTAGTCCAAATCAAAGACACCGAGAAAATTATTGAAGCAGCTGAAGAGACATAAAACCTGAACGAATTTGTTGTCCAATTTCATTTAGAGTAATTCGGAAGAGTCTTTGGACACAGAAAGTGATCCCAGGGCAACACAGGGAGGGGAGCATGTTCGCAAGCAGATACTCGCAGATGACCACTCCTGAAACAGACCGCAGAGTCCAGGGCGTTCTCGTGAGTTGCAGAATAGGTATGATGTGGCGTGACGACCACCGGTGTGAGGCGGGGTGAGGAGTCGGGTGTGTCTGTCCCAGGCCCTGGCGCTCCTGGGGAACAACTAAGTCGGTAATTGTTTGACCGAAGTAAGACTTTTCTCTCTGGTAGCTACCGAGAGAAAAGCAGATTACAACTAGTTACAAGCAACACGAGAGAAAAAGTGATTAATACAAAAGGCAAGAGCGGTGAGGAAAAGGAACAGAACTGATGGACTGTTCATGAAATCATGCACATAAGTGATAGATATAAAACTAAACATGTCAATAATTTAACCAAATATAAAGAAGAATAATCTTGCCAAATTACATCCTTAATTTTTTTTTAAGATTTTATTTATTTTTGTGTAGAAGAAGGGGGGTACAGGCCAGAGGTGGAGGTGAGAGGACTCCCCAGAACAAGCAGATCCACTGAGGCCCACTGCTCAGGGGAGCAGTGGGGAACAGGAGAGGTCTCCCGGGCCCTGTGGTCACTTGCTGGCCGGGATCAAAGTCAGGCCATTATGGTGATAGCACTGAGACTTAACACTAGGTCATCAGGGGGCCCCGAATTGCATCTTTAAGGTCACAACTTATGGCACTCCCTGGGGGCGCAGCGGGTTAAAGCGCAGCTCTGAGAAGCCAAAGCCGCTTCCGCATGAGTTTGATTCCTGCCTGCCCCAGAGGTGACCACAGGGCGCGGCAGACCTCTCCTGACCCGCCCGCTGCTCCCCTCAGCAGTGGGCTTCGTCCATCTGCCTGTTCTGCTCCCCACTCTGCCTCTGGTGAAGCCTCTCACCGCCCTAGTCTCTGGCCTGTACCCCAGTTCTGTATGCACAAATAAATAAATTTTTTTTAAAAAAATCACAACTTATGCCACCAACCAGAGTTACACTTAAAATATAAGCACGTGGGCCTCCCTGGGGGCGCAGCGCGTTAAAGCGCAGCACTGAGAAGCTAAAGCCACTTCAGCATGAGTTCGATCCCCGTCCCAGAGGTGATCACGTGGCACAGCAGACCTCCCCTGTTCCCCTGATGCTCCCCTCAGCAGTGTCCTTCGTCACTTGGCCTATCCTGCTCCCTGCTCTGACTCTGGTGAATCCTCTTACCCCCTGCACCTCTGGCCTGTGCCCCAGTTCTGTGTGCATCAATAAATAGATCTTTAAACACACACACACACACACACACACACATATACACATATGCAGGCAGGGAGGCTGCAAGAAAAGGGCCGGGGAGGGAGGATCCCTGCAACAATCACCAAAAGGAAGATGTCAGTGTTGCAGTTCACCTGGGCAGACCGAAGGTGGGAAGCCCACAGGTGAGGCTTATTTCGTAGCGACAAACCACCACATTCAAAGCGCATAGGCGCACAAAAACATACTTTCAAATACATAAAGCTGACATTCTACAAAGCTGAAAAGGAAGTAGCTCCGTGTAAAATGATAACGGAGGGATCGTTCTAAGTTTCCGCAGCCCGCGGGGAGGCCTGTCTGGGGGCACCGCGCGAGTGGCCCAGCGGACAGGCGCGGCCCTGCTCGGCGGTTCCTGCGGACGTGGCTCTGGTTGGTTTTCTTGCAAGCGGGAAATGTCCGACCGGCGGCCAGGCCGAGCGCAGAGGTGGCTGCTCCCCACCCGCCGTCTCCCGAAGCTGCCTGACGGCCTCGGCGCCACCCAGCACCAGCGAGGGCCCCCGGGGGCCACCAAAGCCCATCGCCCTGGTGGCCCCCGGTCTCCGTCACGGGGAAGCAGCCGGGAGGGAAGAAGGCAGCTTTCAGGACGACCTTGGCGGTCCACCTGGGCTCTGGGTACCAGCAGATACCAGGGAGAAGCCCACGGAGAGATGAACGACCCCCAGAGGAGCCAAACTGACCCGCAGGCCAATGACGTCAAAGGGTGACCACCCCGGAGGGACAGTCTCCTGTGACCCCCCAAAACTCCTTGTTTCTGTGGACACGAAGTCGAGATTTCTGTCAACTGCTGACTCCCGTCACCTACCATCCGGTGTGGAAGGTGCTCGAGGAAGGCCCCAAAGTGGTCTTTCTCCAGGTTGGCTGCGATTTATGACTTGAAGCACAGCGTACTGCTGCTGCAATGCATCTGAATGCCCTCTGCCCTGGGAGCCGCGGGAGGCTCTGCAGAACAGGCCCGTGCCAGCCGTCGGCCTCACGCCCCGGGCCCCTGCCCACACCCGCACGCCCGCACCGCCTCAGGGCCCCCGGGCCCGGGGAGGCGCCCAGGGAGTCCTCGCCCTGTGGGCACGGCTGGCTGCAGCCGCGATGAGCTCGGAAGCCCACGAAGAGCGGCCGAGGGATCACGCAGCGCGGTGCCCACGCGCTCAGGAGCCAGGAACCCCGTCTCTGCCCTGGCGCTGCAAGAGCAGGACACCCCGGGGCTGCACGGACCTGCCCCCCACCCCGAGCCCCCCGACGCAGCAACGGCTGCTGTCACTGCTGTGCGCGACCAGCGTCTCTCTCCACACACAGGAATGCACAGGTTTCCTTTTTCCTTTCGAACTGTCCTGTTATTTCTCTGCAACCTGCTCTGTCTCCCGAATTAACCCGCCCACGCCGCTTGCACAGGACTTTCCCAGAAGCGCAGCTGCGTGGTCAAAGGCCTTGCAGATGCTAATTTTAAATAACCATGTCAGGCTGCGCCCCCTCCCCGAGCTGCCAGTGAGCCACCAGCTCCCGGCTCTGCTCAGCCCTCAAACCACCCCCACGTGTTTCCTCCCTTGCGAGGACTCAGAGCCTTCCGCCCCCTGCCTGCCTCCCCGGAGAGACCACTCTGACCAGACTGCATCTGCCTGGGGTGCCCGCACGGCGCCGACCTCCCGGGGTGTTCCCAAGCCCCAAGCTCCCGAGCCGCCCACGCTGACCCCCACTCAGTGAGCACCCGCCTCCTCCCCACCGCAGAGCACGGAGGCCCGGCCGGGCCTGCACATCGCAGCCTCCTCGGTATATTCCAAGCATGTCCACTCTCATTAATTTAAAATCACTCACTGTGCTTCTTATCAGGCTAAAGGACGCCGGTGCATTTTAGTGTTATCTTGAAGTTAATTTGAGGCTTTAAATATTTAAGTGTTTGATAACTTGTGGGGCGGAAGGATGAGACACGGAGGGGCCAGAGACTGTATTTATTTATCTGCCCAACACCTTCCCCTCCTGAAATCACACTGACTTTTAAAAAGTCTTTTTAAAAATTCATTTTTGGGTTATTGATTCTTTCAAAATGAAGATGCTCTGGCCGGGAGGAACGGGGAGCCATCCTGGCCCTGGTCAGGGCTACGTGGTGGGAGTCGAGCGGACGCTCATCCCGCC
>NW_004567112.1:1619510-1621421 GCF_000260355.1 Condylura cristata | reverse complement strand
GCGGGAATCAGCCAGCCTTGCACAGACATCTCCCAGAGCCGGGCCAGGCACTCGGGCCCACGGTCTCGGGGGCCTCCCCGCTCTCCGCTGCCCACTGCTGACTCTGAGTCTCAGCAGAGGGGCCCCCCACCCCCGTGGTCCCCGCCCGCCCCGGGGGCCCTGCCCCCGGTCTGCTCTGCAGTGAACAGCTTGCTTGCTGCTGCTTGTTTTACCTTCTCAGATGTCAGCTCCGTGAGGCGAGGATTTGGCTTTGTTCATCTCTTTATCTCCTGCACGAGAACAGTGCCTCGCATATGGAAAGCGCTCAATAAATATTTGCTGAATGGATGAATAAATGCATTTTTAGTCCATGCATTTATGAATTTTAAGCGACTATTCGGTGCATGAAATGTTGCACAGTCAAAGAAAGAATAAAGTAGATGGATCCATTATCCTGACATGAAAAGACAGCTGAGACTTAGCGTGAAGAGCCAGTGGGCAAACGTAAGGTGTTGTATACACATATATACGTAGTATTGACAGAAAAAGGAAAAGAGACATCTTTCAGCGTCTAACTTAAGTGCCTTTAGAGGTGGTTTTGGAAACCAGCACCACATCTCCTGTCTGAATGGACCCATCAGACGTTTCAAAGCGACCAAAGCACACTCACCAGCTTTGGCGCTCCGGGAGGAGAGACCAGAGCCCTGCTCACCTGGATGTCTTTGTGTCCAGAAACTTCCGGCAAACATGGGTGCCGGGCTCGACAACGGTCATGTTCAAGGAAGTGTTACCTCAGGCTGAGCTCAGAAAGCGTGAAGGGCAGGGAGTGGGAGCCCAGCTGGGGTCAGCCGCCAGCCTCAGGCTGTGGGCGCCGGGCACCGGCCCGGGACGCTCGGCCACTGGCAGCAGAGGCCTGGCTCTGGGTCGGGAGGTTCGAGCTGGTGCACAGGGCTGCAGGGTCTGAGCGCAGCGCAGAACCTTGGCGAGGTGCAGGGCTGGGGACAGACGGCCAGGGCTCCCTCCTGAGCGTCCACTTCCAGAGAAGCCCTGGCCGGAGCGCAGGCGGCCATGAGGCCGGCCCCGGCGTTTGGCCTCAGTCACCCGCCAGACCCGGGCTCCCAGGGGGCCCGCTGCACACACCGGCGCCTTGGGGATCCCCGGCCCAGAGACCTCCAACTTGGAGGCAACCCCCAGCTGGCCACGCAGCTGAGAGATGGCCAGAACTGGACACAGACCGCGATGCCTCTCTTCTCGGCAAATCACACTCACGTGGGGCCCTGATGAGACCCATTACACGCACCATTATCTACACGGTCCACCTAAGGGACACTGAGCTCCTTTCTGAGGGCTCCCGAGGACTCATTATGGAAGAGGGAAAGGAGGAGAGGACACACTGCGTTTGTGTTTTCCCTTGATTAGGCCGAACACTCAGTGGAAAAATATGCACAAAGCTACGTCCTTCTGATCCGAGCTTCCTGGGTTCCCTCAGTGCCAGGCAGATAGAGAGATGAAAGAGGTAAAATCAAGGACACGATAAACAGACCTTCGCCACTCATTTCAAGGCTTTCCCAGGGACAGTGTGTGGGGAAGGGTTGGCTCTCTGCAGGCACTTACGGGGTGCCTGCTGGGCCCCGGCAGCCCCGCCTGAGACAGATGCCACCTTGTAGCGCAACATGAGGCAGTGAAAAGTCGAATTTAAATAAAGGGTCGGAAGCCACTGTTTTAACCATAGTGACTTGCTATAGAGCTACTTCCCCGCACTCCCTGGGGGCGCAGCGGGTTAAGACGCAGCCCTGCACGCTGGCCACAGCCGCTCCAGTGCGAGTTCGATCCCCGCCTGCCCCGGAGCTGACCCACAGGGCGCGGCAGACCTCTCCTGACCGCCCACTGCTCCCCTCAGCAGTGTACTTCGTCGATCTGCCTGTTCTGCTC
>NW_004567112.1:1611877-1617923 GCF_000260355.1 Condylura cristata | reverse complement strand
CCCGCCACAAGCCTGGCCGCGCTCGGCCACCTGCACACAACACTCGGACCTGGAAGGGCGTCCGCCTCCCGGGGCCCCCCGACCCCCCAGGGACGCCCGAGGGGGACTCCCACGCAGCCCCCACCTAACACTGCCCGCCACGAAGCCCACGGTCAAGTGCCAGGCCGCCGCCGTTAGGGCAGGAAAGGCGCTCAGCTTCCGCCCCTCACCAACTGCCTGCCTGCCTGAGACCCGGCGCCCTGGACGGTGACCCAGGCGGGAGAAGCGGGCGCGCCGGCTGCCGACACCTCCAGGCGGGGGCACCTGAGCGGCTTTGCCCCAGCGCCCTCCCTGCCCGCTCCGCCGCACCTCTCTCCAGGGAGCCCCGCTGCTCTGCGATGTCAGCCCCCCTTGATCCCCCTCCGGGGCCTGCTGCTCCGGAGAACGGGGCAAGCTCCCCTTGAGCAGCAGCCGGAGATCAAAGCTCCGTGTAGACTTCGCCGCCACCATTGTCCCCCGGGGGTGCGGCGGCCGGCTCATAGTCCCCACTGACAGCCCTCCGACGAGGTGACTGTTCCCGCCACCCCGGTGGCTCTGCTCCCGGGGCGCCCCGGTCCTGGCAGCAGAAGGCCGCCGGCAGCGCCCCGACCGCTGCCAGGAAGGTGCGGCTCCCCGCGCTGGCCTTCCGGCCGAGCCTCTCCACACCACCCGACCCGTGCTCGCCCCACTCACACGCTGCTGCTCGGGCCCGGGGGGCTCAGCAAGAAGCTGCTCTGGGGGGCCTGGAAGGGGGAGCACTGACGTCCCCCACTGGGGCGCCTAAGAGCCTGTCGCTGCAGCTAGTCAAGCCTCTGCCCACCTCTCAGGCAGGTGCCAGGCGAGCAGGCTCGGAGCCTCCCGGCGCAAGTCCTCAGGCACGTGCTGGTAAGGAACAGACGGAAGGGGGTGGGGGGCAGCCTGAGCCTGCAGGACGGCAGCTCCGGGCGGCCTCCGGAGGCAGGTGAAAGCCGCTGACCCTAGTCAAGCCGTGCGCGCCTTTGTGAGGGGCCAAGGCTTCCAGAGACGGAGAGGTGCCCACGCCCATTGGGAGCAGTAGGGCGGGCGGCCGGCGGGCCACAGGGGTTCTCGGGCGGGAAACTGCCTGCAGGCGGCCACGGCTGCGCGGAGTCAGACACAGGGGCCCCGCTACAGAAGACAGCCCGAGCGAACCCCAGTGGGAACTGGAGTGAGCGATGTGTCCGTGTGACTCGTCATTTGTAGCACAGGCTCCGCTCTAACAGAGGACGCTGGGCCTGGGGGCAGTGGGCGGCATGGGAACCCCTGGGTCTTCCCCCAAATTTCCCTGGGAACCTAAAACAGCTTAAAGCTTCGCATTTTAAAGGAAAAACAGAAAAATAGCAAAGACTGTGTCAGCGTCCCGGCGCCGACCCCGCCCCCCCTCAGTGGCCGCCTGTCGGCTGCCCCGACACCCACGCTGCTGGCAAGTGCCGTCCTCCCGGCGGCCCGTCCTGTCACTCCCGCCTTGCCGGCGTCTGGGCGTGGCTGCCCGTGCCGGGGCTCCGTGCCCCGAGCACCTACCTGCAGCTCCCAGCCCCCGCCCGGCGGCCTGGTCCTTCCTGTGAGTCGGGCCCTGGGCTCGTGGGCCCGTTTTCCTGCTGCTGTGTGGGGCACCTGTAGGGCCGCCTCCTACACGGGTGGCCGGTGCGGCGACGCCTGACACGCCCTGACGTCGCTCTCACTGCCGGGAGCCGACGGTGTGAGCTGGCAAACCGTGTTCCAGCAGAGAGCCGATGGCATCCGTCGCCGCCCTACCCAGGGCCTCCTCGCTGACTGGCCTTGCCGTGCGTCCCTTGCACTGCGCCCTGGGGCTTCCGCATTCCTCTCGGGCCTGGTGTTCCGCCCTCCCGATGACAAGGAGGGGCCGCGGGGCTCACACCTGGCTGCGCCCCAGGGTGCCGCCTGGGAAGGGGGGCGGGGGCAGGGGTGTCCTGCCCATGGTGTGCAGGGTGGCGAGAAGCCGCGAGTCCCTAGAACAGGCCTGACGCTGCGCAGATGGACGGCGCCTGCCCCCCGTCTGTCCCAGCTCAGGGGTGTCTGTGAGCCAGGCTGTGTCCGCTGCGCCCCCTGCGCTGCCAGCACTGTGCCAGCTGCCCCGAGGACACAGCCCCGCCCCTCCTGCACGGACACGGCGCCCTCGCCGAGGCCTCTAAGTGGGCACTGACGTGCTCAGTGGCCTTCCCAGGCCGCAGTCACGCTGCCCCGCCAGCCCCCGGCACTGTGCCGCCAGAGGCCCAGGAGGCGGCCCTTGGGCTCCCCCGCCCACGCCCACACCGTGCGTTGCCCGGGCCTTCGCCAGGCGACGCGAGGCTGAGCGTCCCTGGGCGACCGGAGCACCCTGGGCAGGAGCAGAGGCAGCCCGCGGTCACAGAGGGTCACAGCGGCGGCGACAGACGCGTGGCAGGAGCGGGAGCACACAGGAGGCCGGGCACGGGGCCCCCTAAATGAGCCTCCTTTAGTATGGGGGTCCAGCCTGTCCACCTGAGCGCCCCTCCTGTCGACACTGGGTCCGCAGCAGGGGAGGGGGGCTGGACGTTACTTTTGTTCCCCGTGAAACAGTCCAGTTGGGGAGTCT
The DNA here is from genome assembly GCF_000260355.1 of Condylura cristata. Lineage (NCBI taxonomy): Eukaryota > Metazoa > Chordata > Mammalia > Eulipotyphla > Talpidae > Condylura > Condylura cristata. The sequence continues at coordinate 1,615,312 of NW_004567112.1, read as the reverse complement.
TGGGTGCGTGATGCTTTTTGCCCTAAACAAAGGGGGCGCTCTGCTTCCTTCAGCCTCAAGCAGGCTGACCCCGCCCAGGCCGGAGCTGCTGCCCTGGGCCTGCGGGAGCAGCACAGCCGGCCCAGCTGGCCACCCACTGTGCGCTCACCCTCCCCAGCAAAACCTTCCTCCTCAGACTCCGGCTAGACGGCTGGTGGCGCCTCCTGGCGGCCGGGGCGCGCAGTGCCGCCGCGGGGGCCGGAGAGCTGCGCCCCTTCTGCCGGCACGCGAAACACTGGCCCGGGACCTCCCGAGAGCCCGCCGTGGAAGTGGCCAGTGAGTTCTGCTCCCCACACGCGGCGCTCTGTGCAGGCACTAGAAGGCCGGGGACCTTCTCGCTCGGAAGGCGCCGGGCCGGGCCGTGGGAGGCACACACACAGCCTGCCAAAGACGGGCGAGCATGCCAACGCAGCCCACGGGGGCGGGGGGAAAGTCCGCGGCCGGCGGTCACCCCAGGACGCAGCCGGCGGGCAGGGCAGACGAGCAGGAGAGCGGCTCTTCGCTTAGAGTGGGCGGCGAGGTCACTTGCGTCCTCGGCCCCCTGAGGCAGGTCTGCGGAGGCGGGAGGGGCCCTCTGGGTGCTGAGAACCCGCCCGAGGGTTTCCACGGGAGGGGCAGCGTCCGGTGAGACGCAGAGTGAGGACGCGCTGTCCGGGCCGCCCGGGCCGAGGCGCGTGTCAGGGTGCGGCAGTGTGGGGGCAGCCCGCGCCCTGCCACGGCCGGGTGGACAGTGACGCGCACGGTCACCTCCAGCCTCCCTGGTTCCGTCCTCACGGGACACGCTTTCCACAGAAAGTGAACGAGGACAGTGGGCAGGAGCAGCCACAGCTGGACACGGACAGCCCAGGGCCGTCCTTGCGGGTTCCAGCCACCCGTATTTGTGGAGACTCTGGGGCCCCCACGATAGAGACGCCTTCTGCCGCACCCCCCAAATGTCCTCCGCTTCTCGCTGACCCGAGAGGCCAGATGGCACCTGGACGTGACGTTCCGCCAGGACCAACAAGGGTGGGGCCAGCACTTCCTTGGGGTCCCGGGCAGCCTGCGCCCTCTGACCCTGCAGTCAGGAGCCACTGAACGGTGGGCGCTAGAGGGGCAGCTGAATCACCGCGTGCTTTGGGAAAAGCCGCCCTGTGAACCCCGGGCGGGGAGGAAGGCGCACGGCGACCCCTCACCTGCCACTGCCGAGGAGCACGGCGCACCCCACGCAGGCAGCAGCCACCTGGCACCCTCACAAGGCAACGTGGAGGCAAAAGAGTCAGCCATGGTCGCCCTAGGGCCGCAGGCCTCCGGGCCCGAGGTCAGGGCCGCAGCGCCCCTGGTGGTGGCTGCTCTCCTGCTGCCCCAGACCTGCCCCTGGGGCGGGTTGGAGATTGGGGTGGGAGGGTCAGAGGAGGAGAACAGCTGAGATGGGGCGATGCAGTGCCCCCCGAGCCCCCAAACTGACCCACCCCAAGTTGGGGGTCAGGGAAGCCGGTGGGGACTCGGCCTGGCCCTCGCTGGTTGCGCGGCAGGCAGCTCGCCCCTGGACTCTGCAGGTTGCTCACCTGTGAAATGGGGGCACAGAAATCCGAGCTCATCGAGACCAGGAACGAGCAAAGCCGACAACGTGCCAACAGCTGGCACCAGGGTCCCGCAGACAGCTGGCAGCCAGAGCCCCCGCATGGACCCCCGCATGGACCCCCCTCCCCAGCCCACACACACACAGATCCCCCTCACGGTCTTCAGAGATTCTCAGTGCAACCTGAGGAGGCTTCGGGAGACGTGGCACGTTTAAATCACAGGTGTGATTTAAAGTCCAGCCCGCCTCTGGACACGCAGGTGGCCGTGGCCTATGGTGGAGGACCCCGGGCTTGGGGGCGGGCGGTGGCATAAACGCCTGAAGCGGTCCCCACACCACCACACGGCACCCTGAAACACCCGGCCTCAGGAAGAGCACTTCGACATTTACATCCTCGAAAAGGAAAAAGCAGCAGCCTAGAGATACAAAGAGTAGCTGCTCTCTATTCTCCCGGCCTCCATTCCCCACTCTTTCCTGTACCCTGCTGGAAGAGCCGCAGACCGCAAGGGCACTTTCAAGTGATGCAGCAGTTACTTCCAGACCAGAGAACGCCTGTTTCAGACACCCCAGTCACTCGGGCTGATACGACGTATGCAAGGCGCCCACCTCAGCCCGGGCACCCACCGATTTTAAGTTGCAGTTTTATTTTAAGCTGTTCCGCAGGAGGCTTCTGCTTAGAGGGCGGCTTCCGTGTGGGTGTGAGTGTGTGCATCACGCATCAGTCTGTGTTTTCACTGCGCGAACTATGTAGACAGAAGACAGACACCCGCACACCTCTGGCCTGACACCTGCCCTCGATGTGACGCTGTACTCTAGTGTCACACAAAGTTTCCATAGGGGAAGGGAAGAGCATACACCTGTTTTTTTGCAACTAATCTCAAATCTGTAAGTATTTTTTTTAAAAGATTTATTTATGTGTGCATACAAAACTGGGGTACAGGCCAGAGGTGTGGGGGTGAGAGGATTCGTCAGAGAACGGGCGGGGAGCCGGCACCTACACGCCTTTCTGGTGTCATCCGCGAGTGACAAGTGGCCTTGGAGAGTGGATGGGCTAGGTGGACAGGGAGTGGCCAGCAGGCGGGGAAGCGGCCACTGGGGGGCGGAGCCCCTCCACGGCGGCATAGGGTGTGTCGGGGTCACATCTGGATCAAGAGCCACGCAAACCGCACGAGAGAATCGTGGCCATAACGTGACGTGGTGACCACAATCTGGGGTTCACCCCACCCTCCACGCTGGCTTCAGGGAGTCGGGTGCTTTCCTGGGACCAGGAGAACGCCTCCCTGTGGCAGTGACGTCCCTGCGTGAGGCCGGTCCCTCGGCCCGACACACTGGACATGACAGGTGAGCAGCTGAGAGCACGCCTGCCCTAAGACACCGAGGAAGGTGTGCAGGGACGGGGAGCAGGGGCCTCGCTGGTCTTAGAAAACAGTTTTTTCGATGAACATGCAGTTATGTCAGCTATGGTGGGTGTGCTGCTGTGAATCACTTTAATGCCTCTACTGAGAGCCAACGCAAATCTCAGGAGACGAAGCCCCCGCTCGCCACAGCTTCTGGGTGTCAATCGTGGGTGAGCCCGTTTGACAAGCATGGCCGGGGTAGCCCTCCACCACCTCCATCATCCACGGTGGGCTCACACGCCTGCACGCAGTTACACTCAGCGCGACAGCGGCCCGGCCCTCGGCCCCACGCAGGGAGGAGCTGCAAGAACTGGCAGCGCTGGGATAGGTGTGGGCCTGGCAGACTCGCGGCCAGGTGGGCGTGGGCCCGCACCCCCGAGGGCCGGCGGAGCTCGATGCCGTGGGTCTGAGCACTTCAGCCGCCCACAGACAGACGGAGGA
>NW_004567112.1:1608435-1610237 GCF_000260355.1 Condylura cristata | reverse complement strand
CTCGGAACAGGAAAGTCCCCATGAGTGACCACAAAGGTAAAGCTGCCCCTCAGTAACGCTCCTCCCTTGGGCCCCCCTGCCAGGGTCTCCCCTGCCGGAAACCCGAGTCCGCCAGTGCTCAGTCCTCCGGGTCGTGACTGTCCCTCCCCCGCTGGAACACGAGAGCCGGCGGCTGGCAACAGCGGGGTGTCCACTCAGCGTCTCCGTCCAGGTTTGGTTTGGTTTTTAAAGATGTACGCATATGAAGAGCTGGAGTGCAAGCCAGAGGTGCTGGGGTGACGGGACTCCCCTTTCTGCTCCCAGAGACAGTGGGGACCAGAACAGGCAGATCCTCTGAAGTCCACTGTGAGGGAGCAGCGGGGAGACAGGAGAGGTCTGCCGCGTCCTGGGTCCCTCCCTGGCGGGGATCGAGCTCGTGCTGCAGTGGCTGTGCGCAGCTTCATAGCGCCGAGACTAACCCTAACGCCCTGCCGCCCCCCACCCCGGGAGGCCCCCGCTGCACCACGAGCAGGGCCCGTCCAGGTTTTGATTGGGCTTCTTCGTAGACTTGGGGTGCTAGCCCTCTGCTGGCGGCATGCTGCGCACATGCGCCCCCGCCCCCAGCGCGTCTCCCCCTTTAACGATCATCTCGCCACCCCAGCTCAGCGCAGTCGCCTTTCTCCCCTTGCTTTGTTCTCCCCGCCTCCTTCGGCCCCCAGTGCACCCCTGAAGCCGGGGCTGAGGGCTCTGCCCGCGTTTGGGGGTGCGGACCTTGCACTCAAGGCTCTGGTTCGTTTCAGCTTAATTTTGTGTGGGGCTAGAGCGGTCTGTTTCCTTGCAGGAGTCTAGGTGTGAACGTCCGCAGCAGTCAGTCGTTTCTTCTTTCAGTTCGCTATAGCGTTCTCTTGCTCTATTTTTGATTGGTTTCTAAGTTCTATTTCCACTTTATTATTTACTGCTGTAATTCTTCCCCTAAGTTTTAGCAGAACCCTGAAAGTTAGATAGATTACATTCGAACTTACACCTACTTGTACAAATACCCACTTTCATTTCCCTGCTGACCCAGAAGCGCTGGGCTCCGCTAAGTCAGGGGTGTTTCTGCTGGAGATGGAATCCCCTTTCCACTCGAGAATGGCGTGTGGCCTGAGATTCGGGCTTGCATCACCTCAGTTCCTTTAAGGTCACGAGATCTTTGTGGGGGAGGATTGTCCATTGCTTAATGCTCGCTGTGCACCTCGAGGTGTCTGCTTTTATGCTGTTTAGATTTACATATATGCAGATATACCTGTCACTAGTGAGATAAACCATAGGAATATATGTAGCTGATTATGCTAATTAGGTATTTTATGCTCTTACTAAATTTGTGTCCACATGATATTTCTTCAACTGAGAGAAGTGGATTAAATCTAATATTAATGCATTCAGCTACTTCTTGATGCTTTATAAATTCTGCTTTATGAGCTCATTGCTGTGCTAATGGATGTCTAAATACTCGCCACTGATATATCCAGCGAGTGCTGTAGCCTGCGTTACAAATTGTCGTCGGTTTCTGAAAACGCTTCTGATCCCAGCCCTACCTTAGCAGACGCCAAGTTTTCTTCTTGCATTTTACCCTTCTTGGGTTTCACCTGTTTCCCATGGCATATGTTTGTCCATTCTTTAATTGTTCACCTCCTAGATGTGTTTATCTTTGGGGTATCTCACATCCAGCGGGACCTGGGGTTTTCCTTGGTAGCCCAAACGGCAGCTGTGTTAATAGGCGAGCCCGTGTGCATTTACTTGGTCCCGTATGTTTTGCTTTTGTTTCAGTGTGTGTGTGTGTG
>NW_004567112.1:1598026-1607580 GCF_000260355.1 Condylura cristata | reverse complement strand
CGATTGGTTCAGGGTGCAGACGTGACCGAGGACCGAGAGAGTCAGCAAGCCTCTCTGCAGGCGGCCGGGGCCTCCGCTCTGCTGGGCGCGTCAGGATGGAGCCGCTGCAGCCCTTTTCTGGCTGCGAAAGATAAGCAGATTGGGAGGGGAGAAGGTGGGGGGAGGGGGCAGGCCAAGATGGGGGGAGGAGGCCAGGCCATGATGGTGGGAGGGGGCCAAGCCAAGATGGGGGGAGGGGGCCTGGCCAAGATGGGGGGAGGGGGCCGGGCCCACTACCTTTCATTTTGTGAAACAATGGATCCCCTTCCTCTCAGTGCCTGGTCTGGATTTTGACGTCTCCAACCCGAGCCTCCAGCGGCACCGGCGGGGGACCCTCCTCGGGCCCTGCAGCACCACCTTCCAGGCTGGGGGTTGATCCGTCTCTCCGCACGCCCTGTTTCCCATCCCCGCTCATCCAAATTACTTTCTTTTCAAGATTTAGGCCAAACGCTGCCTCCTCTGTAAAGAAATCCCCCAAGAGTTCAGGGAGATGAAGCCTCTGCTTGGCAACTTACTCTCAAGCCGACCAGGAAACCGATGTTCTTTGTATTCCACTCCAGCTTCCCCTTGACGTTGCATTATTGTACATAAAAGTAAAAGCGTCTGCTCTCTGGTGGGCTTGGGAGAGACCCGATCCCCAGCCGCTATCAGCAGCGCCCTCCTGCTGGGGGCGACTTGAAGTAGCCCCACACGGGTGCCCGATCCCTGGGCGGGCAGGTGGGCACCTCCTCAAGGGGGCGAAAGTCTCCAGGACGTCTGCAAGCTCCTGGCACATAGGGGACTCCCCGCAGGGGCCCCGCTTGAAGGGACAGGCGCCCCTCCGCACATCCTCCAAAGTGGGGCCCACAGCCTGGGAAACGTGCGGAAAGCCAGACAAGACTTAGTGGGCAGGGCCCGGGCCCTGCTGAGGGGTTAGGCGGCAGCACGGAGACTTCGCCGGCCAAGTGACTGCTTCCCGTCTGGCGCCGGATAATGGAGGACTCATGCAAGACTAATGGAGTCTTTGTGGCGGGAACGAGGCGTGAAGGGAGCCCGTGGCTCCGCGAAGCGACAAGAGCAGGGTTATTTATCAGAAAATAAATTGGATTTGCTTGAGTCCTGTGCTGCTCCACTGTAATGCTAAGTAGGCCGCGGGCCAGAGCCCCTCCCGCTCGCCAAGCCTCCCCACTTGTTGACACCCCACTGTGCCGCACACGGCCGGCCACAACCCGGGCAGGGTGCCCTTGGGGCAGTGGAGACCTGACTCAGCGGGTGAGAGGTGGGTGGGCGCCCGGTCAGGCCTCCCTCTGTGCTCTCAGGGGCAGCGGCAGGAGCCCAGAGCCCGGGGCACTCAGGCGAGGCCGACCCGCCCCGGCATGGCCCTCTGTGCATCGCCCCAGTGTCCAGGGCCTCTGGCTCCTGTTCAGACTAGTAGTGAAAGTAAAGTAGCCTCCAGCAGACAGAACTCACTGTCGACATTTAGATGCCGAAGCTGCGAGGCATCGGAGCACAGAGGTCAGGGACCCAGGAGCTGGGCCAGGGAGTGACCGCAGGGCTCAGTGGCTCCCCCCAGCAGTGCACTTCCTCAGTCGGCCTGTCCCGCTCCCCTCTGCCTCTGGGGAAGCCCCTGCAGCTCTGGCCTGCACCCCAGCTCTGTGTGCATAAATAAATAAATCTTTAAAGAAAATAGAAGGAGTCTGTCCTTCCCAACCCCGACCGAGGCCGCGCCCTCCGCCCGCCGCCCCGCGCCTGCTGGCGGGTTCCATAGCTGTGAGCTGCTATGGTCACTTGTTCCACTAACCCCGGGGGTCTCCGCGACCCTCCTTTGACGAGAACCTCACTGCCGCCGGGTGTTTTCTCCTCCTGAAACGTTCAGAGATATTTTCTTAGCTTTGGGATTTCTCTTTTGAATCGACTCTGCTGGATTTGCTGAGCCAGCAAGACAGCCCAGTCTGGAAACTCCATGAAAGAATAATGATCCCGCTCACACGGGAACAGCACTGAACAAGGCTCATGTCTGCGAACCTCAAAACGCCGACACGGAAGAACTGCTGCGAGGGTCCATTGCCCCGACGCGGGTCAGCCCGGGCTGCCGGCCAGTCCCCGGCGGAGCAGGGCTGCGCTGGGCGATGGGGCGCCATCCGCCCCCGGTGAAATGGTTTCTGGAGGGGAAGTGCCCGGGGCTCGTCTGAGCGGGTCGAGGCGGGTCTGACTGGGTGAGCTCCGCGCGGGCACCGGCGGGGAAGCGCCCTGCCTGGGGCACCCGCGCCCTCCGCCACCCGCCCTCCGCGCGGGCAGCCCCCTGCCTCCACTCGGACACTCCGTGCTGCAGGCCAGTGCGTGCTGGAGCGGCTGAAGCACGTATTTGTCTTGGGCCCCCGCTCGGCTCTGGCAGCGCGCTCGTGCTCGTCACCCCAGGGCCCAGGGACTGGCTATTGACCGGGAGAAGAGGCCTGGGCACCGCTGCCCGCCCTGCGGAGAGTTCTTATCTATTTTTTACGATACCAAAAAAATCCCATGGATTTGTTATTAAGCGAATGCAAGGTTGACTTTTCAGATGTTACCCCAAAAAAGTGTATTTTATGATATATGATTGCAAAGCTCAGATACTTGGTATTTATCTAGTGAGGTTTTCAGAAGGTCTTAGGGAGGGGCCTCCCTGGCGGCCTAGGGTTGTCTCCGGCTGCCACCCCCATGGCCTGAGCACAGCCCCCAGCCGGGGGGGACCCCAGGGCGCAGCAGACCCCGCCTGTCTCCCCGCTGCCCCCTCAGCAGTGTGTTTCAGTGCATCCGCCCGTTCTGCCCCCGCTCAGTCTCTGCTGGATCTCCTCACCCCTGCACCTCTGGCCTGTGCCCCAGCCCTGTGTGCACAGATAAATAAGTGTGAGTGGGCACGCGGAGGCTCCGTCGGGGGCGCTGTGCTCTCTGCTCAGGAAGGCGCCGCAGCACCACGACTCACGTCCCACGCGCAGGCCGGCTGGAAACGCGGCTCCCGAGGGTGCCTACGCTGCTCTGGTGAGAGGCCTGAGCGGAGGGGAGCGAGGAGAAGAGGGGCCTCGGCAAGCTGGGCGGCAAAGCAAGCTCTCCCCAAGCTCGGCACCCCAGACGCGCTCCTCGAGGTGAAGGGCGGCAGCCGCGACTGACCACGCGGGACGCGGACAGCCCAGGCCCCTGCCCACGTGGCCGCTCCCACAAGCCGCAGCCATCAGCGTCGGTCCGGCCCGGGAAGAAGGTCCTGTGAGAGCGGCTCCCTGTGCATCCGAGAGCCGCGCTGAGCCGGCCACCCTGGGCTCCAGCCGCCAACGCTGAAAGCTGGCAGGGACCGAGCCCGGGTCCAAGAAGGGGACGCCCGGAGGGGGCCAGTGCCCCTCGGCGTCGCCACCGGGCCGCCTTGCCTCCCCCCGCGCCTGCCCGCCAGCCGGGCCAGCGTCCCCGGCCTGCTAACGTCCACCGGCATGCTCCCGTACCTGAGCTGGGTTGCCTTTTCTAACGGAGATTTTCTGCATTTTTGAAACTTGGCCAGGGTTTGCCAGAGGCTCTATATTCAAACACGTGATTCTACCCACACGTAGGATCAACTTCAATTTTCAAAAGCAAAGTAAAAAGACCACATGTGGCCTGCACTAAGCAGGCGCATGGTGCATCCGAGCCAAGCCCTCGTCGGGCCATTTACTCTCAACGCTCCCTGGGCGTCAGGGCGGCGCGAGGCCCAACCACCGGTCACAGGCCTGCGTCAGAAGGTCCCCAGAAGCCATCCATAACGCCGCGGCTCTTCAGACAGCTTGGTTGTCGGGGCCTGACGTGTTCCCAGCGAGTCACGACACGGCGGGCGCGTCCCAGGCAGTGGGCGGCCAGAGAGTGGACAAGCCCGGCTGGGACCTGAGCTGGCTTGAGGCGTGGGCATTCTCGCCTGAACTGCACAGCAGCCTGACCTGTCTAGACCGGCCCTGGCCGAGGAGTGATGTCGGCCACCCACCTCACCACAACTGTTCCAGCAACTGCACCGGAAAAGTTCAAAGAAACAGGCGAAGCTGACTGTGGGAGCGCTTTGCATGCCACACCGCGTGCTCAATGTGCTTGTCTAAGGGCAGCGGCTGGAAGCCATCTCGGTGAGCGATGGTCACGCCCGCCGTCTCCTCCCGACTAAAACGCTGGGCCCCAGTACACCGCGGCCTGGAGCAGCCACTCGCAGGGCTCAGCGGCCCCAGGGCGGCGGGTTCCAGTCGGGGAGGCAGCCCCGGGGCACGAGACAGCTGCTGACGTGGAGCAGCGAGCCGGGCTGTCGGGGATATCTGAATCCCCCAGCATCTAGGAGAACTTTCTGAAACCCGAAAGAGCCAGGCCTTTTGTTACCATTATCATCTCTTGGAACGGAAAGTCCTCAGACACACGACGGCGATCAGTCGGAATCAAGCAATTAGGGCCGAGCTGTGTGTTAGTTTATTTCTTTACATTACAGGAAAAGAGAAACGATAAATTCCACAGCTCGGGGCTGAGGAGAAGTGAGCTTTCCAGAAAGGAACAAGGCTCCAAATCGGTCAGAGTGGCCCCCTGCGCATCTGAGAGCTGCACTCAACCGGCCGCCTGGCCTCCAGCCGCCAAGCTGAAAGCTGGCAGCTGAAAGCCCGCCTCAAGCACCAAGCGCGTCTAGCCCGGAGCAGGAGCAGGGCTGTGGCGTTAGGGACCGCCCAGCACCCCGAGGGCCACCGCAGGGTGAGGCGCACAGAGCCCCGGGCCGTGACAGACAGGAGCAGAATCAGCTTCTTTGAAAATCAAAGGGATGTGCAGGTCTCGCCATGCCGCTCCATTCGTTCGCTCAAGGCTGAGCGGGCTGTGAGCGCGTGGGGGGATGCGATACAGACCCCCACTCTGCAGCCGAGCCCAGGACGCGTACACAGCACCGAGAACGCACCCCTAAACCCCCCTGCAAACCACACTGCAAGGCGAGGCAGAAACCAAGCACAGTCCCGAGAGAAGAAACACCAGCAGGTCCAGGCACAGGGCGGACGGTGGGGCCGCTGGGCCGGGGCAATGCCAGGAAGTGTGGGCTCCGCTGGGAAAGGGGCAGCTCGTGTGAGCCAGGCCGAGGGACACGGGGCTTAAAGCCGCCGGAGCAGTGCGGGCCTTCAGCAGGCCCATCGGTAGAACGGAGCGGCCAAAGGCAAGACTCGCGACCTCGGGACAGGGCGTGAGGCGATTTCCCTACTAGCCCCGAGGGAAAGAAACCAGACCCAGGAGCCAACAGGAGTGACGGATGATTCCAGAAGAGGCAGCGGAAGCTTGGGCCTTCCGGAGGACAGCGAGGGTGGGCAGGAGACGTGCTCCAACGACAACGGCGAGGGAAATACAGCGCAAACCCCTCGGGGAGGTAAAGGGAATATAGAGAAGTTTGCATGAACGATACCAAAGCACAGCCGGGATCTCAGAGGACGCTCAGAATAAGCGTATCACACTCAGACTGCAGAACACCAGCAACAAAGGAAACCTGAAAGCAGCCAGAGGGAGTGGAAAATACCTTACTTATACATGAACCAAGATAAGAACTGTAGCAGGCATTTCATCAGAAGCCACGCAAGGAAAAGAGAATTCAGTGAAACACTTTTGTTGGAAGGACAAAAACCACCAATCAGAATTCTGTGTGAGGAGAAATTGCCCTTCAAAAGTGACAGAGAAATATTTTCTCAGATAACATAAGCTGAGGAAATTCATCACCTATCCGGCAGGAAATGTTAAAAGATCTTCTCGGGCAGAGGTAAATGGCAGAGGCCTACAACTTGGGGAGCCACAAAGACAGAAGCAGCACTGGGGAAGAGATCAACGAAGGCCACGTAACACAGCCCTTTCGCGCGCTCCTGGCGGGTGCGTGAGGAGACCGCACGTCTGAGGCAGCGGGGAGCCGGTGCCCTGGGGGATCAGAGCACGGGGGCATTGACAGTGAAGGCAGTGGTGCCGTCGGGGTAGGCGGGGGAAGCCGGGGCAACCTCCCCGTAATAAGGTGGAATCTTGTTATTTGTTGAAATAAATAACTGATAAACTCATAGACTAGCTAAAGTGTCGTTATTAACTCTCACAAAAGCATTTACATTTTGGGGCTTCCCTGGTGGCACAACACTATGTGGCTGTCCAGGGCGCGGCCGACCCCTCCGGTCTCCCCGCTGCCCCCTCAGCAGTGGACGTCGTCGATCCGCCTGTTCTGCTCCCCGCTCTGTCTCTAGGGAAGCCTCTCGCCGCACCTGAGCCTCTGGCCTGGACCCCAGTACTGTCTGCATAAATAAATAATCTTTTATAAAAAAAGTTACATTTTTAATAAGAAGTATAAAATGCTATGCTGTAGACTGGGTAAAACCGAATCCCATAGATGCTCCAATAAATCAGAAATGTTAGAGAAAAAAACGTCTCACAACAGAAAATAGTTACAAACATGACTGGCATCAACATTAATCCAGATATATGAACAATCACAGTAAATTTGAATTGTCTGAATTCTGTAATTAAAATATAGAGATTATCAGAGAAGACCCAAATATGTGCTATATAAAACTGACTGTAAATAAATTTTAATTTATATTAAAGAAATACAATTTATTTATATATAAATATATACATAATAAAGGACAGAGAAAGACAGGTCATGTTAATGCTATTTTAAGGAAAATGGGAGTAGCTATTTCCATTTCAACCATAGCAAATTTTAAAACAGGGATCATTATCAGAGGCACAACTCAATGACAAAGGAGTCCATTCTTGAAGAAGACATAACTGTCCTAGAGATATATGCCCTTACAGCAGAGCACTGAAATATGTGAGGCAAAATTTGAAATAACTAAATGGAGAAATACATGAAATCACCATTAAGTGTGGCGTTCAATACCACCCTATCAGTAACTGATAGATCAAGCAGACATAAAATCAATACAGATATAATAGACCTAAACTATACGATATTATCAATCAACTTGATCAAATTGCCATTGAGAGAACATTCTAATGTTAGGATAGACATTCTTCTCAAATTCACATGGAATATTCCGCAAGAAAGGCCACATTCTGGGCCATAAACACAGCTCAATAAATGCAAAAGAATACCACATGAAGTGCGCTTGCAGAACACAGAGGAACTGCACCTGGCATAAGTAACAGAAAGCTAGCTGGGAATCCTCAAATATTTGGAAAAGCAATGCACTTCTAAGGGGAAGTGTCAGAAAATGTGTCAAAATATTTTGAACTAAATTAAAATGACAGTCCATCTTATCAATATTTGTGGAATGTAGCAAAATGAGTGCTTAGAGGCAAATTGCATTAAAAAGTTATACTGAAAATGAAGAAAATAAAATTTCAATATCTAACCTTTCAAATGAAAAACCCATGGGAAGAGCAAGTCAAAAGTAGGGAAGGAAAAGAAGTAATGAACAGGAGAGTCAAAATCAATCTCACTTAAAACAGGAAGGTTATAGTGAGCATTCATAAAGCAAGAGGCTGGTTCCTTGGCAAGAATAGCAAAACTGATAAGGCCCTAGTCAAATTAGAAAAAAAAAAATTATCAAGGTCATACTTTTTTAAAGATCAGCACTAGTAACCCTGAGGATATCGGTTAGATAACTGAGAACACCTCCAAACAACTCTCTGCCCGCAGATGCGATAGTTCAGGTGAAATGGGTGAACTGCTCCTTGAAAGACACAAATTATATGCAAGGAGAGTGAAATCTTCTGAATATCCTTATAGAGTTGAAAGAAATTAAATAATCAATACCCTTTCAAAAGCCCAATAGCTTCATGAGTAGATTTTATCAAACATAAATAAGAAAGAAAAATTGTGCCAAGTCTCCACAATGTTTTCAGAAAACAAAAGCAGGAGGAATAATTTCTACTTCATTGCATGAAGCCAGCATTCCCCTAGTAACAAAGTCAAAGGTAGCGCATGAAAGGGAAATTGCACAGAATATTACTCATAAACACAAAATCTCCAAAAAACAATTAGAAAATCATATCCAACAATGCACAAACATATTCCGTTCCACAACCAAATGGGATTTAGTCCAGGAATTTAAGACTGGCCCAACATTTCACAAATCGAACAATGTAACTACCACATGAGCAGACTAAAGAAGAAACGTGCCATTGTCTTATCAATAGACACAGGAAAACTATTTAACAAAATCCAATGTGCATTTGTGATTAAAAAAAAAAAAAAAATACTTGGGCCTTCCCTGGTGGCGCAGCCGGTTAAAGCACAGCACTGGGAAGCTAAAGCCGCTTCCACACGAGTTCGATCCCCGCCCGCCTCGGAGGTGACCACAGGGCACGGCAGACCTCTCCTGACCCGCCCGCTGCTCCCCTCAGCAGTGGACTTCATTGATCTGCCTGTTCTGCTCCCCACTCTGTCTCTGGTGAAGCCTCTCACCGCCTCTGGCCTGTACCCCTGTTCTGTATGAATAAATAAATAAATATTGGAGGAAAAAAAAAAAAACTCAGCAAAGTAGGACTAGAGGGAAACCTCTTCAGTCTGACAAGGAATACCAACAAAAAGCTACGCTAATGGAAACAAACTGGTCACTCCTTAAAACCAGGAACGAGGCAAGGATAGCCTTCCCCTACTCAACGTCTACTAGGTGAGCCAGCTAGAACGAGGTAAGAAAGGAAGTGAACAGTTTACAGATTGTACAAAAATAAAAAGTATTTGTTCTCAGCAAACACAATATTGAAAAAGTACTCCAGTATTTAGCAAGACAGAAATCCTCACACACATAACACACACGGCAGAGTAGTGCAGAAGATGGAAAGCTTTCAAGAGTCACTATACAGCCGTGGTAATTGAGACAGCACAATATTAATGAAGAAGAGACTCATAAGTCAATGGGACAAGATTAAAAGCCCAGATATAGATCAACTTCGCTGATCTTTGCCGAAAACCAAGGCAATTCAATGGGAAAAGAGGGTCTTTCAACACCGTATGTATGCAAACACAGTAACCTCGACCAGACCCTCCACCTCTCATAGAAATTAACTCAAAATGGACCATCGGCCTAAATGTAGTACATGGAAGTCTAAAGCCTCCTGAAGAAACATAGGGGGGAGTCTACATGAGCTGGGGTTGGTGGAGTTTTAATGCAATGCCACCGGGCTGATCCACGAAAGAAAAAGCTCCAAGTTTCATTCACTATCGTTGTAACACGCTCTGCAAACGCCACTGGTAAGGGGACGAGAAAACGAACCACTGACTTGAAAAAGCATCTTCCAAATTCATATCCAAAAAAGGCCTTGGATCCAAAATATAGCAAGAGCTCTTAAAACTCAATGACAAGAAAACAAAGAAGTCCGTTAAAAATGAAGTGAAGGCCCTCCATGGTGGCGCAGCAGGTTAGAGCACAGCACTGAGAAGCTAAAGCCGCTTCCGCATGAGTTTGATCCCCGCCTGCCCCGGAGGTGACCCCAGGGCGTGGCAGACCTCTCCTGACCCGCCCGCTGCTCCCCTCAGCAGTGGACTTCGTCCATCTGCCTGTTCTGCTCCCCGCTCTGTCTCTGGTGAAGCCTCTCAC
>NW_004567112.1:1596165-1597566 GCF_000260355.1 Condylura cristata | reverse complement strand
AAATAAATAAATCTTTAAAAAAAAAAATGAAGTGAAGATCCAAAAAGAAGCTTCAGCAAAGGGTGCACCAACAGTCAGGGCAGGAATTGGGAGCTCAGAGCCTCTTGTCTCTAGGGAACTACAAACGCAGCCAGCGGTGGGCCTGTGCACCCACTTGGATGGCTGAAATCCAAAACAGACAACACCAGCTGCAGATAGGGATGCGAGCAACAGAATTCTCAGTCACCGCCTCGAAACGCAAAATGGCACAGCTCCTCGCAAGGGCGCCCTGGTGCTTCCTTAGGCAACGGAACGTTGGCTTACCCTAAGACCCAACCGCCCACTCATACGTCTCTGCCCAAATGATTTGAAAACTTATCATGTTATAAAAGCAAAAGCTCCGTGTATGTTGAAAGCCACTTCGTGCATAATTATGGAAAGCTCGAAACAACTAAAGTGGCATTCGCGAGTGAACAGATAAGCAAATATGTTATACCCAAGGCCGTAGAGCAGGGTTCAGTCACAAAAAAAAGAGTTCAGTAACAGAAGCCAGGGCAAGAAGCTACATGCCATGTGATCCCAGCCATCCAACATTCTGGAAAATGTAAAACACGGAGATGGTAACCAGATCTAGTTGTCAAGGGGGCTGGCTGAGGGTGGGAAGATGGGTCACAGTGGATTTTCGGGGTGCTGGGACAATATGGTATGGAACCGTCATGGGGGAACAACAGCATTTGTCAGAGCTCCGACTGGTAGCCCGTGGAGTGAGCTCTAATGTATGCGAGTCTGGCCAAATCGTTCTTTAAAAATCACTTAGCATTGGGTGCATCCAAGCACAGCAGGAAAGACTGATGGAAAACTCGAACTGTATTAAAAATATCTAAAACAACCTCACTGAAGGGGTAGGGAACTAGGTGCTGACCTAGAAATGAGTAGAGACCATAAGGTCAGAGGCGAAGGAAGCACGCAGAAGCCCTGTAGCTGACAAGTTTTCCACGGGGATCTCGTCGTAACCCCGAACCATTACACAGCCGTAAACGTAATGGAAGCGGCAGTGACTGAGCTGCGGGACCGGGTTTCTCGCTGCCAGAGTAGGAGACGCGATCGGCGAGGGGAGGTCAGCACCACCGTGTGGGAATGGATGGAGATGGGGACGCTCGTCAGTCAACCTCACGTTCAGAATGAAGTAGATTCATTCATTCATTCGTCGGCGCAGGGAGCTATAGATGGGGACCCAGGGACAGATTCGACACGTATCTGCTGTCCTGCCGGCCGAGAGGGTTGACAAGAAATGACACCCCAGGAGCAGCCCGCACACCCAGCACCCAGGTCGTGGTTCCTAACATCCTTCTCCGATGAAAGGCGCCAAGGCTCCTTGGAGAAGTGGCCAGTTCTAGGTCTGGGGCAGGAAACAGGGAAGAG
>NW_004567112.1:1593018-1596065 GCF_000260355.1 Condylura cristata | reverse complement strand
ACATTCTGGAAAATGTAAAACACGGAGATGGTAACCAGATCTAGTTGTCAAGGGGGCTGGCTGAGGGTGGGAAGATGGGTCACAGTGGATTTTCGGGGTGCTGGGACAATATGGTATGGAACCGTCATGGGGGAACAACAGCATTTGTCAGAGCTCCGACTGGTAGCCCGTGGAGTGAGCTCTAATGTATGCGAGTCTGGCCAAATCGTTCTTTAAAAATCACTTAGCATTGGG
Source organism: Condylura cristata (assembly GCF_000260355.1). NCBI lineage: Eukaryota > Metazoa > Chordata > Mammalia > Eulipotyphla > Talpidae > Condylura > Condylura cristata. Next base: position 1,595,831 of record NW_004567112.1, on the reverse strand, counting down.
TGCATCCAAGCACAGCAGGAAAGACTGATGGAAAACTCGAACTGTATTAAAAATATCTAAAACAACCTCACTGAAGGGGTAGGGAACTAGGTGCTGACCTAGAAATGAGTAGAGACCATAAGGTCAGAGGCGAAGGAAGCACGCAGAAGCCCTGTAGCTGACAAGTTTTCCACGGGGATCTCGTCGTAACCCCGAACCATTACACAGCCGTAAACGTAATGGAAGCGGCAGTGACTGAGCTGCGGGACCGGGTTTCTCGCTGCCAGAGTAGGAGACGCGATCGGCGAGGGGAGGTCAGCACCACCGTGTGGGAATGGATGGAGATGGGGACGCTCGTCAGTCAACCTCACGTTCAGAATGAAGTAGATTCATTCATTCATTCGTCGGCGCAGGGAGCTATAGATGGGGACCCAGGGACAGATTCGACACGTATCTGCTGTCCTGCCGGCCGAGAGGGTTGACAAGAAATGACACCCCAGGAGCAGCCCGCACACCCAGCACCCAGGTCGTGGTTCCTAACATCCTTCTCCGATGAAAGGCGCCAAGGCTCCTTGGAGAAGTGGCCAGTTCTAGGTCTGGGGCAGGAAACAGGGAAGAGGGGCGGAGGGAACCCTGTAGTGTACGGAAGAGCTACAGCAGAAAGCATGTGGCGGGGGGTGAGGGGGAGCAGGTGCCGAGGGAGGGCGCCCGACAGCGAGCATTCGAGCAACAGAGGGAGTCAGTGCTGAGCCATCAGCCAAGCTATCAAGCGGGCACACGGGAAATGAGGTAAATAAAGGAGCAGGAGCAGCTGTCTTCCATGCAGAAGGATGCCACTAGGGCACATCCATAGGCTGCCCTAGGGCGGCGTGGGCTCCCACAGGGGCTTTCTTCCCAAGAGCACCTCAGGGAAAGCAGGGTCAACCTCCCCGGTATCCTCCAAGAACCCGTCACCCCAAGCTGATCAGGAAAACATCAGAGAAATCTCAGGTGAAAGCCCTTCTAGAAAACTCCCGACCAGCGCTCCGAACTGGCAAGGTCATCAGAACAAGGGACATGTGAGGAGAGCCGGGGCAGCCTGGGGTGCCCCGGATGGGAATCCGAGGTACAGAGACACGAGGGGACTGAGATCTCAGCACCCCGCTGGCTCAATTAACATAGTTCACATCGATACACGGCCTGTGGCAGCATCAGATAAGTGGAAGATGTGATGGCGGGACCTGATGAGGGTATACAGGGATCCTGTACAATTCTGGCGATTCTACGCTTTTATTTAAAAACAAAATCAAAGGGCAGGAGCCACAGGTGAGCGCTGAAAGCACTCGGACTCGGAAGGTCAGATGACACGCTGCGGGCACGTCCACCCACATGCTCATCGAGACGACGCCCTCGACGACCTGGCCTGGGTCCGGATGGACCTGACTGGCCGAGCCAGTTAGGGCGCGCTGCTGCAGACTCGCGGGGTGCGAGGCCCGATGGGCAGAGAGCGCCAGGGACGCGAGGCCCGATGGGTCAATGCGTGAAGCAGGCGGCCAGGCTGTGTGCAGCGACGGACAGACAGAATCGCAACGCTGTGGTGCCAGAGCGGGGTGTTCTCGTAGCTAGGCGGGGCACAGGAGGCGACGAGCGCCGAAAATGGCCCCAGGGAGATGATCACCGCAACAGGGCCAGAAAATGAGAAAATGAGATTTGCTGGTCCCAGCCCGGGAGCTTCCGGCGCAAAGCCAAGCGCAGAGGGAGTCGCAGGAGAGGGGTGCTGAGCGACGCCCAGAGGGACGGGCAGGGAGGGCAGACTCAACATCAGCGGGGGGCAGGGCAGCCGTCGGGGTGCGGGGCAGGGCTGCTGACCTCCTGGGTCAATCCCCCGCTGGGCAGCCAGGGAGGAAAAGCAAGACGGTGTCAGTGGGTGCCAAGGGCCGACGCCTGCCCCTTGCTGCCCCTCGCAGCGTGCCGAGGGCCCGCCTGCCCCAGCGCCGGGTCTGCTGCGACCCCGCCCGCCTGCACGGCCGGCCGCCTGCCGCTCGCCTCTCTGCTGCCACGGGGGCACTCGGAGCCAGGTGCTCTGGCCCCGGGTAAAAGCCCTGCCCCACCTGCCCTGTGCATTCCAGCCCTTTCAGCAGACACACTCCGCCCCCAGCCCAGGTCACTCACAGGTGCCCCTTGTGGCTCTGCGGGCCAGGCAAGACCCCGCCCGCTCTTGGCTGGAACGTTGGCCCCTACTGACCACTCTGGACAGAAGTCCTGCGAACCTGACTTGGCCGAACGCCACCAGGCTCTCCCTTTGCTCTGAACTTGATCTACGGCCTTGGGACATGACACAAGCTATGCAACGTCCATCATCTGACAGATTCCGGGTGGATCAGGATAAGCTCTGAAAAATCAGACTGTCCACTGCTAACTTATGTGATGACCTCCCTTTTTTGTATAAACATAATATTAAAATATTCTGAGCAACATTCAGTTTATAACTGGATTGTCTTAGCCACACAGGCGGCTGCCTGGTTCAGGCAAGCTGCCGAGGAGGAGAAATTCCTGTCTCCTGAGACAAAAGCCAAGCCCCAGGAGAAATAAGACCCCAGGACATAAAAACTCCTGGGAAGCTTTCTTGGTTTCTTTAAATAAAAAAGCAAACCTCAGATAAGGCTCCCAGGGCATAAGGACTCATGGACAAATTTTAACCTTGATTACACAGGTGTTATTTGATATACAACGGTACAACTTTCTCTTAATTTACTCCCTTTTAAAGCAAGCACTAACTACTCTCTGCCAGCCTTAAATAGCCACTAGCTCTTCCTTAGACAATGGCTGGTAACACTGCTAACACAGTTTATTAC
>NW_004567112.1:1591406-1592216 GCF_000260355.1 Condylura cristata | reverse complement strand
CCCGGGAGGAGAGAAAGGGAGGGCGCTGCAAAGCTTACCCCTGCCGGACAGGCGCAGTCCGCTGGGCGCGGCCCGGCTTCCGCGGGGTCTGTGCGCCTCGGCTCTGCCCCGCGGCCCGGCCCGCGCAGCCACGAACAGGCAAGGTGTCAGCTCGAGAGTGTGAGCTGCCTCGGCGGCATCCCGGCCCCTCGGGCTGGTGGACTCCCTGCTCTGAGCGCGGCAGAGACGTTCCCAGACCGAGTCTTGGGCTGCAAAGTTCTGGAAGGTCCTAGAGAGCCAAGAAGTCTGTGGCCCTAGACTGGATCCCTGAGACAGCAGGGGTGCCCACGGGTGTCAGGGACACAGTCACCAAAAGCCAGACTCAGGGACACTTGACTTAGCCTGCACAGATGCATCGTCTGCATATCAGTGTCTTCGCCACTGGTGTGAACCCCCAAACATGCCTCCTCCAACCTGCTAGGCCAAGTCCCAGTGACCCTGCCTGTGAGGTTGCAGGTCGCAGCCCTGCCGGGGTCCCGTGCACAGGTTACTTTGTGACTCTTCCCGTCCCCGTCACCGGTCACTTCTGTTAGCCACAGTGTCCCTCAGCCAACGGTGATCTCTGGCCACTTCTCAGAGGGCCTGGGCCTCTCGGGGGCCAAGGCAGCCCCTCAGGGGCCCAGACACACCCTCAAAAGCCAAATCTTCAAGGCCTCACTAGCTTGACTTTCCTCCTTGACCTAGTTTATCTACTTGTAGAAAGATCCACGGAAACATGGCCCAAGAATATGTGTTTAAGGATATTCATCAGAGCCCTAATTGAATACCAAA
>NW_004567112.1:1582935-1590786 GCF_000260355.1 Condylura cristata | reverse complement strand
CTCCTTCCCGCTGCCCCGGTTTCTCTGCCTGGAAACGCACTTCCAGGAAAAGCCGGGAGGACAGGCTGCGGCCTGCGCCGAGCGAGGACGAGCTAAGCTGCTGCGTGTGCAGACCACACGCACGCCGACACCGCCGGTGCGTGCGTGAGACCCACGCGGCTTGCCTGTGTGCGTTACTGTGCCATATGTCCGTACCGTGTACTGACTCACTTCATGACGTTTACGTTTATTTTGAGAACGCTCTCAGTCTGACCCACCCTGCAGAGATTAGCTGACTGTAGAATTTGAGTGAGCCCAGGACACAAGGTTACGCTAACTTTTGACTCCGACTGCAAGCTGGGGGAGGTCCCCAAGCACCCCTCAGGTGACACCCCAGGGCATGACCCACAGCCCCACTGGAGAGGTACACTCACGGCTGTGCTTCACTGCCGAGAAAGGATGCCAGTTAAAATCAGTGACTTGGCACGTGAATAGTGGGCCCGGGCTGGGTATCTGCGTTTGGATTCTACATAATGACAAGACACACTGGCATGGAAACGCCAAGGCGCCAGGGACCAAGGCTTGCTGCCACTGCCCCGTTAGCAGCACTCTACTCAACACCCAGCAAAGCATCCTTGCTGATTGATTAAGAGGAATGAATATTTTTAAGTGTCCGTTAATTGATCAACCACACCAAGGGCCTAATATGTGGAGCGTGTAACGGACATTGGAAGGCATGAAGTCATGTGCCGGGATGATGAACCCCTCAGGGAGCGTGCTGTGGCGGAGGGAAGTGGGGAATCAGGGGCTTGGGCAAGAGTTCTGCAGGAAGAACAGGTTTTCGAGGTCTCTTCCGGCAGGCAGAGCTGGCAGGTGACTTTGGGGTGACTATAGCTAAGATCCATTAAGTAAATTTCTGGTTGAGTTCTGGAGTGTGATGTCAGGTTCATTAAGCAATGCCCGCGGGCTTAGGTCGGAGAATCACAGGATTTCAAAGAAGGAAGGAGCCACGGAGGTCATCACACTTAGCTTTCTCATTTGTCCGTGATTTTCATAAGAGCCAAGACCCAGGGCGTCCAGTAACCTCAGCGATGCTGACGGCTGTGGCTCGCCTCACGTCGCGATCCCTCCCCAGACCTCCCGGTCTGATCCACCCGGAAGGACGCCCCCTCACTCCCACCCCCGTGTCCTCCTGGCACCCTGGAAGTCACTTGGTCACCTCTTACCTCCTCCGACACTCCGTTTGCAGAACCCAACGCTTCACCTTCTTCAGCCACTGTGCTTCACTCCTGAGTGCACAGAGCTCGAGGAAGACTGTTCAGGCAAGCGCCATCGAGCCTCTGCTGGCTGGCGTGACACGCCGGCTCCGGGGCTTGCCCAGGGGTGGGGCTTAGGGCCACTGTGCTAACTTGCACCTGCCATGTGGGAAGCCCATCAGAGGCTGACGGTAAGTTCCAGAATATACTGCCTGAGTTCACTTCTCTGCGCCATTAACTAGCTGAGTTATTCAGGCAGTTACTCAACTCGCCCGCGCTGCTCTCTGTGAAATGAGGATGAAACACCCTCACGGGCTGCTCAAGAGGACTGAAGGCGTGATGTTAAGTAGAGCTCTTAGCACAGCCTCTAACACAGCAAGCGCTCAGCCGACACAGCAGACATAATCACTAATTTCCTAATGTTGTGCCCAGAACAAAGCCTGGCACGGGGCGAGCGCATCATAGATGGTAACTGCCACTCCACTGTTGACATCCAGAACCTGCCGCTGCCTCGCCTGGACAGAAAACTTCACGTTATTAGAACAAAGAGTTCAGAATACAATGAGGAAACTGCAGCTCAGGTGGTGGTTGAGTAACAGAGACGCCATAGTAGAGCTTATCTGTGCAGGAAGTAATGTGAGAACTACTACAGACTCTTAAACATTCCATAAAGTTGCATGAGCAATTAAAACGCATTAGGGACCAATCCCATGTCTGCTCCCAGAACCAAATAGTGTAATTGTGTCACTGTGCTAATATCATCATTTCCATTTAGCTGAAAGAGCTCTCAGGTCATAAACACAATGGTGTTGCAATCTGCCATGACCAACGGCGATGAACATAATAGGGGCCTAATGACCCGGCCAGCTTAATCAAAGCAAGAAATCTTTCCAGAAGCTTCTGTCACTTAAACAGCACGACTCAAACTTGTTAAGTATTCCACAGCCCAAGCACAGGTAATATACATTCACCTTTCCAAAGCTCTTAGCTTTGAAGATTTAAAATACACTGAGCCAAGTACTTTGAATTCAGGGGAAAACCATGATGAGGTGTTATTAACCTTTCCTGCCCTCAAGCCGCATTTCACAGATGGTGATGAAGGATTTCATTTTCTGCTCTCCACATCAGTGTCTTTCCCCTAATTTTGAATATTAGTCTCAGGTTCTTGCGGGCCAGTGCTGAAGCGACACGGTGCGCAAGCTGGAGAGGATTTTCTCATCACTTGTATCTCCCACACTTGGACGAATAGTCGGAATGGCTGGTCTTGTCAGCAGTCGACGGGGTCCAGCCCTTCGGGGAGATCCCACCGCTCTCCTGGACACCGTGCTTGATAGGCAGGTAAATGCATGGCTTTAAGGGGGGTTTTGTGGGTCATCCTCTGGAGGAGTATCTATGGACCTCATGTTTCGACAGGGAGATGTGTTTTCTTTTTGCTGCGCTGTGTGGGCTCTTTGTGGCTCTTGGACATATGTGTGATGTGCAGCTGCTTTCTCCCATTCAGGAGGGTTTTTTGGTTTTTTGTTTTGTTTTGTTTTGTTTTAAAGATTTATTTATTTGTGTATACAGAACTGGGGTATAGGCCAGAGGCTCAGGGGCGGTGAGAGGCTTTGCCAGAGACAGAGTGGGGAACAGAACAGGCAGATCAACGAAGCACACTGCTGAGGGGAGCAGCGGGCGGGTCAGGAGAGGTCTGCCGCGCCATGTGGTCGCCTCCGGGGCAGGCAGGGATCGAACTTGTGCGGAAGCGGCTTTAGATTCTCAGTGCTGTGCTTCAACCCGCTGCGCCACCAGGGAGGGCCCTGTTTTTGTTTGTTTTTAGTGATACTTTCTTTTGCTGTGCAGAAACTTTTTGGTTTGAAGTAGTCCCAAGTGTTTGTATTTGCATTTGTTTCTCTTATGGTTAGACATCACTGAAGACTATGTCACAGAAGAAAATGCAGGCAAAACATGTGTGTTCTGGTATCAGGATCCTTGAGAGAGTCACTAGCACGTGGGATGTAGCAGAAGAAACAAAAAATCAGATAAAACTAAACTGATGACTACAAATCTGACTGTAGAGTAGAGCAGGAGGAGGAAGGGGTAGGTGGGGGCAGCAGGGGGCAGCAGAGCGTGGAGGGGGCACTGCGAACCATGCGGAGGTCTGCAGGTGCCTCGTGGTGGGAGTGATCTGACAACATCCGCAGCTGAAGCGTGGGATCCTAGACCTCTGAATCCTATACGGCGTCGTACATCAATGTCGCCTTGATTAAAAAAAAAATGATTCCAAAAGAGGCAGCTTTTGTGTCCACATTTATAGGTCTGCTTGACCTCGAGCTGCACTTAAGAGTCGGAAGATAGAAGGCCTGTCAGAGAGAGCTGCTTTGGCAGGGCTGTGATGGAAAGAAAGGAGACCATTTAATCCCATTGTTAAACTGAACTCTTCAGTGACGGCCTTCCTGCCTTGAGGGAAGTTCCGCTGAGAGACATTCTTGATGTCTTTCTGTCTGATGTTTATTTGAAGATAACTGTGCATTTGCAGGGTTTCCTTTTTTCTTCACTGAAGGAAAAGCAGCCCCGCTGAATTCTACTATTCTTTCTAAATTGGAGGGATGTTACCCCTTGCTTTAGACTTTTGCAGGACCCTGAAAAACCCTTGAGTAAGATCATTAGAAGCCAATGAATTGAACGGCCAAGGCAATGGACTGAAACATAACTAATGGATTGAATAGAGAGTGAAAAGAAACATCAGGAGACATCAGTATGAACTGATTAAATAAACCATGGCATCCATGCAAAGGAATATCATAAAGCTGAATCAAGAAATGAGGCCCTTCCTGTGTACGTGGGAGGTTCTCCAAAATGACATATTATTAAGCAAGGTCATAAAACATGGGCATAGTTTGCTACAACTGGGGAGGGAGGGAGTTCAAAAAACACAGATTTTCCTTGCCCTTAAACATGTATTCAGTTTCACTTGAAGAACCTATTCAAAATTAGTAACAACTGCTGTCCCTGAGGAGGTAACCAGACAACCAGTGCACTGTGGTGAAATACAGGCTTTTATCGTCCATGTTGAATATTGTTACTGAGCGACGCTATGGGGAGGTGCGGGGAGAGAGAGAAATTTATTTTTCAGAGATGTTAGAACTGTCACCCATGTGCAAAATACATTTAAAAAAATAAAACTTAAACTCTATCGAGAATAAGTCAAAATGGCTTAGAGGCCTCTGTAAAAATATAATCTAGACTGTTTTTACATGAGAACCATCAAAATCTGGAGTTAGATGAAGCACTGGTAAGAATGACACAAAAATCGTAATCTGTTCAAAACTATTGGACAGGACGTCATCAGAGCGAAGAATGGGGGTCCCTTATGTGTATTCCCCTTAGTGAAAACCGCTGGCAAGAAGCCACAGGAAAAAATATATAATTAAAACTGAAGACTTCGGCACATCTAAAGATGCTGTTAATGACTAAAGAGCTATGTGGACTGGATGAAATTATTTACCAATCACCTATTTGACAAAGGACTTGTGTGCAGAATCTATAAAGAACTCTAAGAATTCAATATGAGAAGCAAACAACTTTCAAGTGGGACAAGTGCTTGAACAGACGCTTCCCCAAAGATATGAGACGGTAAATAAACGGACGAAAAGATGTTGTACGTCCTCGGCGACAGGGAAATGCAAATTAAAGCTGATGAAATGCCACCATAAACCGGCCAGGCTGATGAACCGGTTGCAACGCTGACGTCACCCAGCGCAGGCAAGTGCACAGGGCTGCACAGCTCTCGCGTTGATCCGAAGTACAGAACGGTTCAGTGGCTCCCAAAACAGTCGGGCCACTTCCTGTAAAGTTAAACATCCACTTGTCTCTCCCAGCAATTCCATCCCTGCATATCTGCCTAGAAGAAATGAAAAATATGTCTACACAGACCTGCCCACAAATAGTTAAGATAGTTTTACATGCAACAGAGGAAAACCGGAAACCGTCTAAACCGTTCAGTGGCGCCTTGCTAAAGCCGGGTGCTTCCACGCAGAGGGCTCGAGGGAGAAAGAAAGGAGTGAACTGCTGATAGACAAAACACTTCGGATGAACCACAAAGTCTGATCCATCCTGAGAAGGGAGAGAAGCGGCGCTCAAACGCTTACACGTGGTGCCGGCTGGGTCCAGACCAACTGTGCGGGTGCCGGTAACTAGAGTCTGGACCAAACCTGTGAAAGGGACCCTGAAGGCCACGGGAGCTGACACGCCAACAGAAGCTAAAGGTGACGCCACCCTCGCGGCAGGAGCCACATGGCTTCCATTTCGATCGCTTTTCCTCCAGAACATACCGTGCCGTCGGGCAGGGCCAGCCAGAACTCAAGAAAATCAGTCCCAGGGCCCTCCCTGGGGGCGCAGCGGGCGGGAGCCCAGAGCTGCAAGCTGGCCACAGCCACTTTAGCGCGAGTTCGATCCCTGGCCAGGGAGTGACCCGCAGGAAGCAGCAGACCCCCCCGGACTCACCCGCTGCTCCCCTCAGCAGTGTACCTCATTAATCTGTTCTTCTCCCCATTCTGTCTCTGGTGAAGCCTTTCACCCCCCTGCACCTCTGACTGTACCCCATTTCTGTAGGTGTAAATAAATAAATTGTAAAAAAAAAAAGAAAGAAAGAAAAAGTCAGTCCTATTAGCAAGGGGGCCAGGGGAAGGTGGAAGGTGAGAGCCTGGAAGTGGAAGAGGAAGTCCAGTGAAGGACAAGGCCCCCACCCCCACCCTGCTGTGGGGGTGCAGGCAGGAAACAGGAAAAGCTGAGAGGTACCCAAGGGGACGGGAGCTTGGAATTGGGGTGCCTACTTAGAGGGGCTTGGTAACCACCCAGGTTTCTACTGAAGCCCCAGAAACCCATCCTGTGAGAGCCCAGGCCCTAGCTCATGGTCTGGGGTTTGGGCTAAGACCCAAGACAAAGCTAAAGTGATTTGCCCTAGTGACAGTCACACCCAGGTCACACCCATCTGCCAGGAACCTGCCTGACTGAGAAAGGGTCTGAGGCGCACCCTCCTCCTTGTTGGGAAGCCCGCGGGCAGTGACTGGCCCCCTCCCTGTCCTTCTACGGTGACCCATTTCGGTCCATTATGACACACTGACCGGCTACCTGGGGCACTGGCTCTCACTGCAGAACATTTACCTTGTGGCCGTCTTGTCCCCCACGAGTTCAGGAGTCCAGACGGCTCACACCGAGGACCTCACCCCAAGCCCTTCACCTTCACCCACCAGAGCGGTTCACGCCGCGTCAGGCCCACGTCAGGCCTTCGGTGTGTCTGAGCCATGATTGCGGCTCCAGCCCGACCTGAAACACAGAGCCTCTGCGGCTTTGTCCCGATTCTGTCACGGGCCAGCAATGGCGGCCGTCAAGCGGTAGGACTCGGGACAGGTGGCTTCGGGGACGGAGACTGGGAGGTGGCAGGCTCCAGGAAGCCAGCCTGACCGGGAGAAGACAGAAGTGCGTGAGGAGACTGTATGGGCGTCCCAGAGCAAGTAGGAGGGACCAGTCTCCAACAGAGGACGACAGGGATGACATGGAGGGCGGAGTCAACCCCCGGGCTCCCTGCGGGCACCAACCTCTGCAGGGAAGGGGACAGTGGATGCCCCCAAACACTGAAGAAATGCAAACGCGACCAGAAACACCTCTCCTGCCCCACCCGCTGCCCCCTCAGCAGTGGGTTTCAGTGGATCTGCCTGTTCTGCACCCCACTGTCTCTGGGGAGTCTCCTCACCCCCACACCTCTGGCCGGTACCCCAGCTCGTGTGCATAAGTAGCTAAATCTTCAAAAACAACAACAGGTCCTCAAACACAAGTCTGCACCTTCCGAGTGAGACTCTAAGGATCGGAGAGTGCTGACAGCCCAGCTACCCACCCAGTGACTGGCAGACGGCCCCGGCGGGACAGCGTCCCTGCCCAAGGGGTCACCCTGGGCTGTCCGCGAGAAGGGCCTTCCCCGCGGCGCCGAAAGCCACCCTCGAAGCACTATGCCGCGACAGGCCAGAGGCAAAGGCCACACGGGGACCTGCTTAGGTGAAGTGACAGAGCAGCCAGTCCGTAGGGACAGGAAGCAGACTCGGGGAGGGGGGTGTGCAGGATCGTTTTGGGGGAAAGTGGACTGTTGCCGGTGGCAGAACTGGGGAACATGCCAGCAGCCATTATTCACTGATTGGAAACGGGTGCGTTGCGGGTGTGAATTCTCTTTCAACCAAACTGCTAAAATAAACGACTTGGTGCTATAATTCTCATGAGCCTGGGGGAGGGGAGGAAAGCACTAGCTCTGGAAGTTCAACCCAGAAGGGGTGACGGGCTCAGAACAGAGCCCCGAGACTGGCCGGAGCAGCCCACCTCTTGTTTGTGCCTTGGGGCCAGGGCACGGCGTGAGCAGGAGGGAGCAGGGGCCCCGCCCTTCCTCCTGGGGTCAGGCCCACCAGGGGTCAGGCCCACCAGGGGTCAGCCCCACCAGGGTCAGCCTCACTGGGGTCAGGCCCACCAGGGGTCAGCCCCACCAGGGTCAGCCTCACTTGGGTCAGGCCCACCAGGGGTCAGCCCCACCAGGGTCAGCCTCACCAGGGGTCAGCCCCACCAGGGGTCAGGCCCACCAGGGGTCAGGCCC
>NW_004567112.1:1579967-1582363 GCF_000260355.1 Condylura cristata | reverse complement strand
CCTGCGCTCCAGGGAGCAGGGCCCGAGAGGCTCTGGGGACCATCCGCTGCCCCGCGTGGTCAGCCACCTGAGCGTCCGCACCTGTGCCAGGCAGCCCTCCCCCGCGAGGTGGCCGTGGCCCTCATCCGCTCGAGCCCCGGCCTCGGAGCACCTGCAGGCTCACCTGTGCCAGCAGCTAACGCTGACCCCCAGCACGGAGCCGACCTCTCTCCCCTCCTCGGCTCCCTCTGCTTCTCACAATATACATTTTTAATGCAGCAAGAATTATTCAGAGTTATTAACTTTTGGAAACAGTTTCTGCAAAGAACTTCTAAATCTTTAGCAGGGGTTGAGTTTACATAAATATTTAGTGAGTTTAGAATTTCAGGGTGTGTGGTAAACAATACTTCAGGCGCCGTTCCGACTACGGCTCAGAATAGACCGGATTTAATTTTTCAGACCCCTGTCGCCTGACGACGGCTCCTCTTCGCCTGCACAAGCGCGGGTCAGGGAGGAGGCGGGCCCCAGAGCTGTCGCCCACCGCGGGGCTGAGACCAGCAGTCTCACCTGGCCTTTCGCTCCCACCTGCCCCGGGGGGGAGGGGATGGTCACACCTCCTCACCCCACAGCACAGGCTCAGGACGCTGCAGAGACGCCCAGACGGCCCACGTGGCTGGAGTCGGCTGCTGGTCACCGGGGCTCGCGCTGGCCGCTGTTGGCTGGACAGCATGGGCTCCTGGCGTCACACCCCAGGGAAACGAGGTTTGTTCCAGCTTCAGTGTCTGCTGGGAGGGAGCTTAGCAGTGCTCTGGATGTAAGGCCCCACCCTTTATGGCCAGGCGCTGGCTGGGCTGACACTCGGGGTGTCCAGGCTGTGTGGGAAGGCCCTGGGCCAAAGCGAGGGTCGCAGCGAGCAGTGAGGAGGGCCCCGGGCAGCAACCTCCTGTTCTTTGAAAAGGTCTTTCTTTGCAAAAGCTCTCCGCATCAGAGCAGCGTCATTACCCAGAGCCCTCCTCTGGCGCTAAAGGTGGGGCGGCCTGGGGTGTCTGCTCCCCGGGGCGGCCTGGGGTGTCTGCTCCCCGTCTCAGAAAGCGTGATTCCCCATCCCCTTGTCCCTGGACACGCCTAGAGAGACGTGTCAGCCTTTGCCGGTGCCCGCCAGGGGCACCCCCGCTGAAACACTTACCTGCTCCTAAGCAAATTATTAAGGCACCATTCACATCAAGAGACACCGGCCTCGTCTGTCCAGTGCTCAGCGCCGGCCAGCACGCGGCCAGCGTCTGTGGCAGCCCAGCTATGCTGTTATTGATAACGGCGCGCAATCACGACGACAGCAAACATTTACCAGGCGCTTCCCATGAGCCAAAGGAATTCTGGATGCTCATCCAAGAGCAGCCTGTTGGTCTCCCTGGCCTCGAGGCCCTGGCGCCACGCTGCCTGGGAGCGGGGTGCCCCAGGCGGAGGAGAACCCAGCCCGCCAAAGCCCCCAGCACGTGAGAGCACTCCTTCTACCTGGAGGTTTACAGGGGAAGGAGGGGGAGGGAAAAGTGAGGCTCCGAGTGGCTCTGCAGGGGGGTTCACTCAAGGGGGGTTCGCTCAAGTCGCGTCCTGCACACACGCACCCGTGTGGGGCGCCGCCTTCTACCTCCTCCCGGGCCTGTCCAGACACCGTCCCTCCGCAGACGCCGCTGGCCGCTCCCCAGTGGCCCCACCGCGGCCAGGGAGGAGCCGCTGACTCCACCATCACCGCACTCACCAAACCCGCAGCTTCGCCAAGGCCGCAGCCCAGCACCCGGCACCCCCAGGCGCCCTGCGGGTCCTCCCTGGCCGGTGCCACCTGGCCTTCGCCTCCCTCTGCCCCCTCGCCTGAGACCCACTTGCCTGCGAGGTTTCCCTCGGGGCCCCCATGTCCAGGCGGCCCTCCGCCACGCCAGTGGCTCGCTGCCGCCCCTCGAGCCTCCAGGGGCGCTGGTGGCGGCTCTCCCAGCCTGGGCGCCTCTCCCGCGGAACCCACCACACCTACCTGCACCCAACAGCGGCCGCTGGGCTTGGCGATGCCCGCCAGAGCGCTCAGTGGGTGTCGGCGGCGGGCGCCTTCGAGCCTGGGGTGTGGCTGCCGCTCCCCGGCCTGGGGCCGCCGCCGTGGCCCCGGAAGGCGTTTCTCTGTGGCGTCCAGAGAGGTGACTGTCGTCAGGCGGCAAGCCCGGGCCGGACTCACGGATGAGCTTGGGCACTCGGCGAAGGAACGCGTGGAGATCACCCGAGGGCAGGTCCCGCGTCGTCCAGCCCACCGGGGAGCTGGGCTGTGCCGGGTGACCGAGACGCATCGCCCCGGAAAGTCCAGGGCGCGGGGGTGGGGCTGCCCCGCGCAGCGCTCTGCTCCGGGCGCCGGGTCCTCCCCTTGGCGATGACCGGAC
>NW_004567112.1:1575767-1579462 GCF_000260355.1 Condylura cristata | reverse complement strand
GCGCGGCCCACCACGCTCCACGCGCCACGTGCACACACGCGCCCGCCCGCACCACCTCCGGGTGTCTACCCTCAGGCAGCCCAGCACCCACACTCCCAAGCGCCTCCTGCAGTCAGGGCCCCAGGTCGTGGCCATAGAGGCCACTGCCTAAGCTTGACCATTGCACTTACCCTACACTTACCCAGGTTCGAGAATTCCCCCCCAATTCTAAAGCCAAGTGCTTTTCCCTTGAGGGATAGCTCAGCGCAGGCACCCCAGGCGGCTGGCTGGGACCAGCACAGAAAGCCTGTGCGGCGGCCAGGCGGGTCACAGGCCTCCGTCCACGCGTACCTAACAGTCACCCTCCCACCGCAGTCGGACCGCCGAGCCGGCAGCGAGCATGTCGATGAAGCGAGGGCCGCACCGTGGTCAGGCGTGAGCGTGAGGAGCACGGGGGGACGGCACCCGGGCTCGCTGGGCGGGGCCCTCCGCCCAGCGCCCACCACGCGGCCTCTGCGGGACCCAGCCGGCCAGCAGCGCAGCCTGGGCCGGCCCTCCCTCGCCAGGCAGTGTCTGGGGTTCTGAAGTTGTGGCTGCGCTCCGGCTGGAGACAGCGGGGGTCCAGGCTGGGGCTCCAGCGAGACCCCACCGCCCCCACCCTCTCCAGGGACCTCAGAGCTGCAGGCCAGACACCCAAGTGCTGGAAATCCAGCAGAGCCCCTCGGGTGGCGGGGAAAGCGGATGGCTCCCTCTCGGAACAGGGTGGAAAAACCATAAGCAGAAAGTGCCGGCAAAGCTTCCACGCCTAGCCCAGCCCCTCGGGAAATTACACTTGGGTGATCTATGGAACGTGGGTCTGGAGCTGTCTTAGGCTTTGCGGTGCAGACAAAGGCAACGATAATGTATAATTGATTCCGCTTGGATCTCAGCAAGTCAATAAAGAACTTTGTTTATACATAATTTTGTTGGGCACATCTCCCAGATGGTACTGAAATGGTGCATTTTTAAGATGCTGAGCTTGGTCCAGGAGGATCATAAATTATAAAGATAATGTGTCTTTTGTATTGTTACAGTCATCTAATTGTAATCACAATTATAGTCACTGCGCGATCTAACTACTTTCCATTTCAGCATTACTCTCGACATTTTTAAAGCTTCATTTATTTAAGAGCCAAAAGTCAAAACAAGGGCTCAGGCCCGCGAAGCACTGCCTGCTCACGGGGGCAAGCCCACGCATTAGATATCCCCAAAACCAAAAGGTTGAAAGCTCCTAACAGGAGCCACCAGGACACATGCAAAGTCTTACGGAAGCTGGAAGCTTCTCTCCTCTTTTACAGAAAGACCCTGAGCTGACGTCTCGGAACTAACACTCTCGCTACAATCATGTTCTAGTCTTCAAATCGTGTCAGCTGCGCTTTCGTGAGCGCTAAAACTACATTTCTCTGTCTTATTGCTGCTTCACAAAAAAGTGCTCCAACGTATCCTCACGAAACTGGGAGCAGCTTTGAGAAGACGGGAATTAAAATTTAAGTTCCCAGCTTAGGAAGGGCCTCTGGGGCCTGGGGGGTGCACGTCAAAGCGCCTGGCCAGCGTCCCAGGGCAGCTGAGGCTGGCACGCCAGCAACCCCACGTGCTCCTCTCCCAAGGGAGCCCCGGCCCTGCATACTAAGGCGCTGTGGACAGAGGCGGCTCGCCGTCCTTCCAGAACTCTGCCCAGATGGAAAATTACCCAGGCGGTCGCGCCCGGCCGCAGGCATTGGCTGCTGACTGAGCTGCTTCTCTGGAGGGCCGGCTACCTCACCTGTTCCAGGTGAGAGGCTCGGGGTTTAGATGCAGAGGCCGGTGAATGATTCTCCAAGTCGGGGCAGGGGGCCAGCTGACTTCTGCACAAAGGGGAGGCGAGTCTGGGCAGGGGGCAGGACGTGGGGGGAGGGCCAGAGGGACGGTTCTCAGGCTTGAGTGAGCCCCGCAGTCACCTGCAGGTCCAGCAAGCACGGTGGGGGTTGCACCCCGAGATTCCGACTGAGGCTCCGGATGGGCCCGAGTGTTTGTAGGTGCCGCTTGCCGCTGCTCCAGAAGCCGCCTGGAGAAGGCCTGCCCACAACTGCTGCTCCCGGGCGGCTGGCCGGGCAGGGGGACAGGGCAGTGTCAGGCCCACCCGACGGCAGACAGGGGCCCCCCTGAGCCCGTCTCTCCAAGTGCACATCCACGCTGGGAAGCTCCCGCTGCTCCATGCGGGAGGCCCTTCGCTCCCAACCAGCTCCACGTCCGGACGGTTCCAGAGGGCAGCGCGGGAGCGTGACTGCCGGGAAAGGGCGAGGTGAGCCTTGGGGGGTGCACGACCCTGCCCCCTGTCCCTCAGGCGAACACGCTGAGGGAGGCAAGCCTGGTCAGCGGCGGGGGCAGGGCAAAGCGGCAGCCGCCCGAGCTGGCCCCCGCTCTTGAGGCCGCAGCGTCCGAGAGGCGCCTGGGCACGGGCGCCAGGGCATGGTGGTGGTGAGGCCGCCAGAGGGCTGCTGGCCGCAGGCGGGGGTGGCGCGGGCAGCACCTGCCTGGGCCAGGACACCCCACGCTCTTCTGCCCCAGCTGCCCCTCACCTCCCCGCCACCCAGGCCCCCGTGCCCAGCTCCTGTCTGCAAATGCCGCTGACCTGACTTGGGCCCACAGAGCCTGCGTGTGAGGGTCCCAGTCGAGCGCAGTTTTCTCCAGAAGGGGCCAGATGCCCATGTTTCCGACCTTGTGAGCTGGTGTCCACTATGCAGCTGCTCGGCTCAGCTCAGCTGACATTGCTTGAAATCAGTCAGGCAACTGAAGGCCAGCGGGCGCGCTCTGGGCCAAGAGACCTTGACTTTCAGACGCTCGGATTTGCATCCACATGATTTTCATATAATGTCATTTTCTTTCACTTTTTTAATCATTTAAGAATAAAGAGGCTTTACCTTGCAGCCATACCAAAAACAGTCAGTGGGCTGGAACCGGCTAGAGGTCAGGTGCAAGTTCAAGGTCAAACCTGGCTGCGTGTCTGACCGTGTGGCATTGACCACTTGGTAACTTCGCCAGAGCACCGCCTCGGGGCGCTGCCGTCGGCCGGGGAGAAACCACACCTGCCAAGGCACACCCTGGATGTAGCCGGTAAGCGATAAGCAGATGGAAACCAAGTCTGGAAAGGCCAAACCGCTTCTTTCAGGAGACGGGCCCCCGGAACCCGCGGGGAACCCGGACTTCGGAGAAGGGTGGGGTCTCTTCGCGGCGACCTGCCCGAAGGGCTTTGAGGACACCGTGGCGCCTGCAGGAGCCCACCTGGTCCCCAGGGAGCTGCAGCGGCTGTTCTGCAGCGGCCGGCCGGCCCGGGAGCAGCGGCTTCTGCTGACTGAGGGCTGGGCTGGGCCAGAGGGAGGCGGCGGCAGGCGCGGAGGTGGGGCCGCGCGGACCTGGGGCGGTCGTGCTCGGAGCCTAGGACAAGCTGGCACTTCATCCGCCCTGAGGCTGCCGCTGGCGGCGGCGTCTGGCCAATGTTTACTGGACGCTGCTGCGGTCCGCGCTCGAGGGCTTCAGACACGCGGCAGAGGTCCAAAGGTGGCCGCATTTTACGGGGAGAGAGCGCGCGAGCTTACGTTTGCAAAATGAAGGATGATGTAGACTGTATAAGTAAAACTAAGAACATTAACGGAAAACTAGCAGTGTCTAAGAAAAGGGTGACTGACCGGCTTGGCTGG
>NW_004567112.1:1572768-1575166 GCF_000260355.1 Condylura cristata | reverse complement strand
GCTGGCCATCCATTTATCCATCTGATGGAGAAAGAGGCAGCAGGATGAAGACCTCGCTGCCCCACACGGGCAACGGCTCTCTTACCGGGCTGCGGTGACGGGCTGCAGGCCCCCCGGGAGGAGTGAAGCCCGGAGCCCCACCAGGGCGCCCAGCCAGGGACTCTGGTGGGACATCAAGCCTCGGCCGGCGTCCGCTCCTCGCTGTGCGATTAGTCAAGCAGAGTCACTGGCCCTCTGCTCCGGGCTCATGGCCGCCCCCACCCCACGCCATGTCCTGGCCAGAGGGGGTGACTGTGCCAGGCTGGTCACTGCTGCTGAGCACAGGGTCTGGGGCCCAAGGGGCAGCACGCAGAGAGGTTCAGGGTGCCCGGCCTCCGTCCTGGCCCTGCCCACACCTGCCAGGGGCTTGTCTTCCTACCCTGGAAGCGTCGGGCAGCTGCCCAGGCCTCGCTGGGGCCGCTGGCTCCACCGGGAGGCGCAGCTCCCCAGGCACACTGCCTGCTCGCACCGCGTTCACGATGTAATTTTGGGAACCCAGCTCTGCTCGCTGTGAGCCTTCTCTTCTACCAAGGGGGCGGAAGCGCTGCCTCAGCTCAGTACCTGGGGAGACCGGCCTCCTGCGGCCGCCGTCCCACGCCCTGGATGCCACGTCCTCCCGCAGCCACGCGGCTCCCAGCTGGCCGGCGTCTGCTCCCCTCCTGAGTGAGCGCGCCCCGCCCTCCCAGGCTCATGGGGGTATGCGGGATATGTCCAGTTATGATTCTATTCTGCATCTTTGCGGTGTCGTTTGCTCTGTGAAGCTCAAGGAAGCGGTATAGCACAACCAGTAACAAGTGGGCAGGCTGAAATTGGGTTCGTTGCTTAAAGTTCCCATTGATTTAACTGGGGAGGAGAGTGTGTGTTCGCTGGGATATCTAATTATCTAATTATCGGGGAGGCAGCAGTCCATTGGTCTAAGTTAATATCCCTCAGCCAAGTGAAGAATTAGCATCGGTCTCTATTTCACCTGGAGTGACAGTGTCGCGCACCGCTGTGAGCACGTCCCCTTCCCAGGACTCGCCCACCAGGCGGGTGCCCTGGCCCCTGCCGGCGGCCCGCACTGTGCCCACGCGGTCCTGGCCGGGTGCCCCAGGCTGCCGAGACGGGCGCTCTCAGTCCTCAGTGCTGCTTAGTGCAAATGTGCACAAGCGTCACCCAGGAGGGAACGGAAGAGCGGACGGGCGGACCAACACTGGCGAGCCTTCCTCTGCACCTCGAGGGCCGGGCCTCGTGCTGGCCTGCCGAAGCCACAGCCGTGCGCCCCGAGCTGCGCCCCCGGAGGCTGCGGGAGGCTCAGCTTCGCTACAGTTTGAGCCATCGGCTGGGGGCTGCGTTCATCCGCTTGCTTTTGACCGCCAGCAGCTCAGGACCCCCGGCTCACTCGTCCCACCATCAAGGAGGGACGAGGAAATAGTGGACAGCGAGGCCCTAAGAGGCTAGTTAGGATGACTTTTATCAGCACGTAAACGGCAGGTGAAGCGCTTGGGAGCTCGTCTGAGCAGGGAGCAAGACGGCCTGGCCACGTAGCGCTCTCCACCAAGGCAACTCCGCCAAGGACATTTTTTAAGACTCTGAACTTGATGCAATAGCAGGAGAGAATAACAAGAAAGCTGCCTTTGAGTGAGGAGTTAATGGTGCCCGCTTCTCCGTGCTTACCAGATGTTCTCGAGTGAGCATGCATCCCTTTTGTTTTATCAAGTAATCACGAAGCTTTGCCTTGCTCCGAGCAGAGGGGTCACCGTCACCTCCAGGGCCACCACCAGCTGAGTCACTGCCGTAGACCCCTGCAGGCGCCTGTGTGTCCCGGGGACCTCCCGTTGCCTGGGCTCTGGGCCTCGTGATGTGACCACCGATTTCCAGGCCCCTGCGGGCCGTGGCCCGGGCAGGCTGAGCGGGCAGAGCCTGCCTCTCTCTGCTGTCCCGCAGCTGCACAGCACCCGTGCGCGCCACCCGCCACAGGGCGCATCCTGGGTGCTTTGGCATCAGTAACTAACTTACACACGGGCGCTGACAAGTGGTCAGCTGTCACTTTTCATCTCATTAAAATGCAACCTGAGTCCCAGCCGTTTGCCAGTACTGGGCTCCGGGTGGGGGCCCCCGGGATGCTAAGGCCCGCCGGAGAGGCCCGGGCACCCGTGGGTGCTGATCCAGCCACGGTGAGCAACTGGCATGTGGCCAGGACACCCCGAACGCCTGCTCAAGCGCAGTCCCGGCATGGGGCGTTCTGAGCTCCCACCTGGAAAGTTCCGTGTCCCACAGTAGGCATTTCTTCCAGGGCCCCTCAGGGTGGCGCTGGGTGAGGAGGAAAGCCTTAGCGACCCTGAGGAAGTCGAGCCTGATGTGGTGATCAGGGTACTGC
>NW_004567112.1:1561357-1572503 GCF_000260355.1 Condylura cristata | reverse complement strand
GCGGCAGCTGAAGTCCCGGGTTATTACTTGTGCTCCTCCCACCGCCCGTGAGTCTGACCCCTGGCCGCCCTGACCCCTGGCCGCCCTCACATGTCAGCGAACTTGCTAGAGTGGCTACAAGCCTCGAGAAACCCCTTCACTCGCAAGCTCACTCACTTACTAGAAACACGGCTGAAGGGTCAGTCCCCACCAGCTGGGAGAGACGCCCCAGGCTGGGGGACGGGTCGCTGCGCCCCCTTCCGCGAGAAGGACACCTCCCAAGCCCCTTGTGGCTAACAGCCCGAGAGCGCTCCCAAGCCCCTTCTTTGGGGCCCGTGGGGGCTTCCTTACGCGGGCGGATGATTCATTCCGGAGACCGGGAAGTGGCAGCTGAAAGCAGCAGGAGCCCCTGCCCGGGCCGGAGGGGGGCGGGGGGGGGGCTGGAAGTTGCCCTCACCAACGCACAGGACATGTTTTCAGCACTGGCACCCTCGGAGTTTCGGAGGGGCTGGAGACAGGCTGAGCGTGAGCCCACCCGGGGTCATTACCTGGCCGATACACGCGGTTCTCACAAGTCGCAAGGCCACTCCTTGTGCACTCCTGAAGACCGGGACCTTCTCCAAGGCAGGCTAAGGGCGGCCCGGGGCCAGGACAGTTAACACACACGTGTGGAGGTGGCAGTGGCCTATTGAAGAGTCACGAGCGAGCGGCTTCCAGCTGGCAAGCAGGCGCTGCCCCAATTATGGTCAGGAAGAGGGCCGACCAGACGAGCCGTCAGCACAGGAAGGGGAAAGCAGGGCTCCTCGCCGGGCCGTGACCCTGCAGAGCTGAGTAGGAAGCCCCAGAGACGCTGTCGGTCAGGCGTTAAGTCGGGGCGGGGCCTGGCTGGGCACCTCCATTTCAAGCTCCTTTTCTCCACGTTTAACAGTCCCGGGCATGTCAAAGCGCCTCTGACGGCACAGCCGGGCCCACACGCCCAGAGAAGCAGGCGCCCTCACGGCTCAGGCAGCGTGAGCACCCGAAGGAGTGAGGGAGCCCGCGAGCCCGAGAGGGGTCCGGCAGCCAGCCCAGTTCCCGCCGGCCGCCCGCGCCAGGGCCAGCCCGCCCCCTGCGCCTCACTGCTTTGTTTCTGCCGCCGTAACTTTTGCAGGTGAACTGGACCCGCTGGCTCAGAATTGTTTTTTGTCAGCCCCACCTCCCTCCAAATACAACTGTGGACGCTGGAATGGAAGCAACATGATGTATAGTAGAAAAACAACTAAATCCGGGACTCCCCGTAGCTGTATTTTCAGACAGACTGTAGCCAAGGATCTTCATTTACGCTATCGAAAGCAAACTGCTCGGAAAGCTGTAATGGCTTTAACTACGGCATAAAGCAGGGTGACATGTGGCCGGATCTGCCTGCCATTACGTTATTTGTGCTGATAGATACAGGATTTCAGAATCAGATGTTTTGTGGGAAATCACGGCAGTTCTGAAAATGTGACTGAACCTTTCCTAAATATATCAAAAGTGGAACAGCTTGTGAGCATGCATAATTGAAAACAAAGTTTATGAGGCAATAGATGTCTGCAAATATCAACAGAAATTTCACACAACAGTGTCGACTTTTGTATTGTACATATCACACGCGAAAGCTGCTCTCCTGCAGACACCCCTGCTGCACGGTGCGTGTGGCAGTCAAGTGGCAGGCGGTCAAGGGCGGCGGCAGCCACGGTCTGGGGCCTGCCACGGGCAGGTGGACGGCCATGTGGTCACAGTCCGGCCACATGACAACGTGCCCCTCAGTGCAGAGCCCTGAAAGCCCCGGCCGAGTCACACAGTGTAACCCTGCACAGCCGTGGGTCCTTCCCGAGCCACCCCTTGGGGCAGAATGTCCCTCAAAGAACACAGCCGGTCAGGAAAGAACATCGGTGTCAAGTCTTTTGCAGGACTCCCTGGCAACCGCCTCCCTTCCTCCAGACTCATCCGTTTGTCCGCCTCGGAGTGGGGTTCAGTTGGCCGAGAGCATCGCTTCGCCATTGTCCCTTCCTAACTACCAACACCGCCATACACAGCGGCACACAAATGGTGTCTGCCGGCCCTCGAGCCTCCCACAGAAAAGGAGCTCAGGTAACTCAGGAGTTAGAAAGCAAGAACTAGCAGGAGGACCGGACAGAACTGCGACTGCTTAGCCCAGAGACGCGAAAGACACACAGTGGCCCGCAAATCCGGCAAGTTAATTAGAAGGGGCCTTGGGGTCGGAGGCTGGCCATCTGCTTCCCTTCCTGAGCACAGCGAGGAAACGATTTTCAATGGCAGAAGGAAGGCCTTCGGTTAGAAAATAGGAAAGAATTTCCAGATGCTTCAAGTTGTTACGCGCTGGCTGCAGAGACGCTGAGGCCTCATTTGGGGAGCTGATTCTGGGGGAGCCAGTGACTCAAGGAGGGAAAAGTGCCTGTCTGGGCCAGGTAAGGACTGGCCGGGGGAGGAAGCAGGACCAGCAAAATGATCCCTCGGCAGTGCCTTCCCGCCTCTTTGCTGTGTAAAAGTTGCTCTTGCGAGGGTGCCTGTTACTTCTCGGCGTCTGGCCCACACAGACCCGCCTGGAGGCAGGCGGGGAGGTGCCTGGCCGGGCCCTCCTCTACTGCGGGCAAGTCCCGACACCAGCAAGGAGCCCGGGCTCCCGGTCCGGCTCCCTGCTCGGAGGGGCTCGGGTGGGAGGCAGCATGGCGGGACAGGCACCCCCTCACCAGGGGACGCCTCACCTGCACGGCAGGCTGCCGCTCGGAGCCTGCAGGCCCCTGGTGCTCACCTGTGTGGCCGCCCAGGTAGGAACCCTCTCGCCTCCTCTCCCTGGGCAGACCGGGCCCCTCCCAGGCAACTTGGAACAGCACCCCAAGGCCTCCCGGGTCTCGTCTCCCAGGCCAGTCTCAATAAAACCCCAGATAGGTGCTTCTGCTCTGCTTCAACCAGTTCTCATTTGCGCCGGGACGGTGGAAAGAGCAAGAAATCTGGTCTGACCGGCTGAGAAGGCTGACCACAGGCCCCGAGTCAGAGTGGGCTTTGACCTCCTGGGCTGGGCTGGGCCAAGTGACTGTTACCTGGGTGTCACGGGCCTCGAGCTCCAGGGGATGTCCGTCACAAAGGTCAGAGGAGACATCCAGTTCGGGTGTCCTGACTCGCGCTAGTCGAGGAGAGGTGCATGGAGGCAGGTGGGGACTCCTTTGGTGAGATAAAGCTGCACCGTCAACGACAGACACGCCAGGCACCTGTCGCTCATCTGCGGCATTTTATAACCAACCGACGAGCCGCAGAAGGGGGTTCTCGAGCCATGGGAGGAGCTGAGCGGGGCCGGCATCGGACGGAATGATGGCCAGAAAGCCCCATAAAAGCCAGCGCAATCATCACACCTCAGCTGTGGAAAGGAAGGAAGCAGCTTTCCGAATGAAATTAGTCTGGAAGGAGTGACCGAGAACGCTGCTTTCAGGAACCTGCTACTTCGTGTTAGCACGGTGAGCTCACTCCGAAACGGCTTTCCCGTTACTCTTTAACTAAGAAGATTTAATGTGAGAGGAGCCAGGCTGCCACTAGGCGCTTCGAGCCCCGGCTCCTTACTGCCAACAGTGATGTCCCCAGGCTCATTCCTGTGCCAGAGCAGAAGGCGGAGACTCCCGCAGAGTGACCTCCCCGAGCGACTGCCCGTCGGCGTGGCGAGCCATGGGGAAGCGGCGAGCCTCCGAGACGACGCTTGGCCTGCTGTCTACCTCGAAGACAGCACGCTTAAGAAGAAATGCTGTTTTAAGAGTTTACGTGAACTTTGGGAGTCTCGGCCCCCACGCAGGACTGAGAGGGCTCAGTGGATCCACTGAAAATTTGCACGGGACTTTTTGTGTCTGTATTGTGTGTCCTTATCTAAGAAGGGATGTGCCCCCCGAATATCTAAGGCACACTGAGAAATGTACTTTTGCCATTGCTATCCGATAGAACATTCTGGAATGCTGGGAGTACTTCGTCTGCACTGGCAACATGGAAGCCACTGAGCACCAGGGCTGTTGAATACATCAGGCATGAACATTGCAACCGACCAGCAGAAACATTTCATTCAGTTTCGAAAGGCAGAATGACAGGGCTGGAGGACGGGGCGAGGGCTAGGCCACCCACCTGGAGCTGCAGGGGCACTTGGCATGATGGGAACTTGGACCTGATTGGGCCGGTGGGCTCCTGACTCTGAAATTACCAAGGCTCATGGCCCCTCCGTCAAAAATAGTTGAATTTCCTGATGCCTAACGAAATGAACTTGCAAAAGCTTCCTTTGGCTACACGTGTTAGTGGCGACCTCGCTGATGTGTTCTAGGCCAGCACTAAACAGATGTGCCTGTCTGTTTATCAGCTGTGACATGACCGAACTCTCCAGACCGACAGGCTCATTAGCTCCGTAATTGCGCTCTGAATCTCGGCTACAAACCAGGGCTCCGATGGGGCCACGGGCCAGTGAGGGCGCCCCCACTGCCTGCCTGCAGCAGACTCATCACGAGTCGAATGTCATTGTCCTGGGCCCGTCTCCAGCCTTGGGCCCGAGCCCCTGCCCCTGCCCCATGCCTGCGCTCCTGCGGGCGGGGGCGACCGTGGCCTCCTGGCTGCCTGGCAGCCTCCCCTGGCGACCCTGGGCCTCTCCCAAGCTCCCGGCTCCTGCAAACCCTTGTAGGCATGACTCCAGTCCTTTCCCGAGAGGCCCTTTCCTGCTTCCCTAGGGCTGTCCTGGGAAACTGGTTGGCGAGAAAACACCAGACGCTGCTTCCAGCGGAAGCAGAGGTCTGGGGAGAAGGTTCCAGCAAAGTCCTGGGGGGACCCTCTTCCCGGCTCCTCACAGCTTCCGCAGCTTCGCCTCAGCTTTGGGCAGCTCTGCTCCCGGCCCCACTGCCACCTTCACGGGACCTTCTCTCTGTGCCCAGTTCCCTCTCGTGATAAGGACGCTGGATTCGGGTCAGGGCCCTCCCTCATCCGGTGTGACCCCATCTTAACTGAGTTGCATCTGCCACTTCTCCCCGGGCAAGGGCACCTTCACAGGTCCAGCGGGAATGCATGCAGTGCATGATTTGAAGAGACACAATTCAAGCTTTACGAGACTCAAGTCATCATAGCGATACAGTCCCTTTCCCAGGACAGAACATTCCAGAGCCCTGTGGCACCTGTACGATTCCGTGTGAGCGCGTGTGTGGTGATTCTGCCGTAACTCCAGCGTCCTGCAGTGGACAGTGGGTGGCGCCTGGCCTCCCGCATCTTCCAAGCCCTTCACCCAGGAGGGGCTCCTCTCACCACGCGCAGGAAGCGGGGCGGCTCCCCAGGGCATCCGTGCCCCAGCCGGAGGCAGCACACGCAGACAGGCAGGAGGCCGCGGGCGGGCTGGCCACAGGCCGCTCCAGGGCCGGCCAGTGGGGCGCTGCGGCCAGGGAGCTCTTGCTTCCTGTTTGGGACAGGGAGTGGCCTGTCCACCACCTGAGCACCGGCGGCGAGATGCACAGGTGTTTGCTGCTCGGGGACCGACGTTGCTTTCCGACTTCTTCCTTTGACGACTGTTTTCCTTTTGCGCACACGTAGGGGTCTTATAAAAATAACTTCTCTTCACTTAAAGATGAAGACGAAGAGCAAATTAAGTCTGTCGCTCTCTCACCCCGAGATCACCTCTGTTTAAATGGGCACATGTTTCCTTACAGTCTTGAGACTCAGGCACTTACACGACTTTCCGCAAAGTTGCTTTTGTTCTGCACAGATTTGTTTAGTAGCGGACGGCGCATTTCCGTACCTGATTGCCCGGCTCCTGGCCTGCGACTTCCGGCCCCATTCACACTGACTGTGTATTCTTTCCCAAAACGGAGCCACGGAAGCCTTGCAAATGGCGGCTACGTAGCGTGCCTCCTTATGAAAAGTGTCTGGTCAAAGCTGATGAAGTCTCATCAGACATCCATCCGTAATTTGGACACAGCAGGTGCCTCGTACTTCTGCCGGCAGGGTGACCTGAGGGGTGCAGCCCAGCCACGATATGTGGAAGCTGGAAGCGCTCTCCCTGAAGCCAGAGCACTAACTCCGCGTCGGCTCTCAGCACCCCCATCAGGCTGCGCCCACTTCACCAGTGTCCCTGGGTCCCTGGGTGTCCACTCCTCAGCCTGCCTCAAGGTTACCACGAAATGCCCACCCACAGGCTGCTCCCTGAGACGACCTGACTTTCCTCCTCCCCTCCCCTGCCATGACTTAGGCGTTGACAGTCATAATCGGTGTTTAAGGCTTTCAGAAAAGGGAGGAAAGAAAAGATGGCGGCAGGCGGCGGGGGAGGACAAGTAGCCGCCGAAGCGCTCAGCGGAGCCAGCGGCACAGCTGCCCCTGTGCCCACCCTGCAAAGGACAGTCCTGCTCTCAGTCCACCTCCTAGAGGCCCAACAGCCAGAGGCAGCCTGGGCCAGGCGCGTCCGGGCTCCTGCCTCCGTCCACGGGGCGCGTCCGACCACACCATCCAGCCCCCCATTACCAGGCCTGAGAGGCCCCCCAAAGTCACAAGGGTAGCCCAGAGAGTCACAGGCTCTGTCCTCACATCTCCAAGTCCGTGCGCAATGATGGATGACAGCATTTGACCCAGCTCACCGCAGCCCCTAAGACGGGACAGGACGCTAAGCGTGTTAGCGCGTGGCTGCTGTGGTCATTCGTGGCTGTGGCTCAGTGGCTCGGATCCGGCTGCCACCTCCCCCTGAGACACATTCCACGCAGGGTTCCCCCACCAGGGACGGAGACCCGAGGGCTTCCCCACCCGCACAGCGGCCCGGACGCTCTGTGCGTGCTTCATGCTCACCACACACACGTGCGCACATGCACACGCATTCACAATGCACACACAGACACACTCACATGTGTGCGCACACACATGCATACTTGTGCACATGCCCACACATGTGCACACGCGTGCACACACTTTGTGCACACACTCACACGCACACACATACTCGCATACACACTCACACTAACACGTACATACTCGTGCACACACATTCGTGCACACTCACACACTCACATGCGCACATGGCTGCATTTGTCCGTGAAGTGAGGTGCTCCCCTACTCCCCTTTGTTCGACATGGGCACCCAGGACCCAGCCTGAGAAGGAGGGCGCAGCAGCGTCCCCAGGGCGATCGCTGACGGAGAACACTGGCTCCTCCTCGCTGCCACAGCCGGCTGGGCCACGCGTCGCCATGGCGACGCTGCCGTCTCCCCTCCTGGGGTGCAGCTGCCTTCCGCGGCGGCCCAGAAAAACAGCGGCTTGTTCTCAGCAAGGCCTTCCTGCAGCAGCGCCTCCGCTCTGCCCTCGAGCGCCAGGGTCTACAATCTTGCACAGCTAGCGCCGAGCGGGGTCCAGCTGGCGGGGAGGACCCCGAGTGGGACATCCGCAGGAGCGGCCGGCTGCCGGGCCCCGGCGCGACGAGGGTCCCCGGAGATGCCTCACAGCTGACGCGTCGTCTAGAGAGGATGGGCCTGGCGGGCTGAACGCTTCCCCTGACAAATGGAGATGAATAAGAAAACGCTGGGCATCTCGAGCGCCCGGGTGATTTACGGGGACAGCAGCGAGTGCTGGGCCTGCCCCGCTCAGGGCAGATGCTCAGTTGGCATCTGGTGGGCCATCGCCTCCTCCCCTTACCGGGGTCTGCGGTGCACAAGCCCATACACGGAGGCACACAGCCCGGGGTGTCAGAGGTGTCAGCTGGGGTGACAAAAGTTGCGTTGAAGAAGCTCCAAGGTGCCTCGCGGTGAAGGGGGGACTCACGGCAGTGTTAATTACAGGGGTTCAGAGGCCTTAGAGGGGCAGGAGGCGGGCGGGAGGCCTGCTGGGCAGGGCTGGGCCCCGGCCGCCCTCTGCAGGCTGTGGCTGATCTCAGTCTTGTGCTTTGGGCCCAGTGGGGAGGTTCTGTGGCTCCCAGCGAGGGCGGGGGTGCCGGAACCCTCAGGCCCCTCCTGGGTCTGCCTCTGGCCGCTAGAGAGGAGGAGCCCACCGATGGCAGCTGTGTGATGGACCAGAGAGAGGAGGGGAGGGAGCCGGGAGACAAAGGTGGAGGCAGGCGCGGGCAGGAGTGGACTGTGGTCGCGCCTGGGAGCCAAGGGTGCCCAGGGGTGCAGGAAGTGGCTGACGCCCCGGGACACGCACTGGACGCAGAGTCCAGTGTTGAGCCTCTGAAAACGGCTACCTCATCGAACCCTCCGCTAAGTCCATAGTGAGCCCATTGCCTGTACTTTCTCATCAAGGAAGCTGCGGCCCAGAGGTCAAGCGACCTGCTCAAGGGCGTCGCGGCACCTGCGTGAGGACGGGCGTCAGGGCAGCCCCGTACATCAAGGTCAGCGGTTGCCACCCAGGCGGCCGCGTCACCATGGAGACCGTTGCCTGGGACGAGCGGGGGCTGTGGCCGTCACGAGAGGCCGCGTCGGAAGCTGGAGCGAGCAGCCAGGGGTGCCGGGCACTGGTGCTCGTCAGGGAGACGCCCGCCGAGGGGCAGTCACGGAGGTGGCTGCTGCCCCACCTGGGGGCGGCGAGCCCAGGCCGCGAGGCTGCGCCGGCTGTCCCAGCGCCGAGCACACGGCCGCCGCCCCCACACCCCGCTAGGCCCTGCCCACACGGGTGGCCGTGATCTGCCGTGATCTCCCACGGGGGTGGGGGGGGCGGGGAGGGGAGGGCGGCGCTTGGCACAAACCTTCAACCTGCCTCTTCTGAATCTGCGACGAAGCCTGAAATTCCAGCTTAATTTCTCATGATCACTCAGCAGAACTTGCCGTGAGGAAGACAAGGAGAGCTGTGAGCAGATGCTCGAGACGAGCTCAGGTCCTCGCGCCTGCAGCAGAGCGAGGCTCAGTGCACATTCGGAGGGGACCCGAGGATGCGGGGCCCTGGAGCCCCCGGCGCAGCCCCGCAGGGCTCAGCCAGCGCAGCGTCCGGGGGCAGCAGGCCGGCCAGTCTAGAGGCGGGGTGCTTGGGGCAGCTGTCCATGCTTGGGGCCAGCTAGAAGGGACCCCAGAATGGGATGCTTGGGAGAGGCGAGGTCTGCCAGTAGGGGAGCAGAGAGCGAGGCAGCTAGGCGTGTTCTCCCGCCAGCTGCCCCTGGGGTGAAGGAGCTGCGTCCTGCCCAGGACCCTGGGGCCGGGGGCTGGTACAGAGCTACCTGAGGTGCCCCGGGAAGGAAGTGGGGCATTCGCGTCTTTGGCTGAACCCACTTGACTGGCACTTGTGGACCACAACGCAGTGACCCCCATGCATGGGACACTGGCCTGTGTGCCCTGCAGTGGAAGAGAAGGGAGGGACAGGACTGGGGGACCCTCGCTCCCAAGAGTCTACTTTCCAGGGGTTTCTTGCCTCTGAAACATAGGCCTGTGCAAGGCCACGGCCAGCCTGCGCCTCTCCCACCGCCCCACCGCCCAGGGTCCAGCCGGGAGGGCTGAGTGCAGACGCCCCCAGCCCCTGCGCTGTGACAGCTTCCAGGGTGTTGGAGGAAGAGCCAGGCTCGGGGGCACCGACACCCCCCGGCTGCGCCGCCATCACGGCCGCCTGCGAGACTGGAGCCGCGGCAGCGGGTGGCCGTTCGGCCGGTGCCGGGGCCTGTGGGAGGGTCCCGCTGCTTGCCCGAGCGCAGCCGGCCCTCGCCCCTCCCAAGGCCGCCTCCAGGTCCCGTGCCTCTGCTTCTCTGCAGGGCCGCGGCCGGCGGGCTCCGCTCCCTACCCGCTTGAGGACAAGGGGGGCCCAAAGCAAGCCCGTCTTAACTGTCTCAGGGGTGCGGCGAGCCATCGGCTTCTCGGCACGACAGGTCTGTGCAGGAAACCGAGAAGAAACCGGAGCCACGGGCCATGCGGCGGGCGGGCGCGGACGAGCCGGGCGCAGGAGCCGGGCGGGGACGGGGGAGCGGGGTCCCACGAGGCGACTTCATAGCGGAAGTGAGGGCGAGGAGCCCCGGCTCTGCCAGGGCCTGGGGCTGGCTCCCGCGCAGGGCCCCCGGGCTGCAGGATGCGCGTGCAGGGCTGGCGGCGAGCTGGCGCCAGGCGTCCACACAGTTGCCAGTCAGCTCTGGCATGAGCAACCGCAGAGCCCGCCTGGCCAGCAATGACCGAGGCCCGCGTCCAGCAGGTGAGTGAGGCCCCCCGGTGCGGCCGGCGCCAGCCCCGACACCCACGGCAGAGCTGGGCGTGCTGCGGCCGCGCCATCCCCCCTCTGTGCCTCAGAAGCTCCTCTTGGGGTCTCACTGAGCAGCGTCTGGGGTGAGGGGGCCGCGCTCGGTCCAACCCGGTCTCGGCCGGCCCCACGGGGTGCCCGCCAGGGCGCCTGCCTGTGAGGAATGTCTTCCAGGTGAAAGCCGGGGCCCCTGGGGGCACTCACACCCCACAGGCCATCTCCTTCTGCGTTCAGGCCAATGACCAGCGGCCCACAGGACCCACTTCCTGCCCGCTCAGCCGGGTCACCAGTGAGGACACCGGCAGCCACAGGAAGGCACAGCCCGGACCGGGCTTGGGGGGCGCCCTCCTGCACCCCCCGGCTTCCAGGGTGTCCCCCGCTCAGCGGGCGTCCCTGGGGTCCCAAGCGTGTCCTCCGGGCCCCAGTCTGCCCCGCACGGCGCGTCCCAGCCCCGCCTGTGTCCTGCTCCATCCATGTCTCCCCAGCGTCCCTGCTCTCTCCGCCTCCCTCACACGGTCACTCACGTCAGGTCACACGAGACCCGCACACGGCTCGGACAGTCCCTCCTCGCCCTCATCTAGCTCCTCGGCGGCCTTCACCCAGCTGCCCACTCCCCTGCTCAACCACAGCTTCTGGGACCCCACTTCTCTGGGGTCCTCGGCGTGCTCCTTCGGGGTGCTCCCGGCCCTCCGGCCGCCCTTGAAAGGCGCCTCGTGCCCTGGCCGGCCCTGCTTGTCCCCTCCGGCCGCCCGCAGAGCCCCGGGCCGTTTCCGTGCTCCTGCTTCTGTGGGCTGGATGGCTGCTGCCGGGCTCTCCGGCCTCGCTTAGCCGCGTCCCCGGGCCTGGCGCACCAGCGCCTGGCGAGTGGACAGGCCTTGGAACTGACCCGTCAACGGGGAATCAGTCTCCTTCAGAAAGTGGCGCCCGCGAGCCCTGAGAACGACGCTCTTGCTCTTCAGGAACGAGGCCGGGAAAGTGAAAGCCCTGCGGGAGTCC
>NW_004567112.1:1558863-1559857 GCF_000260355.1 Condylura cristata | reverse complement strand
GCCTCCCGACACCTCCCGCCGGCCAGCTCCCGGCCTTGCGGCCCAAGACTGAACCCCAGGAACAAAGGCGACGGTCCGCGAAACAGCCCCTTCGTCCATCACCGCAGCCCGTGAATGATTCATTACCCGATTTTCCTCACCTGTCAGAAAATCGGAGTTTCCGTTCATTTTAAAGATGGATTTTTGGACTTAATTCAATGCCTAAAGTAGACATATATTTAAAATAATCTTTCAGTTCGTTTCTATTTTAATAGAGAGATTAACAGACCTGCCGAAGATTGAAGATTTTCTTTTTACCCAATTAATATCTGGGAATTAAAATATTTATTATCGCGATTAATGAAACTCAACTAATTATTAATTGTGCCTAAATTATAATCAAGTCAACTTTGCTAAATTAAGATGTAATACTAAAACAAACATCCCTCCTTCCAGCTCGTGCTCTAATTACAAAGACAGTCAACCTGCTATTTGTCTAGAATATTTATTCAGCCACGTAATAAAACATTCATTTTGGGGAGAGCTCGGCTGCCAGTCACCCCGGTTCCCGCCTGAGCGTGGTCCTGAGCTCATGGGCGCCCCCTCCCCTGTCAGCGCAGGGACAGCCGCACCCTCCCTGGCTCTGTTCCTGGCGCGGCGTGCTGAGGCCGGGTGGTCCCTGAAACCCCCCAAAAGCCAGGTGAGGGGCATTCTGCAAAGAGGCATGGAGCCCCGGGGCTCTGTCCCCCCGCAGCTGGTGACAGCCGGCTCGGACTGTCCACACTGCTCCAGGCCCCTGCGCCCGCCACCTGCTCCCACTTGCGGATTTTACATCTGTTTTTTTTTTCTCTTGGCTCATTTGTATCTTTTATCAGACATTATAGCAAATGACGTGTGTCCCCGAGTTCCCATAGTTGATAAAGCAAATCCCTGCCCCTGAGCAAGGGGCCGTGGGCACCCCGTTTTGCAGCCAGTCAGGCGGCGTGTGGGTCCCAGGTGTGAGGCGGCAGGGGCC
>NW_004567112.1:1552753-1557923 GCF_000260355.1 Condylura cristata | reverse complement strand
CGCTGGAGGGAGGCTGTCCCGTTCAAGGCCCCGGCTGAGCCGACCCAGCACCTGGGAGGAGCGCTGGTAGTTCCGGGGAGGGCCCTGCTCACCAGCACCCTCTGCACCCAGCCTGCAGAGCCCTTGGGGCGGCATCACCGCCAGGGGCCCTGCACCCCTAGGAGACGTGCACGGAGGAACCCCAAATCCCGGCTCAAACGTGCACGGGGCAGGCGCCCAGTCGCGCAAGCTCAGTCGCGCAAGCTCCAGGCGCAAAGGCGCCTGGCTGCCCACTGCCCCTGGAGCCCGCACGCCCCCACCACGCTGCCCCCTGCCTCTTGGGGCCGGGCTTTGGCACCAGAGACCCCTCGTGTGCGTCTCCCCGGCCGGCCGCACTAGTTGTCTGGCCAGCAGCGGGCGGCCTGGAGACGCGATTCCCTAGCCTTAGGAAACCCCACGGGAGCGGCACTGCGCCTGCAGAATTTCTGCTTTACTATTTTTACTTGTGCAAAGAAAAGAAAATCAGGACGCCCAGAATACCCCGAGAGCACCTGTGCCTTGAAACCTCTTTATGCTGATTAGAAAAATAAAAAGAATCAACCACAGAAACTCAGTCTCTGAAACCTGCATTCCAACGGCACAGGACTTCTCTGCATCGTGCACGTAGCGTACGCTCAAAGTTGTTTGAGGTTTTCACCCTACAAAACTATCAAACCCAGGTAGGCCAACCCTGGGAGCCCTCTGGCATCCACCTGGGGACCCTCGTCACCTCGGGGGTGTCTTTGTGTTTCAGAAAGCTCAAGGGCAGTGCAGTAGGCAGAGTGCCCAGTGGCTGCGGGAAGGCCAGTAACACCCACAGGGAGAACCCTGGAGCCTGTCGGGGGTACCCAGCAGTCTAGGGGGCCCCGGAGTGGGGAACTGTCTCCCCAGATTTAGAGTTCCCAAATTGCACCAGGATGCAGCAAGGCCCTGAACCCGTCCACTGCCAAGTGCAGACCCGCACGCCGGCGGCCCCAGCGTCTGCCCCAGGCAGGCGCCCTGGCTCAGCCCGAGTCCCTGGGGCAGGTGCCCGGCCCCTCCCGCCCAGCACCTGTCTGATGTCCGTGTCCCTCGCAGATTCATGCAGCGAGTCGAGCGCCCCGTGCGGCGCCAAGGAGGTGGCGTTCGTGATTAAGCCGTGAGTGGGCAGCCGCGCGAATGGAGGACTAACTCGCTGTAAAAGAGGCGGTGGACGGAAGCGTTGGAGGAGAGGAAGCGGCTCTCGCGCCCAGCAGGCCCAGCCCTCGCCAGCGCCCGGGCGGGGTCACCGCGCCGGGATGTGCCCGTCCCCGTCCTGTCGTGATTTGAAGTGGCAGTTGGGGGACTTGGGGACGGGGACCCGGGGTCCCGGGCTGGGTTTCTCCTCCTCCCCACGGTCGCTGGATCACACCTGTCCAGGCGCTGCCCTGATGCCCCCACCCCGCGGGCATCAAACAAAGCTAAAAAGTAAAATGGCCTCCAGAGAGCTCCCTAGGCTTCTGCCCTGCGGGGACAGGAGCTGGCGGCCACGCCCCTGAGGGCCCTGCTGCTCACCAGCCAGGCCAGCGGCTCTGCCCCTACCTGGCGGAAGACACAGGCTTCACGCGCACACACCCCCCGCCTCCCCTGCCCCTCAGCCCGCACCCCGCGTCGCCCCTCCTGTGCAGAGCCCGGAGGGCTGCAGGCGCCAGCTGGCCTGCGGCCCCCTGCGGGGTGAGGCCGGGCCTCCGGGCGGGCACAGGCCAGCCCACAGCCCACAGGCTCCTAGCGCTGGCTCTCCGCCTTCCTACTTCTTTCCCCGCCCGAGCCCTTCCAGGTCTCCTTTTCAAAAGCTACTGATTTTTCTAATTTGAAGGAAAACGCGACGCAAGTGAGCGGGCAAAGGGCGGGTCGCAGGAGCCGAGGGCAGGAGGGCACTGGCGTGCCACCTGCCCCTTCCCCCCCGGCCGCCCCTGAGCCCCGTGCTGCTGCTGTGGCTCCAGGCTGGGCCTGGGCAGGGCCTCGCTGCCAAACGGGGTGCCGAGACCCTCCGAGGCCCCACAGGGCGCTGTGCCGTGGGCTCGGCCCAGAAGCCACTTCCTCGCTGCTGGGCCCGGTCCTGGGCAGCTGCCGGGCGGAGACGGGGCTGCGTGGCCTCCCCCAGGATCCTGAAACCCTCCCGCTGCCCCGGCCCTCGGCCGAGGCTGAAGGGCCCCCTGGTGACGGGTTTGAGGGACGCGGGCTTGTCCTCTTGCCGGGAGGGTCTCCCCAGGGAAGCTTGTGCGCTTTCAATCAAAGACCAGCTGGTCATGTCCCCACGGCCACTGGGCCACTGGGCCACTGGGCCACTGGGCTGTGCAGACAGATCCGATGGTCTCGGCCAAGAGCTGGCCTCCGCGTGTCTCTGGCAGGCGGCGCGTGGCCTCCGTGCCCAGAGGAGCCGGCGACCTGCCCGCTCCGGACTCACGGCTTCGCCCAGCAGCCCCGACACGCCACTCGCCGGCACGCAGCCGCTCGAGAGCCTGCCGGGCTTTACAGAGTGAGGTGCACAGGGCCTCCCCGCTGGGCCGCTCTGCCCAGGGCCCCTCTGACAAGCCTGCGGGGCCATCAGACCTGTTACAGACCAGGTGAGTCCAGGTGAGCTCTCAGGGACCCTGCGGTCGAGTCTGGTTGAGTCCGAGAGGGGGTGCGTCTAAGTGCCTGAGTGAGAACCCACCCCAGGCTGCACTGGGCCCCAGCCCGGGGACGCTTCCCCTGGGTGAGAGGAAGTTGGGGCAGACACCAGGAGGGCTGTGGCCTGGATGCGCCCGAGGGCGTGAGCGGGTTGTTGGGGGGCCCTGGCCGGTACGTAGGTGCAGCTGAGCCCGGTGACAGGGTCAGGGCCTGCAAGGAAGCTCAGCGTGAACCTGGAGGGCTGTAAGTGCCCTGGGGTGGGCAGCTTGGGCAGCTGCTGGCAGGGTGCCGGAGCCGGGCCACGCTGGGCTAAGAGGAGCCACCCCCTGACTCCCTGGAGCCCCGGGCGGTCATGATTTGGGGAGAGTGTGAAGTCCACTCCGAAGACACACCAGCGTGGCCTGCACCCCTCCGAGCAGTCAGCGGGGCCCCGATGTGGTCTGCAGGAGGTACTCAGGCTTCCGGAAGCGCCTTCGGTGGCTAAGTGCTGAGGAGGCTGGGCCCTAGGGCATTGGTGCCTGGGGACCGAAGTGGAGGCCCGCTGAACCCTGGCCACCTGAGAACATCCGTATTTGGGGGTGAGCAGCGGCAGCTCTGCAGTCATCCCCAGCCCACAGAATCAGGTAAGAGCACATCACACCTCTGTAGCGAAGTGTGGGGTCCGGGGTTACAATGGTCGGCCTCGGCGGACGCTGCTGCTTGTGAGCTGTACGCGCTGGGCCACGTGGAACCTGGGGAGAAAGACCCTGGGGTGGCCAGCCCCCTCGGTCCCCGGCTTTCCAGGGCATTCGGGTGAGGACAGCGCTGTGGGAGCCTCAGAGCCACCTCCGGGTCTGCAGGGAGCTTGGGAGGAGGCAGCCGCTCCTCGACGGCCGGACACCGGGCCGGGGTCGGTCGGTGAGGATGGCTGGGCTCCCCCTCTGCTCCGCGTGGCCCACCTGGTCTCCCCTGTGCCCCCAGCCCTGGCCCCCGGGGGTCCTCATCCCCTCATCAGGATGCCGGGCAGGCTGGACGAAGCCGCACCAAGGGCCCCACTTTAACCGAGCGCCGCTGCGCAGCTTCTCGCCAGCAGCCATGCTGGAGGTCGGGCTGGGACACGACCTGCCGGCTGCGAGTGTCCGGACCCAGACGGGAAGGGCCCCCTTGAGGAAGCAGCTGCAGAAGCCAGAGTCTCCCCGCAGGAGGCGCCCTCAGCAGCCCCAGACACGCCGCTCTCCGCACCACGAGCGGACGCTGGCCTACCGGCCTCCATCTTCTCCTCACCCTCAGGTTTCCTCCAGGCTTGGGGCAGGCGGAGCAGATTTCAGGTCTCGGGCAGCTACTCCGTCACCCCCTCATTGCGCATGGGTCCGCTAGGGCGTCTTCTGCGTGCCTGGCGAGGCCTGGCTGGGGCCAGACACGCACGTTGCCGGGCGTGGAGTTCACGTCACACCACCACAAGCCGGCGCCTCCGGCTCGGTGTGGTCTGGCCCTTGCTTCCGTCCTTGCTCCCCCCGACCTGCCTTTAGTTCGGGGTCATGTGGCCCACTAAGGAGGTGGGGTGCGTGGGGCTCTCCCTGACAGGTGTTTCCAGCTGGCTGGGGGCCACCCGCCGCTGTGTGGGTGCTGGGGTCACTCCGGGCCACGGCTTCCTGTGCCCTTTCTGCCACCAGCCTCACGGAGGTGCATCCGTGTTCGGAGAGCCCCAGGGCCCTTCTGCAAAGTTCTGGGTGTGCTCTTTGCGCGGGCAGCCCCGTGCCCTGGGTTCTCTGACCTGCAAGCCCCGGCAGCCTGGGCTCTCCCAGGCCCCAGGCTCAGGCGAGTTCCTGTTCCTGTGCTGTGGCCTGGAGCGGGCGGCCAGGAAGCCGCTGTCCCGGGGCTCTGCTCTCTCTCTCCTTGCAGGGGCCAGGCTCTGCGCCGCCTGGTCTGCCATTGTTTCGCCTGGAATTCGAGGAAACAGAGCTGAGCCAACATTCCAGTGCCAGACGGCCACTGGGTGCTGGTGAGAGTGTGCGTGGCTTTATGACTGAAAACCCTTCGCTGTCTGAGGACCCTGAGGCTGCAGGGTGGACCCTGAGGGCACCCGGCCTCCAGGGCCAGGCCGGCAGCTTCGGACCTCGCAGCCCAGATGTAGGCTAGGCCGGTTTCTGGAGACTTCCCTCCTGCGGTGTCCTGGCCCGGCCGAGCCCATCCCAGTGTGTGCTGGGGCTGAGGGGCTGGCTGTCTGCATTTACAGTCATGTCGCGCGGCCTCCAGTTCGGCCAGGTCAGCCCGGGGAGCTGGGTGACGCTAGCTGGGTGGCGCTCATCACCCACAGTCCACCTAGGTGATCCTCAAGGTGAAGGCTGAGCTGCGCCCGGGAGTCGCCGTCGGAGCTGGGCTCCTGCTGGGCTTTAGCTCCCCAGCCCCCACCCAGGAACTTCACTGGACAGAAATTGCAGACATATAAAAACGGGAGCCATGAAACACCTCCGGGCCCGCCCTAGACACACCGCTGTGCTGTTTTGGGGGGTGAGCAGCGGCAGCTCTGCAGTCATCCCCA
>NW_004567112.1:1549646-1552348 GCF_000260355.1 Condylura cristata | reverse complement strand
CACCAGAGCCACACCCAGGGAGGACACCTACAGCCACACCCAGCAACATCAACAGTAACCTGAACCCCTGTTCCTGCTCTAGCGCTCGAGTCCCTCCCCCGGCTGTCCTGGCACTGCCCGGATGAGCGAGCACATGCCTGGCCGCAGATCAAGTGCTGACCCTGCCCGTGCTGTTCTCTATCGGTGACCCCAGTGTCCCCTGGTGGTCCCTGCTAGCTCTGCCCCACGGCCCTTTGTGGGGTGTCATTGCTCTGGGTTTACCTTCCTTCCTTTCCTGCGCCCTGCAAGTGAGCGCTCCTCTCGAGACCTGTCTGTCACCTAACGGAAGGCCAAGGTCACCCGACGGGTTGGAGGGTCAGCCAGCAGACCCCACTGCAAGACCATGGCCTTCAGCAGGGGGCTGAGGTCCAGCCTGTTTCTGGGGTAGAGACCCCCGGCCCCTGTGCAAGCTCAACTGCGCCACCCCCAAACAGCCCCAGCTCACTGTGCCCTCTGAGTTGGCATTGAACTCACAAATTAAAAAAAAAAAAAAATTTTTTTTTGAACTTTACGATTGTAATACTGACAATGCTTTTTCACCGACCCCTCTCAAGAATCTTGGGCGGGGTCACCGGTCTGAGCCCCACTGGCGTGCAGGGCTGGGCGCTCCATCTCCAGGGTGGGCAGGCGAACCCTCGATGCCGGGGCCTGTGGCCCAGCTATTGACTTGGGATTTAAAATGCAACTGGACGCCGTGGGCGCCTGGAATGGGAGCTGCAGCCAGGTCCCAGCCCACATGGCCACAGGGCAGGGCGCCAGCGTCAGGCCCCCGATTTAGAGCCGCAAGGTGAGATGCCTGCCGAGTCGTCTCGGGACCCTGCCGAACCTGCTCGCGTGTGAGGACCGGCCACGGGGGGGCAGCCCAGCTCAGTGCCCCACACAGTGACAAGGCCAACACCTCACCATCTCAGTCCAGTCCCCAGGGCGTCCGGAGTTCTAACATTTCTGATTTCGGAGCTCACGACGCGGCGGACTCACAAAGCTCCATGCCCCAGCACGCTGCACTTATGTGTTCGGTGGGTCACCTCCGAACAGAGGTGCTAGTGTTCTAGAAAGTGTGACCAGGAGGCGGCCAGAGGCCCGCAGGCAGTGCCAGGTGAGGGAGTCCGCCACGGTGCTGCCGTCTCACCTGTGCAGCCCCTCAGGATGACACCCGGGTGAGGCGCGGGCCGGCACGGCCGAGCGGGCGGCTCAGAAACAGCCGATGGCCACGGGGCGAAGAGCCGGTCCCCGCCGGGCCCCGCCACCTCCCTTGCAGGCACACAGCAGAGTTGCAACTGGGCACGGGAGAGATGGTGTCTCCAGGGCTGGCTTTGCTGGCTTGCATTGAGGAATTCTACCTTCACGCTGACAAGGTGACCCGAGATGGGTGAAGGGGGGCCTGGACGGTCCCTCCGCCACAGGCCCGCTGGGGCTGTTGTTCCTGCTGGGCCCCCAGCTCCTGAGGGATGTCTGGGCCTGGCACACGCCGCCGCTCGCTCAGCCATTCCGGGCCCACACTGTCTGCTCGGGGAGGGCCTTCCTGACTGGTGGCCGGGCCCTCTGGCACCTGCCGCAGAAGTGGCACCTCGGTAGCTTCTCCGGCCACAGGCAGAGTCACTGGGTCTTCAGAGCCCAAGACACAGAGGCTCCTAATGTCCCCGAAGGCTTTGAGTGCCTGCCCGAGGCTCTGGGCAACACAGGCCCTCTCCAGCGTGGGGTCACGCTCCTTGTCAGTGAAACCCTGTGGCCACCGCCTGCCCTGGCCCATCAGAGTGGGGCCCGCAGCCCGTCCGGGCCCGTCCGTCTCCCCCGGTACTGGAAGCGCTCAGGGCAGCCTGGAGCGGTCACTTCATCTGCATTTGGTAGAAGGTCGAGGCAGTCCCAGCGGCAGGACAGCAGACCCTGCACTGGTTCCGGCCCCGCCTGCTGTCCAGTGCGCTCACCAGCTCCCCCACGCTCTGCCCCCGACCCCTGGAGTCACCATCCTCTCGCCTCCTTCTGCGCCTGGAGGCTCCCGGACTCGCTGTCACTGGGCCCTGGGGGCACGAGGACCCCACTCACACCCCACTGCGGTCTTCACTCTGAGGGTACCCCTCCTTCCTGTGGCTTTTCACCATCCCCTGCTCTTCTGCCGTAAGTAGAATGAAATAGATGTGTGTCTAGTTTTAAGATTGTCCTCGAAAAATCCGACGCCCTGATTTACTGGTTTGGGAAACACCAGAGTGCGAACTGGGGGTGAAGCCCCTGTCTTAGGGTCCCTGCTTGCCATTCTACAGCCAAGGCGGGCTCACCACCCAGACTCGCACCCCAGCTCTCGCGTCCGCCCAAACCTTCTGGCCCAGCCAAGCAGTCACCCCCTGTGCCCGCTGTCTGTGCACTGCCCCCCACTGGCCTGGAGCTGCGGCCTCACACCGGCCCTGGCCCTGCTCAGGTCACCTTTCTCCAAAGAATTAAGGAGCCGGCTCGCCGGAGCCGGCCTCCAGAAGTCCCCTCCAAGGGGAAACCGGGTTGGGC
Source organism: Condylura cristata (assembly GCF_000260355.1). Classification (NCBI taxonomy): domain Eukaryota; kingdom Metazoa; phylum Chordata; class Mammalia; order Eulipotyphla; family Talpidae; genus Condylura; species Condylura cristata. The sequence goes on along the minus strand of NW_004567112.1, from coordinate 1,549,813 downwards.
CACAGGTCCCTGGGGCCAGGCTTGCCCGCGCCGGACCCCCACAGGCTGCGCGGAAGCCTGGCGGCGTCCTGGGGTAGCCCCAATGCTCCGCGCCCCCTGGCTGCCAGGGTGCACCCCTCTGCTTCTCTGGGGGCAGCCCTAGGCGGCCGCAGACTTGAGGAAGCTCC
>NW_004567112.1:1545113-1548941 GCF_000260355.1 Condylura cristata | reverse complement strand
AGTCCCTGGCCGCGGGTGGGTCCTGGCCGCGCCGGAGCTGCAAGTGCGGGGCCGGCCGGCCGGGAAGCCCGGGGTCATTGTTCTGGGGCGCCTTTTGGCCAGGGGATGAAGTCGCCTGCTGCTGGGGGGCCGTCTCCCTTAGCAAGCTCAAAGCCAGGGCTCGCGCCGGCCCTGAGGGGCCGCGACCGGGTGGGCGCCCCAGGCGCTGTCCCTAGGAGGTCCTTGCTCCTGCTAGACCCTGGAGAGGTGTCCTGGGCCTGGAGAGCCGGCTAGGAGGGCGGAGCTGTGCTGGCTCTTTGTCGTTTCCTGAGCAGAGTAGGGGGATCGGGTTGCAAGTTTACATTTTGGCCCTAGGACACATTCCAGAAAGCCTGGCTTTCCTCAAAGGCAAAACAAACAGACCCTCTGCCTCTGCAGAGCTGGGCTGTCCCCTCCAGCAGCCCGACCTGCCGGCCAGGTCCTGCCCTGTCCCTGGGCCTCCCCAGCCTGGAGGCAGCTCCCTGGGTCATGCGTCCCTGCCGCCCTCCCGGTGGCTTCCAGCCTCTCCTCTCTGCTCTTCAGTCCAGGGCGTCCCGACCCCCACACCCTGGAGTCAGGCCTCTGGCATCGCCAGGACCTGCCAGACTGGGGCAGCCCCTGTCTCCTGCCACCTAAGAGTCTTGTCCTGGCCCCTCACGCAGGGGAGGCCGCCTGGGTGACGCTGGCCTCCAGGGTGCCCTGCTGTGTGCCCAGTTGCTTTTCTCTGGGTGTCCCTTGGGTGCCAGCGGCCTGCAGTGGTGGTGGGAACAGCCTGACGGTCCTGGGCCTGTGGGCTCACACTGGCGTGTGGCACTCGGAGCTGGGGATCGTCATGTTTCAGGCTATGCCGAGAGCGCCCCCAAACCCACCTACCTCCCTTCAGAGAGGAGGAGACTGGGACACGCTCACTAATGTGATGGTGGGGTGTGACGGGCAGTGGCCAGCGGCGAGCTCTCGGCCCCGGCTCCGCCGTGCTGGAGTCTGGGGGGGGCCAGCCCAGGGCCAGGCCTGGCGCCTCTGTCCCATCATTCTGCCGTGGGCCAGAGACTTTGGGGTGGCGCTTCATGTGGAGCTGCTGCAGGTGGGGCGACAGTGGGGGTCATCCAGGCTTGGGGACCTTTGTTGGTGAGGACACAGTTGAGGAGAGACAGAAAGAGCAGCGGGAGCACTGGGCAGAGGGGCAGCAGGCAGTGGCCTGTGGGCACGGCCAGCAGGTCCAGCACCAGCCAGGATCCACCCCTTGGTCCTGGGTGCTAGGGATGACACCCCCCCATTTTCCAGAGGCCAAGAAGAAAGATTGCTTACCCACACACCACCGGGAAATGCTTCATCTGCATTGAACCCGCACCGGGCTGTGCACTCACACCCCACTGTGCCCGGAGAGATGGGGTGGGGCTCGTGGCGCCCACTGGAATACACCCGGGCGCCTGGGTACCTGGCCGGTGCCTACAATGAGCCACGGCAGCTCAGGCCTGTGGAGGGAAGGCCAAGGGCGGGTCCCTAGATGGAGCGCGGGGCCCCGCAGCTGAGCAGGGCACCAGAGAGGGCACCAGCTGGGTGCGCCCCCACTTACGTCATAAGCTTCTCTGGCACTCACAGAGGTGACTGGAACATCACACCTTTGGCTGAGCTTTGGTTTTCAGAAAGCTCGTGTGTTGGGAAGTTTCCAAAGAAGAGAGGTGTCTGGAAGGCTCTGCCAGGCAGCGGACGGGCACCGCACTGTTTTCTGGAAGTGCAGGTGGCGGCCAGGCGGATGGTGACCGCGTGCTCGGTGTCAAGGACCCTGTGGCGTGAGGGCCGGCGTGGGGGAGCGGGCGGGCCTGCAGGCTTGGTGCGGAAGAGGCGCTGAGGACTGCTCCTGGGGTCACCCCGGCCCCTCTTCTTCCTCTTCTTGGAGTTTGCCCCGCAGGGTTCTGTGGTTCGCACAGGGCACGGAGACAGCACTGGGCCTGGGGATTAGCTGATGGGGCATTTCTGCCTTAGGCAGTCTGGGCACCCCCCACCCCCTTTCCAGCCACAGCGTTTTTCTTTGGGGGGGCTGCCTAACAACAGGGATGTGTTTCCCAAGAGGTGGGACTGGAGACCTGTGGGTGGGCCTGGCTTCTCCCATGAATGAATCACGAGGGGCCAGAAAATGGCAAGACTCCATCTCATTTGGAAACATGAATCAGCGCTCATTGTTTGAAGGGACTTGGAGTCTGTTAGCAGCATTGTTTGCAAATGAGCCATCCTCTTTATTTATTTATTTTGTAAAATTGGGGAGAGGAGTAAACAGCTGATGTGGTGCTTGCTCAGCTGAGGCAGGGCATGCTGGTTCCTGGGGTTCCACTGGGGGTGCCTGTACAATCCACCAGGCTGTTAATCTCCCACCTGCAGCCTGGTTTATTAACACAGGCCTGAACCCCCACGTAGCTGTCACCCAAGGGGTAGACACACTCCCTCCCCGCGTCCCTCCCCTCCCCTTATACCCCAACATCGATGAAGTTGTGTTCCCATAGCTCCTGGATCTTAAGAGCAGGGGCAAAGAGGTGAGGATGGTGTGCTTCCATCTTGGGGGGTGGGCACCCCCGCCCCCTGCCCCCGCCCGCCCTCCCTCACGTCTGGGCCCTGATGCCCAGAACCTGTGAATGGGACGTGAACAAAGGGACTTTGCAGATGTGGTGATGGTTACGAACCCGCAGGAGCGGGAGAGCAGACCCTGGATGATCACCCTGGGCCCCAAAGCAGAGAACCTCTTCTACTTGGCTACTGGGGCCCGAGACGAGCAGTGGAGTCAAGGTTCTGAGCTGGTGTGTGTGTGTGCGCATGTTGGGGGCAGGGTTCCGGGCACGGTGGCTGATGTGTAGGGGTCCCAGTCGCCAAGCCCAGAGAGACACCCCCTGGAGCAAAAGGCAGCTCCATGACAGCCATCGGGTACCTGGGATGTCAGTCCTGCCGTCCCAGCTGCCTTCTGCAGACCCCCGGGGGCTCCAAGCAGTGTCCCCCGGAGCCTCCCATCAGAGCCCAGCCAGCACGGCTGACCTAAGTGTGGACAATTGTGGGTGGTTTTAAGCTGCTGAGGTGGGTGCTTTGTTCTGACAGCGAGGGGACGAGCACAAGGTAGGGGAGCCTTTGGGGTCCTGTCTCTTTCCAGCCTCTGGCTTCGCTTTGATGCTGGTGCACCCCCAGTGCACCCTGGGAGGTCTCCTGCGGTAGACGGAGGTGGCTCTTCCTCCCGCTCCAAGTCACCGGGGGTCCCAACCCTGGGTCTCTGCACCTGGGTACTGACGCCTGGCCCGCCCACCACAGGGGCCCTGGGGTCAGTGAGTCACCTTGTGCTCTGGTTTTGCTCTGGGGGTTTTGTATTTAACCGGCTGAGCTGAGACGCGGAGGGACGGGACCTGCTGGATGGCTGCCGGAGGGAGCTGGCTTCCAAAGTTGAGGCTTCCCCCTGTGTTTTGACTCCATATGGGGGTGTCGTCCCATTTACTTGGCATTGGGGAGCAGGACCGCGTATGCACATTAGCTCAGGTGGTGACCGCTGGGATGGTGTGGCTCCGCCGATCTGGGTGGGGGGCAGGAGCTGCAGGGTCTTGTGTGGCCACTTGGGGAAACCAATTCTCGATTTGGTCATAAGTAAACAGGAGCACAGGCGTTTCCCTGCGCTGGAGCCGAGGGAAGCCAAAGCCAGCGCCACGAGGCCATGCTGCCTCCAAGCCCGGCTTTCACTGGGGGCATTCTTGGAACATCGTAACGTTCCCAGTGGGCTGCAGGCCCGTTTGCCGACGCCGGGCGCCACAGCAGGGCTGTCCTGGGGGTGTGACTGGACCT
>NW_004567112.1:1540809-1544330 GCF_000260355.1 Condylura cristata | reverse complement strand
CACACACACCCTGGCACGCACACCCTGGCACGCCCGCACCCTGGCACACACACACGCATACACCCCGGCATGCACGCACTGGGCATACATGCACCCCGGCAGGCACGCACTGGGCATGCACACACCCTGGCACGCTCGCACCCCGGCACACATGCGCACACAGAGCCCGGGGAGGCAGCTGGCAGGGAGCGCAGTGTGTCAGTCCCGGGGCTCCCATCGCCCCACCGCGGTCGGAGTTTCAGTTTGGTGAGAAGTACCCGGTGGACGTCGCCCCTGACCTGTTTGTGTTTTGTGGGGTGCCAGGGCGGCCAGGACCACTCTGCGCCCAGAATCCCCCTTGCAAGCACACCCCCAGGTGAGCAACTCCAGGGGCTCTGGGCTGGGGTGACCCGGGTCACCCCAGGCACCGCCCTTGCTGGCCCCGGTGGCCCCGGGCGGGAGGCTGGGGGCCCTGGCCGCTCGGCCATCATTTCCAGGTGCTGTGCAGCCCCACCCAGCGCCACCCAGTGCCACCCGGTGCCCACCCAGCCACACCCAGCGGGCATGGCGAGCGGGACAGGCTCGGTGCCCCGTGTGCAGAAGCCAGATGGTCTCGCCCACGTGATGCCTGTTAGGTGTTACATTTTCATCTGGGCGCGGCCAGGAGGGTGGGTGCTTTCCCTTGCCACTGGGGTGAGCCGAGGAGCACAGTCCTGGCGGAGAGGTCCTGCTGGAGTCCTGCCCGCCTCTCCCAGCCAGGCGACTTGGGCCAGTGACTGGCCTTAAGCCCGAGTTTCGCTCCTCTAAAGTTGGTGATCACCCGGCAGGCCCCTGGCGGGCAGTTCTGGGGAGCAAGACCCTGGCCCCGCCTGGGCCGTGGGACGTGACGTCTGGACAGGTCTTGCCCGCGCAGCTTCATCAGCCTGGCGCCTTGTGCCTCTGACGCCGGCTCTCAAGTCCTGGCCTTTGGCTCCTGCAGCCTTTGCTGGAAGGGCAGGGTGGGGTGCCGTGTTGGGGGATTCCTGGGAACTTCACTGCTGGCAGGAGGTGGGCCCCGAAGGAGCCAGATGGAGGCGGTCTCTGAGCTCCCGGTCAATGACCGCGCCCCTCAGCCGCGGCTCCTCCCGTGTCCGCCCACCTGGGGGCTTGTCCAGGCCTGGACGCCTTGCACACCCTTGCCGAGGAAATGAGCAGTGCGGCTTGTCTGTGTCTGGGGTTGGGCTGCTGTGACAAACGGCTGGATCTGCACCGCGAGCCTGTGCTTCACGGACGCCCCGTGCGTGGGACGGGGTGCAGGCCCCCATAGCAGGGGACGTGGCTCTTCCCGCCCCGTCCTGGGCGCCCGTAGGCCTGTGGGCCCCTGCCTTTCACTTGTGGGTGAGAGAGCGACAAAGGGCAGTTGGCAGATTTTCTTCCTGGCTGGGCAGAGGGGGCCCGCCGTTGCCCACACCCCTCCGCCCGCGCCCAGCCCTGCTGCGCCGACAGCACAGGGCTCTTCAGGGGAGGGCCTGGATGCTGTGGCCGCTGCCCAGCCTTGTCCTCACTGCCCATCAAGGTTATGGTGGGCTCTGTGGCATGCGGGCGTCGATCACGGGACCAGGAGCCCCGGGGCGGGCACGTGTCGCCCCGAGCTGGCCAGGTTTGGGGTGGGGGTGTGGCCGGGGCCAGGCCTGCCGGTGCAGCCCGTCCCTCTGTCCCCTGGTGCCGTGCCCCTCCTGGAGGCCAGCTGCTTCCCGGTGCGTCCTCTTCCCTTTCTTCAGGCAGGTTCTGTTCTCACCATCAGCCCCCCAGGCCCGGGGCCTGGGCAGCTGAACCCTGGCCTGGGAGGCTGCGGCGCTGACCCCGCGGTGGCGGCCCAGGCCCCCGGGGCTCTTCCTTGGCCTCCAGCTGCTGGCTTTTGTCTCCGCCCAGAGAAGGGGCTTGACAGTCTGCAGCCCTGCTTCATGCAGCGTGCGCGCTGAGAGGGGTGACGGTGAGCCTGGGCCTGGGGAAGGGCGGGTCAGCGGGGGCGCCCCTGGGGGTGCCAGGCCGGAATCCAGCGCGGGCGCACTCACAGCCCCTGGCTGGGCCGGGGTGTCAGCAGCGCACACGCCCGGTGCCCCAGGAGTGAGCTGGCCCTGCGGCGCTGGCTAGCCTCCCTCCCTCCCTCGCCCCGAGGCTAACTTAGGACAGGGCGCGCAGCCCTGGTCTTGGCCGCTTCCCCTGGAGCAGGTGTGTGGAGCTGTGGGCTCCTTTCCTGGGTTGTCAGTTTGACTTTATTTCGTGCTAGAGCAGCGGTCTGGTGGGCGCGTGCGGGGCCGGGGGCAGGGTCCAGGGTCTAGTAACTTCACCAGACTTACCTTCATGCCCCTTAGCGCTGGTGTGCTCTGCTGCCCGTTTCTTAAAGGCGGGAGGGCGCCGTGGTCCTCCCCGTCATGGTCCTCCCTGCCGGGGTGTTCCGCGCCGCGATCCTCCCTCCACGGTCCTCCCCTCCGCGATCCTCCCCGCCGCGGTCCTCCCCATCGTGGTGCTCCGCGCCGTGATCCTCCCCATCATGGTCCTCCGCGCCGTGGTGCTCCGCGCCGTGGTCCTCCGCGCCGTGGTCCTCCCCGCCGTGGTCCTCCCCGCCGTGGTCCTCCCCGCCGTGGTCCTCCCCGCCGTGGTGCTCCCCGCCTGCTCTGCTCGGCGGCCTGCCGCCAAGTCTCTGCAGTTACTCTTGGGGTGTCTGTTGAGGATTAGCCGAGGGCGGCCGGGGGAGGGGAGCGGGGTTTCCCAGCCTGTCCTGGGCACTCCTACTTGCACGAGGGTGGGACTTAGGGCGCTGACCCTGTGGCGCCCCAGGCCGTGCGTTCGGCTGCTCCTCCGGCCGCGGCGCCTTTGCGAGTCCCGCCCGAGACGCCCCTTTCAGCTGCAGCGACACTATGTAACTTGGTAAAGTTCGGGTGCCCCGGAAGTCCCTTCTTCAGCTTGCTCCTGCCCTGCTTCTCCAGGCTCAGGGCAGTAGGAGCCTGCAGTGGCCCTGGCGCTGTGCCCGCTAGACCGTGCCCCCGGGGACAAGGGCTGACTGCGTTCCCCGCCCTGCCCCCAGCGCCCGGGGTGGGGCTGGCACAGCTGCTGAGGGAGGTGAGGGCCTGACCCTGCAGCCAGGTGTCCCCGGGCCTGTTTCCCGGTGGGGCGACGTCCACCCCAGGGGGTTGCGCCTTCTGGGGCACGTGTGGGGTCCACTCAGGAATCCAGTGGCTTGTTGGGTCAAACTGCACTGAAGCAGACCCACGCCTCTGCGGGGCTCCCTTCAGAGGGACGCGTGGTCCTCCTGGGTCCCGCTGCGTGATGCTGCGCCGCGAGGCGCCTCGCTGGCCCGGCTGTCGGCAGGTGGCCGCAGGAGGCGGTGTGCGGGAGGCCGTTGGAGACTGGAGCTGGGGGTCCTGGCTCCAGCTCTGGTGGTTTGGGGCCCCAGCGCGGCCCCCGTGTCCCGGGCCTCCGAGCACCGCTCCAGCGGTCTTGCTGCCAGCTTCTGCTTCACAGCGTGGATGAGACGCGCGTCAGGGCAGTAGGCGGCGGGC
>NW_004567112.1:1530974-1540499 GCF_000260355.1 Condylura cristata | reverse complement strand
CCGCGTACGTGCCCCAGGAGTGCGTGAACAAAGCGGGGTGTGTCCCCGCAGCGTGGCTCCGTCCACCTTGGCCGTGAGCGGGACCTGGCCGCAGGGAGGCCTGTTGCAAGCGCGGCCCCTCGGTCCCCGGGGCCGGTGTCTTCACGCTGTTCCTCAGCCGTCCAGCACAGCCACGTCCACAGACTCGGGAGGCGGTTAGGGCCCCGGGGCCGGGCTGGGCTGCGGGTCAGGAGGGCCGGCCGCTCCTCTTTAGAAGGCTCCCGGACACCGGGCAGTAGCTGTGCCCGGGAGGAGGGTCCCCGTCTCTCCCGGTCCAGTGTCTCCCTTCCGCTTGGCTCGGGCTGAGGCTTGTCGTCCAGAACCTGAGGTGACTGGCAGATGCCTGCTCAGCGGCTGCCTCTCCACCTGCCCCGGGGCAGCCACTGAAGTGGGGCGTGGTGTTCAGCTTGTGTGTGAGCAGATGCTCTTCGCGGAGAAGGACCCGAGGAGAGGGGAGGCGAGGGTGGCGTCCGGAGGCGACATGAGTGGCCTGTGGGCAAAGCTGCGCGTTGGCGTGAGTGGCGAGGAGACTGTCACACCTGCGTGACTTGAGGACCGCCAGCTCCCAGGTGGGGCCCCAGCACGAGCCCGGGAATTTGGGGTGCACTTCCCCAGGGGGCTCCCGTGCGGCTGCGTCCCGGCCGGACTCTGCCGGTGCCCCGCAGAGCCCTCCTGCCTGCTCGTCTCCCCGCATTGCTAAGCCTCCAGCCCGCTTCCCCGCCGAGGCGAGCGCATGCGCCCCCTGAAAGCCTTCCTGCGCCCGGCTGGCAGAGGCGGGTCTTCATGAGCCGGGGCCGCCCCGCAGGCCTGATGGCGTCCAGGCGGGCACTTGACCCAGCTCAGAAGCTGGGCTGTGGGCTCACGTCTCCTGTGGCAGTTTCACACGTCGGGAGAGGGCATCTGTCCGGGGGGACTGCGGGCAGGGTACGCACTCGAGGCTGGTGGAGGCCGGGCGAGCCCGTGTAGGTCAGCTACCTGCAGGTGGACGTCCAAGCCCTGGACATCCCTGGACTTGACTTGCATCTTGTCAGTGCCCTCATTTGCTGGGGGTCCCAGCGGGCCGAGGGACGGCCTGCAGCTGAGCTGACCTGGCGGGGCCTTCCTGGCCAAGCCCCATGTTGGACGGCATTTAGGGTGGTCTCGGCCTGTCAACGGGGGACTGCGGGTCGCCGCCTCCTAGTGCCACCCCTGGCCGGACATCGGCCCGGGCCACCCTGGTGTTTATGGGACTTGCTCTCCAGAGGCCAGAGGAGGAAGGACGCCTGCAGGCGAGGCTGCCAAGGGCTCTGGGCACAGTTGTGGGCGGTGGGCTCGCCGGAGGCATCTCAGTGCCCTTGGAGGACACTGAGGTTGGCAGGTGAGCGCAGAGGGGCACCGCTGGCGGGGAGCCTTGGGCCCTCAGAGTGGGCCCCCGCGGCGACCACTGTGACCCGAGAGCTCGCAGGCCGGGCCAGGGAGTGGACCTTTGTCCTTAGGAGGGCGGAGCCTTGCAGGGAGGAGCAAGAAGGCGGCCAGTGTACCCAGGGTGCACTCAGCGGCTTACCAGCCTGTCGCCCGATTTGAAAACGGAGTGTGTGGAGGTTAAGACTCAGCACGGCCGTTAGGTGTCACGTCGTCCTCGGTGGCAGCTAGTGGCGTCCTAGGCGTGCCCCTCACGCTCCCCCTCCCCGCCAGCACCCCACGCTGACGCCCGTCTCTCAGGGCAGGGCCGCGGCCTCGCTGGGTCTCGTGGGCGCCCTGGCCTGCCGTCTCTGTGGTGTGGCCGGTCTGCGCGCTGCCTGTGCGTGGACCTCACGCTCTGTGGCCTCTGTGGTCCGACTTCTGTCGCTCGGTGCACCGGGCCCGGTCCGTGTTCGCCCGCTGTGGTGGCTGAGCAGCCCCTGTGCGTACACACACCCCCCTGCGGTGTGTCCACGGGCCGCCGGGGCCGGCCGCGGGGCTTGGGTGCCTGTTTTCCGCTCTTTGAAAGAATGGCGTGGCCTGGGAGCGGGCTCGCAGGACCACAGGGTCGTCCTCGGCGATCGTGGACATCCCGTGACCCTCACCGACCGGTACCCGGTCTCCCTTGCCTGCCCGCGTGGGTGGCACCCCAGCAACCCCAGCCGGGGGGGGGCGTCTGGGCCCGGCCTGGAGTGACGGCATTCCTGTCCGCGAGGCCAGCTTGACCTCACTGGAGACTGGACTGCTGGGGCGGGGTCAGTTGACAAGATGCAACCACCCTTCCCAGAATCCTCTGGGCAGGAGGAACCTCCTGCAGCGTCCGCTGTGGGGTTCTGGCAGGTCAAGGAGCGTCACAGGGGTCTTGCTCGCTCGTCTGGGGCCACACACCCGAGACAGTGGGCGGAGCGGGGCCGCAGGCGGGTACGGATACCCGAGAGCAGCGGGGTGCCGAGTGGGGCCTGCGGATGCTGGTGTGTAGGCTCAGCCCCCGGGGGCAAGACCCCGGGAATGCAGACCCCTCAGAGCAGCAGCGCCGGGGGAGCTGAGGTTCAGCCGAGGAGGCGGGAGGAGGTGGCAAGTTTGTCCCGGAGCGGTCGTGGCGCCCAGCGCAGCCCAGGGCTGCAGGCTGCCGGGGAAGAGCCGCGCGGAGGCCGGGGGCACTGGGAAGGGGCCGGTGCCCTCCGCGTCCCTGGGCCTGCCAGGCGCGCAGAGGCGGCGGTGACCGAGGAGGCCGTGGGCTGAGTCGGCATGACCGGTTCCTTTGACCGGCACGCCGTTCTGCGCTGCCGCTCTCGGGGGGCTGGTGGGGGCTGGGTTGGGGTCATTTTTAAGCGGGGTCACGCAGCCCTCACCTGTCCTGGTGTAATCACCTGGGCCTTTCTCCCCACTTTCCTGGCTGACTGGGGCAGGCGGAGGAGGAGCCTGCAGGCAGTTCTGTGACCGGTGCAGGACGGAGCGGCCTCAGCCTCGGCCAGCGGGGAGGCAGGGTGCTCGGGCCGGGGCCAGGCCCGGGCCTCAGGCGGGTGAGCTGGCCGAGCCCTGCGGACTAGTCTGCTGGGGTCCGCCCTGGGGTCGGGGTGTTGAGGTTTGTCGCCCCCAGCCATGCTGAGTGGGCGTGGGCCTTTGCCGGGGAGCTGGCCGATGTCCGGGTGGCGGCGCCCACGGCGTCCCTGGCCCAGGCTTGGCCGCTGAGAGAGGCTGTGCTCTGTGGGGCGCCGGGCCGCAGAAGCGGGCGTCCTTTCGCGGGGCCCCGACTTCTGGCACGTCACAGGCGGAGGAGGAGGAGGGCCAGGGTGGAGTCCAGCCTGGGCTGCTGGCGTCCTGGGGCGCGTCTTGCTGACCACGCTGCAGCATGCAGGTGCGGTGTCGCCTCTGAGCGCCGGCTGGGGCACAGGGCGGCCCCGAGGCCTCTCGCTGGAGCTGTACCAGGTGGCCCCGAGGGCGATGCATGATCTGCGTGGGTGTGGGGTCCGGACACACACCCCCGACCAGCTCGGGGCCCCGCTCTGGCCCACGCTGCCGCCCACAGCACGGGGTCTCAGATGTGGGTGTCCAGTGGTCACAGGCGTGCCCTTGAGGTCCTTACGCCCTGTCCATGCTGACATTGATGGCACGCGAGCCCAGACTTTATTCGTGCTGTTTCCACAGCCCTTTGGTCCGAGTGTTTTAGTTTCTCAGCGCCACACAGGCAGTGGCCACACAGCCCAGGGCTGGCCTTGCCGTTCGTCCTCCTGGGTGAGGCGCACCGGCCGAGTGGGCAGAGATGCCGGTGCGGGACGAGCGTGGCTTCTCCGTGGTGACCTTGACTGACTGCTCCCCGGCCACGCCTCCCTGGCTCTGCTCCGAGCCTTGGAGAGAAGTCACGTGCTCCGCTCCGGAATCACTTTTTCCTGGTCCCACACGTGGCCTCCAGGGGCCAAACCTGATGACGTCTCATTCTGAAGATGAGTTCTAACTTACATGTACGTTTTTTAAAGATTTGTTTATTTATGCACACAGAACTGGGATACAGACCAGAGGTGCAGGGGATGAGAGGACTCCCCAGAGACAGAGTGGGGAGCAGATCAGGCGGGCCCACTAAACCCACTGCTGAAGGGAGCAGCGGGGAGACAGGAGGGGCCTGCCGTGCCCTGGGGGTCCCTCCCTAGCGGGGATCGGATTCGTGCTGCAGGGGCTGCGGACAGCTTCGCAGTGCTGAGACCTAACCCTGCGCCCCCAGGGAACCCCTTAGCCCTGTCTTTGAAGAAGTCACCCTACCTGGTGCGGGGCAGCACCTCGGGCAGGAAAGGGCAGCCGTGCACCCCACAAGGCGGGCTTTGGGGTTCATTCTGTTTACGCCTCGGAGTCGACTTCTCCTACTGCCTGTGAGCCGGCTTTGCACGCGGCTCACTTCTGTGGCCAGTGTCTCGTTTTCCATTCATGTGGTTTTATTTTTCGGTTTTGTCTTGTCTGCTTGATGGACTCCTGCCAAGTGTAGTGTGATGATCACAACTCTGAAAAGCATGAAACTTTTCCTTGGAAATGTGGACAGTGACTTGATAGCCACCCAAAAAGCCTCATGGGGATGTGGCTGACTTTGATCTAGAATTTTCTATGAAGACGCAGGGAGTTTGAAGAGTAGCTGCGATGTGCATGCTTCACTGGCCTCTGATTAGTGTTTGGTGGTTTTTATGCAGCAGACGCTTGCAGAGCCCACTGGAGTGGGGAGGGAGGGGCGCAGCAGCGCCTTGCCCGCGCCCCTTCTGGGCGGAGCCCCTGGGCACGGCTGGTAGCAGGCGTATGCTGGCACCTGCAGGGGATGGGGTCGACACCTCGTCTTGAGGGGCTGCGGCCTCCTCCGCCGGGCCCGGCCGGACTGCAGCCTCGTCCTTTGAGGGAAAGCAAGGGTGTGGATTTCTGTCAGCCGTGGCCTCTGTGGCCACCGTGGCCTCCCACGTCCACATTGGCCTTCTGTGGCCACTGTGGCCTTCCCTGTCCACCACACATTCCTCCTGCTGTCTCTCCTCTGCTCTCTGACTTCTCTGTGGTCATTTTTAAGGTCTCAAGTCCTTTGGACACTCGCCTTAACTTCTAGCGAACGTGTCATTGTTTGCGCTCCCCATGCCCCCTGCGACCGTGTCCGGGGTCACAGGCTGTGGCTACCTGGCTGTCAAACTGGACACACCCCGAGGGCTGGGCTAGCTCCCATGTGTCCTTAGCACTGGGCAGGTGCTTGGCATATGCGTCGAACAAATGAGGCTTCAGACCTTTCCATGATTTGTGGGAGCGATGCTCAGACCATTTGAAATCGGGGCTCTGCTCAAAAAAGTCAGCCATTGCTTTCTGCTGACAGACCAGGAAGCCCATGTCACCACCCGCCCCTCCCGCTGCCGCTTCTCACTGGGGCACCACGGATGGGGGAACCTGGGGTTGCCGTGCGCCAGCACCACAGTGCTGATGGGCTCCAACATGCGGTTTCTGCGTGATGTTTGCAGGTCGTGAAATATTTGCCCAACTGTGTAGCAACATGAAAACCTTCTTGAGCTCGTAGCCATGCTGGACAGACTGGGGGGCTGGCATTCGCGGGCCCCGCGCTGTGGCTGGCGTGGTTCAGCGTGCCCTCACGTCCTTTCCCGGCAGAGGCAGAGTTGCCACTGAAAAGCCAAAGAAGAATGACTGTGGCTGCTGGGGGAGAGTCCCGGGAGTGCCGCCTTTGGCGAGCGTGTCTGCCTGCCTTTGTAGTTGCGCGCATGGGGCACCTTCGGCCCGTTCTGAACTTACGCTGTATGTGGCGTGAGGTGAGGGCCCGGCGCCGTCGTTCCCACAGGATGCCCGTTTCCCCCACACTGTCTGTGGGGATGCGTGAGTGGGTTTGGCTTCCTGGCCTGACGCCGTTGCACTCTCGAGTGAGGGTGTTGTCCAGGGTGTCTTGTTCTGCTCTGCGGGTTTACACGTGTGCCTTACGCGGGCCCCACACTGCTGGGATGAGGGCAGCTTGTAGCAAGGCTGGAAATCAGGCCGTGTGGGCTCTGCAGCTTTGTTCTCTTTCGAGATCATGTTGGCTCTTCTTGGGACTCCTTGGGAGTCCCATTTCCCTGCGCCGTGTTTGCGAGGCAGAGAGTCTAAGGGACATCAGTGTTTTGATTCGTCTATTTTAGTTGAAATAGATCCATCTTAAAGCTCCCCCTTCGTGGTCATCCACCAGATGAATGTTTTCTGGGAGCGTCCGGGACGTGGATGGGTTCTTCTGGTCACGCGCACTGTCTGCTTTGGTCTGGTGTTTGCCCGCCTCCGGTCATGCCAGCCGGCCTTCCAGTCTTCGGGCTGTCCACATGTTTGCAAGGGGACCCACTGCCCAGGTCCCTTTTCCTCCGAGGTTTTGCTGAGGGGACTTGAGCTGCAATCCGGGGCAGGGCTGGACAGGTGGTGAGTCGCGAGGAAGGGGGACTTGGAGGCGTGGCAGGAAAGTAAAAGCATTGTGTGCTTCCTGCCCAGTGCATTCGGCCTTTGCAAGTCCTCCATGTGCATTTTCACCCATTACTGGGACCTTTCCTCCTCTGTTAGGTAGGCGATGGACCAGAAGCTGACTCAGTGACTCAGTGACTGCAACATGGCTTAGGTGCAGTCGGGGGTGGGGGTGGGGTGGGGTGGGGCTCCAGGTTCTTGCTGTGCGTCATTAATTTGGTTACTTAGGTGTGAGTTTGGTTCCTTTGAGAATGATTTAGAAGAAACCAGTCCTCGAGGAGGAGAGCCACGGGCCATTCTGATTAATTTTTCGAACCCGGATGATTTTCCATGATTAGATAACAGAGAATGTCTGGGACGTTTCATACGCAATAAATATTTTCCAAGTACCTCTTTCAGTAAACAAACTCTTCTCTGGATCACTCAGAGTGCTGAGTTTCATAGTGGTCAGATTTTTGTAATTAGCGTTATCAAGCAACATTTGAGTTGTATTGATAAGGGCTGGAGTTGTGCTAACACACTCGAATTGCTCACTGTCTTATCGGGGAAATCAGAAATGCCTGTTGAGTTATAGTGACTCTTATGCGCTCTGCCAGCTCTCCAAGATGATTCATTTGAGGGTGATTAGGTGTGAGCTTGAACCCCATCCACAAGAGAGCAGACAGATGGAGAATCCACTGCAGTCAGTATCAGCTGGACGATGGCATTTTCGTCGCAGTGTTTCGGGGACCCGCTGGCCCCAAGTGGCCTGTTGGGTCTCGGTCTGTGAGGACATTCTTCGAGTAGCTTGATTGGTTAATGCGCCTGACAGCAAGGCCTTTAGCCACTTAACTTCCCAGAAACTGGAGCTTCGCATTTTTTTTCTGCAGCTAGTGGGCAGGCAGGGAGCAGTCGGCGTGCATTCTGCAGAAAAGAAAGGGGAGGCCACGCTCTGCAAGGAAGCGCCCCGCGCCCCCATAAGCAGAGACCAGGATTCATTCCGTGACTCCATTACTCAGGCGTGATCCCTGGTTGAACGTGTTCACTGACTCGTCATCTTTTCCGTCACAAACACAAAGCAAACTGAGCTTGTCCGGCCATACCAGGAAAGCCTGCCGGCCAAGTTAAGGGGTTTCAGCTGCCTGGGCTGGAGGGTGCTGCGTGGGGGTGGTGGGGGGCTGAGGAAGGCCTTTGGGAAGATACCACAGACGGGCCCCCGGGTCATCTGAAGTTAGCGCTCAGGGCACAGAGGAGGAGCCAGGAGCCGGGGTGCTGGTGTGGGCGGCTCCCTGATGTTCCTGCTTGTCTGCACCCCTGGAACCCAAGGCTGCTCAGTGGGGTAAGGCGCCGCCCACTTCCGGTGGGAGCTCGGGAGCTGGCCGGACTCCAGAAGAGATCAGCCTCCAAGGAGCAAGCTCTGGAATCAGGACGCATCTCGTTTGAGCTTTCAGGAAGCTGTCTTGAGGGCAGAGGTGGCCTGCAGGGCTCAGTCCGGGAACCTGGGCCTGATGGTGGCAGAGAAACCGTGGCTCATTCTTACTGGAAATGCGGGCGCTTTACAAAGGGGGGGGGGGAGGTGACCAGTCTGCCCTGGGGGAGGCCTGTACCCGGAAAGCCTGCTCTGCTCGTCTTTGTCCGCACCGCCCTTTCCAGAAAATACTTAGGCAGATTGTGGGCCTCACAGCCTCAATATAGATTCTTTTTGTTTTCATGAGCACTTGTGATTTTAATTACTATCCTAGAAAATATCGATTTCCTTTCTGTTTTCATCTAGAAATGATTGTTAAGAACAAACTAAAGGCCTAAGCCTTTGACCCGGCCACCTTACGTTCCTCGAGGCTCACTTTTCGGTCGTTGGGAGCGTTTGCTCTGGAGCCAGCGTCCAGGCTCAGCACCTGGTGACCTCAGGCCAGCCAGCCTGGCGTGCCTGTTTCATTCTGTGTGAGCTGGAAATACTAGTGCTCATGGCGGAGCTCTGCAGCTGGCTAACCAGGCGGAGGTTAACATGGGCAGACTCCTACCGAGTGTTACTGAGGTTTACAATGAATAGACTTTGGCTAAATGCCTACATTCAGTGCATAATTCCCAAGGGCCTCTAAAATGCCGGTCACAGAACTAGGCCCTGCCCTGGGACGAGCCATGAAGCAGGGTGGGTGTGCGGGAGGGCACCTGAGTGGCCACTGAACGGTGGACAGGAGGTGGGGCTATCGAGGGAGGTGTCCCGGAGCAGCGGCAGCTCGGTGGGCAGCTGGAGGGCGAGGTCTGGACTCGGGAGGCCGAGGAGGCTGGCGGGGCGGGGGCATGGTCCCTCCGGAGGCTCGGTGCATGCGGGCAGGCTGGCGTGTGGGCAGGTGGGGAGTGGGGGCTGGTGCGAGCTCCAGACGCGGAGGACGGGGCGAGCCGCGGCGGCGCCTTCCCCCCCGGGGCCTGGCCTGGCCTCCTCCCTGACAGGGTCAGAGCCGTGTCTGAAGGACCCCGTGGAGAGGGCTTGCAGAATGGGCGGGGCCGGGCGGGCGGGCCGCTGGCCGCAGCCAGGAGGGTGAGGCGCTCCCACGGGGCCGTGCCTGTCGGTTCGGGAGAGGCGGGGGGAGCTGAGGATGGACACCAGGGGTGCAGGGGAGGCGCTGGGGTGACGCCCTGGGGTGTGGGCGTCTGCTCCACTCATCTCCCCGCCCGCAGGCTCAGGTGGCTGCTGGCCTGGGGTCCCGCGAGAGCCAGACGTGGCACGGAGGGCAGACTCGCCTCTCTGGCATGGAGGCTCTGCCCTTTGCTGGTGTCTCAAGGGCCGTCTGGAGTAAGGGCCGATCGGGCAGCCCGACAGTCCACGGTTGTCATGGCCCTCGGGGGACAGGGCTGCTGGCCCCAGTCTTGTTTTCCAAGGGGAAACACAGTTGCTCTTTGTCTGCAGGCGGCCAGGGCCACGGCTCTCCCGCAGGGGTCACGTGGTGCCCAGCGGGCAGCGCGCCCTCCTCCCCCGCTTCGCTGCGAGTTTACGGGTAGACATGGGGGTGCTGTCAGTACCACGCCGTGGGCTGGTGGGGCATGAGGACGTGCAGGGGCCTGAAGTGTGGCACCATCGTCACTGTGGTGCTGGCGGCGGCCGCCGTGACGAGGTGACGCTGG
>NW_004567112.1:1521250-1529649 GCF_000260355.1 Condylura cristata | reverse complement strand
GCGGGCGGGCGGCACCGGCTGCCGTTGCTCCCCCTTCCCCCGGCGAGGACAAGCCCCGAAGCGGAACTGCTGCACGATGGTTAGTTCTGGTTTGGCTTTTTGCAGCGCTCAGCTGTCTTCAGATGCCCGTCTCCCACCCGCGGGTGCGGGGTTCCCACTCCCCACCTCTGCGCCACCCCTGTGGTCCTCCGCGGCCCTGGGCCGCGCCACGCCAGTGGTTCCGGAATGTTGGGGAGTGTTTGAAGGGGCAGCTGCCCTGAAGGTCAGGAGGTGGGGTCCAGCCGGCGGGATGAGGGCAGTGCAGGCCATGCGGACCCCCGGCCGGGGCCTCTGAGCCATGGTGGGCAGGGCCAGCCCCCTGCACCCCGGCTGTGTAGAAGCCGCGTCTGGAATCTGCATTTGTGCCTGGTGTCCACGTTGCGCCGTGTTTGCCAGCTACCCGGGGCTGCTCCCGGAGGGCAGACGCCCTTTCAGTGAACCGCACGGCCTGTCCGTCTTGGGCACTGTCTCTGGAAGGCAAATTTATCGAGCGATCTGCTGAGGAAACGTTTGTCTTGTGTCCACTGGGTCTGCGGGCAACCTAGTGCCCGGCAGGAGTGCTGGGAGAGGCTTTGTCCACTCACTCGATCCGCAGCAGGAGAGGCAGAGGGCAGGCAGGCCAGGTCCCTCGCTCCCTCCTCCGAGCCTGGGTCCCCGCTGTCCCCCGCTCCCCTGGGCCGGGTGGAAGGCCCCCCGCCTCCCCCGGGCATCTGGGCCAGGCCCCTGCTGCGGCCACCCGCTGTGGATGCTGCTCCCCGGACACACGGGCGAGTCTGGCCTGGGCGGCCTGCCCGTCAGCAGTGAGCGCGTGTGGCAGTTCGAGTGCCGTGAGCAGGCCTCGCCCGCCTGGGTACAGCCCTGGGTGCCCCGGAGAGGGCGCCTGCACTGACCGTGACCTCTGGGCTCTGAGAGAGCAGTCTCCAGACTCGTGCTGCGGTCCACTGGCCACTGGCTCATCCCCCGGCCACTGGCTCATCCCCCTTGTGCTGGCCGCAGAGTCCAGCCCACTGCCCAGTCCTGGGAGCGCCACAGGGAGGTGAGGCCCAGTGGGGTCCGCTGGGAGGCTCCCAGCAGCTCTGCTGGAGAGGCACTGCCTTGCGAAACTGGGCAGCTGGGTGGAGCCGGGGCGGCTGTGCAGGAGAGAACGGGGCGGGGCAGGGTCAGGCTGCTCCTGGAGGGGAGACGAGACTCTGGCGTGCTGTCCTGTCCTTGGCCGCTGGGGGAAGCCGGCCCACCGCACGCGTGCACCCTGCTGCCCGGGAAGCTGGCGTGGGCCCAGCATTGCCACTCCAGCCCGCGGGAGCCTCGCAGCGTGACCTCATGCCTACCTGCCCGCGCCCGCCGGCACCGGCCCGTGGACAGAGCGGAGCCGTGCTCCTTGCCAGGTGCCGCGGGCCGCGGCTGGCGCACGATGGCGGGTGCCTCTGTGTGGCTGTTCCCCCATCTGCAAAGCGGGGTGCCCGGGCCCGGGGGCTCAGGCGAAGCGCAGGCTCTGTCCCCAGGTGCCCTTGCAGGGAGGCGAGCCCGTGGCCGCCCCCCGTCTCGGCCCAGCTGCCCAGTCACCCCAGGGGCGCGCGCTTCGGTGGCTTTCTCCGAGCGGGTTTGATTGCTTTTTAATCTTCCTAGCAAGGCTCAGTGTAACGGCCGAGCGGAGGCAGAGAAGCAGCTGTCCCGGTGTGATCAGGCGTCTGCCTGCGAGTGCCAGGCCGGGCACCAGGCCTGCCCGCGCCCCCGGTCAGCTTCAGCTTCTCGGGAAGTGGCGGCTGATTGCCCGAGGCGGGGCGCATCCCAGGCAGACTCCTGTGAGCGGGCGCAGGGCGTCTTGTCTGCCGGCTGCGAACGGCCCTCGCGGGGCTTCGGGGAGCAGGCTGGAGGGGAGGTGACGGCTTGTGGGGCCGCTGGGGGGCTGTGCATTTCGCTTCTGCATGGGGGAGCAGGACCGGGAGCAGGGACGTGAGGCCGCAGGTTCAGGGCCCACCTGCACCAGGGCCACCGGTGAAGGCCGGTCGCCGGCCTGCGTCTGGCATCATTTCAGCGGCTCGGGGCCCTGAGGGCTCTTCCGCTCTGGCTGTTCCCCTCCCCTCCGTCCTCTTCCCCAGAGGACTCCCTGACGGAGGGGAGACCCTTGCCTGGTTCCGGCACCGTCTCCGCCAGGTCGAACCTGCTCGGCGCCCACGTGGCCAGCCCAGTCTCGGCTGCCCGGTGTCTGCTGCCCGCCCAGCCCGCCGTGGTCTCTGGTGAGGCCGAGGGCCTCAGCGCCCCTTGCCAGCGAAACCTCGCTTTACTGTGGCCACCGGCTGGACCGCTGGGCTGCGGTGCTCCCTGGCCTCTGTCCCCCCAGTTTGCCGTGAGAAACGCCTGCAGGCTCCTGCGGACAGCACCGCGCTGTCCTGTGACGCGGGGTCCAGCGAGGCCTGGCCCTGGCGTCCCCTGCCGTGCTCCCGTCCCTCGCGGGCGCTGGGCCTGCAGCAGCGTGGACTGGGTTGGGGTGCCAGTAGGCGGGCTCCTCCCGGGACCCCCCGACTCCTGGGGGTGGGGAGTGACAGGGAGGTTTTCATACAGGTGAGGGGTGACCTGGAGGACCTGGCCAGGTGAAGGGGGCGGAGAGGGTCTCCAGACAGACAGAGGTTTTCTAGTAGGCCTGGGGGGGCGGGACTGGGGACACTGCCTGACGACCGAGGTCCCCGCGCTGACTGCTGGCTCTGTTTCCCACTAATACATACTCTGTTTTCTTTGCCATAAAGTAAAGCAGAAGCTAGGGAGCTTTCCGGAACGTTCCTTTTGTTCCTCCCTTTGTGACCGTTAATATTAGACTGACTGGTGTGAAAAGAGAGGACAGGAAGGGGGTGTTCTCCTACCCAGTAAATGTCTTGCGTCTTTTCCTGGAGGCCCAGGAAGAGGAGGTGGGGGCTGGACAGCGTGGCCTTGTCCTTCACTAGCTGCAGAACTGGATTCACAGCCAGCTTTCTCCCCTTCCTGGTTTCTGGTGTGTCCTCCCGCGTGCCCGGGCGGCCCTGCCTGTTTGCACCCGTTCTCTGTGAACCTGTCTGACCGGAGGGACGCGTCCTGCCAGTGTGTGGGGGACCAAGCGAGGCCTGTGGCGAGACTGGGACCAGCACGCGCTTGGGGTTCCAGACCCCAGCCCCAGGCTGGCCCTCTGCCCATGCCATGCCGGCCCCTCAGGCAAGGCCAGCCAGGCCCCCTGGCCAGGCCAGTGCCGGCGTTTCTGTGGCCTGTATTTTCTTAAATCGCAGTAACCTTTCTGCCTGGGAAGAAGGATGATTAAAGAGATTACATCTCTTTTTCCCTATCTCGTCCCTACACCTCTTTGCGGCTGAGCAAAATTAAATGCAAAAGTAGATAATTTTCAGGTCAGCCAAGTCTCTTCTTTCTGTGCGGGTGGATTTGCGAGGACTGTCAGTAATGAGGTCAGTGCTTTCCTCGCCCGGCTCTGGCCTGATGGACGATATCGGTGTGGAGAAGTAGGAGCTTATTTTTCCCGTTGTGAAAAAGCAATAAAACCAGCCCCCATTCGTGAACATTCCGTGTCTTTCCTAAGAAACCTGCGTGCTTTGGGCGCTGTGGCCTTTCGGTCCAGATGGAAATGAGATAGTGGCCGGTTAGTTGTGGGGAGGGCGTGCGGGATGTATTATTCTGAAGAAAGATATTAAAGTCTCTTTGAATCGCGTCTGTCAGTTCAATTAGGCTTTGAGCAAAGGCTGTGCTGTGTTTCTTTTCACGCTCTTATCTTCACCATCCCTCCCTCCCGCCCCACCTAAAAGGCAAAAAGACAGAGTGAACGGACCTTCCTGAGCCAGAGGAGTCCCCGGCTCTGACGTGCCCCATCGCAGGGGCTGTCGCAGGGTGCGCTGGGCCAGGGAGCTGGCTTTGCCTCACTGAGCCGGGAAGCAGGAACCCGAGTCGCTGGCCATGCTGAGGACAGTTTCCTTCCAGAAGCGGGGGACGGGGGTGGTTGCCCTCAGACACTCCCCCACCTGGATGAGGCGTTCTTTGCCCTTGACCCCAAGTACCCCTTTCCCTTACTCTCCTGCGGGTTTGACCCCGACTTGAGCTGGGGGAGGAAGCTCCCCACAGGCTGGCTGGCGGAGCGTGCCTGGTGGGTGGCGACCCCCAGGAGACGCCAGCCTTTCCCGATGCTTACTGCTTTTTTAAAATTATTACGATGCAGTGTGCATACATCAGCTTTCCGTTTCAACCAGTGTTTGCCTACAGCCCTGGCGTTAAGCACAGTCATAGAGTTACGGGCCCACATCCACCATCCTCACCAGACCTTTTCCTTCTTCACCCTCAACGAAACTCCCAGCCATTAAGTACCAACACCTCCTTTCTCCTCTCCCCGACTTGCCTGTTAACTTGACTACTCTCAGCACTGCCTTTAAGTGGAACCACAGTGTCTGACCGTGTGTGCCTGGCTTACTGCACGTGGCATGATGCCCTCAGAGCGCACCTGTGCTGCAGCAAGTGACATGGTCACCTCCTTTCCAAGACCCGGTGATACTCCGTTAAACGTGTGTACCACAATTTGCTTCTGCATTTTAGCTATTTTTGTGATTTATGCTGTTGTGTACCTGGATTTACAAATAATAGTAAAGTCTCTACTTTCAATTATTTGGGGGTATATATATATATATATATGTATGTATCCAGAAATTGCTGGATCATAATGACTGTTCTGTTTTTTTTTTTAAAGATTTATTTATTTATTCGTACAGAACTGGGGTACAGGCCAGAGATGCAGAGGGTGAGAGGATTCACCATGGACAGAGTGGGGAGCAGAACAGGCAGATGGACGAAGTCCACTGCTGAGGGGAGCAGCGGGCAGGTCAGGAGAGGGCTGCCGCGCCCTGTGGTCACCTGCGGGGCGGGGATCAAACTCATGCGGAAGTGGCTTTAGCTTCTCAGTGCTGCGCTCTGCCCAGGGCGTGCCGACTTCTGTATCTTTTGCGGATCCTCTAGAAGTGTTTTACAAGTGGCTGTACCATGGGCATTGCACCCAACAATGGGCCAGGTTTCCAACTTCTTCACATCGTTGCCAACACTTGTGACTTTCTATTTTTTGGTAGTGGCCTTTCCAGTGAATGCAAAGTGATCTCATGGTGGTTTTTGATCAGAGATCTTGAGCATTTTTTAAAAATGTGCTTTTTGGGCGTTTGCTGTCTTCTTTGGAGAAATGATAATTCAGGTCCTTTGCACATTTAAAAAAATGTGTTTTTGTTTCTGTTGAATAATAGGAATCTTTACATGTTTCGCTATCAGTTCTTTTTCAGACATATGATTTTCAAAAATTTCTTCCCATTCTATGGGTTGCCTTTGCACTCTTAATAGTTGCCTTTGATGTACAAAAGTTTTAAGTTTTGATAACTCCAACATCTAGTTTCTGACATTTTTGCTTGTGCTTTTGATGTCATAGGCAAGAAACCACTGCCATTTCCTAGCTCATGCTTTTTTTTTTTTTCCTGTTTTCTTCTAAGAGTTTTTTAGTTTCAGTTTTTACACTTGGTATTTCTTCCATTTTGAGTTATTTTTTATGACTGGCATTTTTTGAGTCGGTTTTCCCAGCACCCTTTGTTGAAGAGACCGTATTCCCCTGGTGAATGGTCCCGTCACTCCTCTGTCTGCCCGAGAGCCTCCTCCTGGGCTGCCCCCCCCAGCCTCCTCCTGGGCTGCCCCCCCTTTCCACTGTGAGCCCTGCTCGCCTCCCTGCTCCCATCACCAGAACTTCGCACAGAGTGTTCAAGGCAGCAGGGTGGGGCCTCCGGCTTGGTGCTTTGAGAACAGTCTTTGGAGCTCTTGAGGTGGATTTCTTTACTTCCGCAGAAGCACCTTGGGGCTTAGGAGGCCTCACGCTGCGTGCGGAGTGGCGGCGGGTGACACTACCGAGACGCAACGGGAGTGGACGTCCCGATGCAGGAGCATGGGGGACTTCCCATCCAGTGGTGTTCCTTCACTGCTTTCAGCGATACTTTATAGTTTTCAGCGTGCCCGTGTCTGGCCATATTTACGTTTAATCCTAAGTATTTTATTCTTATTTTCATTGTATCTTTAGAGAAAATGCTTCTGGTGAGTTGTTTAGAGCTGGGCAGTAAGATCCCTTCCCTCTGCTCTTCCTCCCCTCCCCTCCGGTCCTTCCTCTCCCTTGCTCCGGGTACTTTCAGGTGTTTGGCAACAATAAGACGGATTCAGTCTGGCCCAGTGTTCTGGGAAGCTCCGATGCTGCTGGACGTGGCTACTCCCTAGCGAGGCAGGGGAAGGACCTGTTTTTCAGGCGGTGGCTGCCAGTGATGGTGTGGGCACCAGGCCCTTTTTGAACCTAAATCTAGGAAGAACCCAACCCCGGCTTCAGTGTAGGAGCCCAGGGAGACTGGTGTCTGCCCAGAATCAAGTTCAAAGGTGCCTGTAATGTTCTCACTCTCCCCACCCTGTGTTTCCTGGATGGGCCAGTGTGTGGGGGGTGTTCCCTTAGCCAGTGTGTGGGGGGTGTTCCCTTACCCCGTGTGTGGAGGGTGTTCCCTTAGCCGGCTGTGGGGGTGACGCTGCCCCTGGGCGGCATCTGGCTCAGCTGTCCCTGTACCTCCAGCCCTGGCTGAGAGCCCAGCTAGAGCAGGGGCCCAGAGAGCCTTGGGAAACACTGAATGTGTGGTCAGGACACAAAGGCGGGACTGTGAAGGTCAAGGCCAGCAGAGGGAAGCCCTGTAGAAGGAACCTTGTAGGGGCAGGTGGGGCCCTGACCTCTCCTAGGGACACAGCGGCATTTCCTGCCCCGAGGAGATAGCTGCCCTGGACTATTCTTTTCCACCTCAAGGCCAGACAAAAGGAAAGAGACCAGAAACCGGGCAATTAATTCTCACAAATTGACTTTTTAAAAGATTTAATTAACTTTTAAATCACTACTTGAAATGTTGGAGTCACGTTTCCAGGGCACAGGGTGTGGAACAGAGAGACATTCAGCCCAGCAGATTTCAGGCCCCACCCTGGAGTGTGGGAGGCAGTGGGCGCAGAGGGTGGTTACTCAGAGCTGCAGCGCCTTCTGTCCATGTTGCTGAGCTGGGGAGCTGGAGTCTTGCTGCAGAGGGCAAGACCATTCCACAGAGGAGCAGATAATACAGGGCCTGCCTTCACTGTTGCCAGCCACGCTAGGTCACTCCGTGACCTGGTTAGGTTCAGTGAGCATTTCTTGGTGGCTGCAGGCGCGGTGGTCACGTCCATGGGAAATCCAGTGATTGACAAACTCACTTCCCTCCAGGTGTTGGGCCTGGATCAGCCACCCTGCAAGGCCCTGGGGGCTCAGCCTCAGGAGAGCTCAGGGCCCGCAGTGAGTTCAGGTGGGGCGAGGTCAGGAGTGGTGGAGTCTGAAGGGTGTGACTCCCAGGCCGCCTCGCAGACACCACACCTCCCGGGTGGACAGAGCAAGGGGGATCCCAGTGGAGAGCGGTGGCCGGAGGGGTGAGGGGGACGAGGCCGGAGTAGGGGGCTGCACTCCCGGTGGGCGGTGAGTGCTGAGCCGAGAGCTTGGCATGGTTTTGACACCCCAGGGAGGTGTGAGAGGTTTGAGTCAGGTTTCCCATGGTCACAGGTGTCGGTCTCACCTGTTCTCACGTGGAGGTGGGGTGATGGCCTCCAGTGGGTTCCTTTCCTTTTTTGGTGGTCCATGGAACCTACATTTGGACTTATTCTAGAGGTGGTGATGCCGTCGGGCTGTGCTCCAAAATGGAACCGCACGTTTGTGATTCATCTCCGTGAAAGCCTCCGCTGTGTGAAGCGGGCCACGGGTGCGCGTGCCCTCGCTCGGCCTACCCGCAACCTGTTCTTCATCCCAGGTCTCTCGTTTGTGCCTGCATGGACCGCCCCGTGCAGGGACTTCGCTCTGAGAGCGCCCTTGAGGGGCTCCCTTGTCCCTAGATGTGGGGGTGGTGTTTGTTCCCCTGTGGGAGGATCTGACCGTGTTTCCTCTTTACCTGGGAGAGTTTCAGGGGTGATGGTGGATGTCAGACCAGCCTCGTGCGTCAGCAGTGACCCTGACGTGGGTTCCTCTAGGTAAGGACGGGTCCGCTAGCAGGCTGTGTGAGATGCTGCCGCGCCCGGAATGGTCACCCCTGTTTACACGGATGTTGTGGTCCTCGGGGAGTCACTGGGGGGGTCGTCTGGGGCCCGGAGAGGATGGGCCATCGTGGCTGAGGGGTGAAGAAGAGACTGAGAGGTCTTCGGCCTCTGAGTCTTGGTTCGGGCCGGCCTCAGGACCTGGACAGCCTTCCACTGGCCATGGTGTGTGGGCAGACAGAGCTGCTGGACACCTGAAGAGGGCAGTGGGAACCTGATACACCCACCTGCAGTCATCAGGG
>NW_004567112.1:1518111-1520620 GCF_000260355.1 Condylura cristata | reverse complement strand
GTGTGCCGGTCGCCCATGGCTGCGATGGCCTCCTCCCTGCGGGGACCCTGGGGGCTGGGCCAGCCAGAGCGGAGTGGCAGGCCCCTGCGGCGCTGCTTCCCTGCTGGCTCGTACAGGGCAGGCCGCGTCAGCCCTCTCCCGGAAGGCGCTTCGGCCCACGTTCCTGCGCCCCCCCCGGGGGCGGCCGGGAGACACCAGCCTCTGAGCGGGTAGTCAGGGACCCGGTGGTTACTTTGGGCTTAGCTGAGAGACATTCACGGGCGGTGCGCTCGCTCGCCGGCACCAAGAACCGGGAAGGGCGCAGCGGGGGGCTGGGGATCCAGATTCCGCGGCCGGCCCTGCACCGCTGTCCCTGGGCCGGACCCAGCAGCCTGCCGCCCCGCCGCCTGGCTTCTCGCGCCTCCTTGGGACTGGCTCCCACAGAGACATCCCTGCACGCGTCAGCTCCAAAGTGACAGAAGCGCGGCGTCACCGCCCCGGGGTCACTGGCCCCGAATCAGGGTGCGGGCTGGGATGCTTCCCCCGGAGGCTGGGGCGGCGCCAGGCGTCTGTTTCTTGCCCTTTCTAGATGCCCGCTTCCTTTGCCTGGGTGCCCCTTCCTGCCTCACCTTGACCTCTGCTCCCTCCGTCACCCTACCTGTCCCCATGTTCCTCCTCTTCTCTGTGCATCTGAGATCACTGGATGACCGGGTCCCCCCATCTGCCCACCGGATGACCCGGGGCCCCCGTCTGCCTGCGAGAGGCATCCTCACAAGTTCTAGGGAGTCAGATGTGGATGTGCTGGGGGGTTGTTCTGTCCGCCGTATCCCTCCATCCTGCCCACACGCTTGTCCGGTAATCCCGAGGCTTTACATTCGCCTCCAATATGGGATTACTTGGGCGATGCTCTAGGAGCAGAGCGCGGGGCGACCCCGTGTGGCTCTCGCTCGGCCGTGGGGGTGCACGGCTGCACCCTCACCCCCGAGTCCGTGCTCGTTCAGGCCGCGGCACAATTTGAAGTTTCTGTGAGATTTTCACAACTGCTGCTGTCCGCCGGACTCGGGGTGGGCGGTGGGTCCTCCGAGACCCGCGGTGTCCTGCCAGTGCAGAGGCCTGGGCGTGTGCAGGAGATGTGCGTCTTCCTCGGCTCCCTGGACTGTGCCGCCCACGGCGCCCTAGACGCGGCCTGCTGGGGGCGCTGTTGAGGACTGCGGGGAGGCCCAGAGCCCGCTCTGGTGGGGAAGGAGCTATGCTCGCGCCTCCTGCACCCCGCGCGCCTGTTTCTGCTGAAGAGCCACCGTGAAATGCTAAATAAACTTCATGACGTCTAATAACCATTTGTGTCACTTGAGGACATTAAACTGAGACTTGGTGAAATGGAGGAAAATACTTGCAAAAATGGGGGTTTCTACCTACGTGGGTTATTTGCGCTTAGAAATTTGGTGAACATCTGCTTGCTTTGCCTTTTTAAAAAGGGTCCTGGCAGTGATAGGAGACGCGCCTGCTGTGAACACAGAGCCACTTAGCGTGGGCACGGGGCCACCACGGAGACCGGGGCCAGCCCACCAGGGCTCATTTTCTTAAAGACCCTGTGCACATGCAGGTCTGCTCTGTGCCAGGGAACGTTCTGGAACGTCACAGGTTGCAGCGTATTGTCAGTTTTCAAGACACACCTGTTCCTGGACTGGAGGAGTGCAGGCAGCCAGACCTGGAACGTCGTAGCTTTTTGGCTTCACGCGAGGTCGCTTGCGTGGCAGCTTCGTTTTCTTTAAGTCGTTTTGGTTCCGAAGAATATTCAGCCCATGTGCAATTTTAGGGCAAAGGCTTCTAATGCATCAAAAGTCCCTAATGGAGATCAAAATGGGCCTATGAGGTGATGATGGAAACAGCTGCCGTGTCCTCAGCTTTCTCCTGCTGTGCGGGGTTCGCTGCTGCGCGGAGGTCGTGCACACACCTGCTGCGGTGCGGGCCGCGCAGACACGGACCCGCTGCGGTTTGGGTCAGTTGAGGACACTGAGGCCCAAGTTTGCTGGAGTGGAGGGAAGTGATCGCACCCGGGCAGAGAGAAGTGCGTGTGGGGGTGGGGCTGGGGGGGGCAGCGGGAGGCCGTGCTTAATGGGCGTGAGATTTGTTTGGCGGGAAGAAGCGTTTGGAGATCCACAGTGGTGAAGAAAAGCTTTGGCGATGGGAGTGGCGAAGGTTTGCGACTTGTGATTCCGCTGATGTGACTTCGTTACGTGCTTAAGGTGGCAAGTTTTCCGTCGTATCTACTTTACCACAATGAAAATGATCGCTTAGGGCTGTCTGGAGCTGTGGGTGGTTCTGGATTTCTTATCCTGGAATGGATGCCCCTTTACTTTCGTCTCTGGAGAGGAAAAGCTACCTCTGGTGTGTCCTAGAGCGTGACCGAGTCTAAGACTGAGTGCATCTTACGAGCCACCACGAGCAGCAGGGAGATGTCATTGAGGTTTGTGCTAGGATTGCGCTGGATCTGTAGACTGCTTCCGGTATGATCGCAGCTTTTGTTGAT
>NW_004567112.1:1466932-1517334 GCF_000260355.1 Condylura cristata | reverse complement strand
GCTTTACTCCGATGAGCCGCCAGCTAAACATTCCATATTTGACCTTTGAGGTCTTAGCTCCTTATTTTTCTGCAAGTGCACGCACAGCCCCGCTGTGAGTGAGAAGACACCCCGAGGTGTTTGTGAACTGGGGCCCGTCTGTCGACAGCGTCCGCAGAGGGACCCGGGTTGCTGTTTCTTCCTCTTTCTGTTTTTGACCTTTGCCCCCGTTTTCATAGGTGCAAGTGTGGTCGCCGCGCCGTGGGGCGAAACGGCCGCTGCAGCCCCCAGGGCGTCGGTGGTGGCGTCCCGCGGGCCTGGGTCTGGGCAGGCGGGTGCGCACGGTGCCCGCTTCGCGTGCGCTTGCCCCGGCCACTGTCAGTGTCGCCGCAGACCCTGCTGGGCGACGGGAGGCGCGGAGGCTTCCCGTAGAGCTTCGCGAGAGGCGTTTCAGCGGTGCGCCCGTGCCCGGGCCGCGGGGGGCACGTGGCTTGTGAATGGAAAGAGCTGGCCGAGTCGGCGGCTTAGCAGCCGCTCTGCCGGAGTGTTGGCGGCACCAGGCCCTGCCCAGCAGGCCGTGGGCTGGAGAGGAAGGAGCCCCGCCTGTCCCCTCTCAGCCTCCCTGGTGGGGGCGCCCTGCCCCTCGCCAGCCACCCACGAGACCTGTACCCTCAGCCCGGCCTGCTCCTGGGCCCCGCACGGGCTCAGGCAAAGCGTCTCTCCGTACCTGTTAGCGAGAAAGACCCTGTTGGGACATCAAGCCAGGGCCTTGGCTTTGGCTGGAAGGACGCGATGCCGTCAGTGTGGGCAGTGGCCGGTCGACCGCTCCCAGGGTCCAGGGCCAGCTCTGG
Source organism: Condylura cristata (assembly GCF_000260355.1). Classification (NCBI taxonomy): domain Eukaryota; kingdom Metazoa; phylum Chordata; class Mammalia; order Eulipotyphla; family Talpidae; genus Condylura; species Condylura cristata. The sequence continues at coordinate 1,516,504 of NW_004567112.1, read as the reverse complement.
TGGTCAAAGTGGCCCTTTTTGAGAGTAAGCTGCAGTCTGTGCTCATGTTCGGTGTCTGGGTCTGCAATTCACGCGGCCTCGGTGACGGGGTGTGACTGCTTGGAAGAGGGCGGGAGCGGGCGTGGCGGCCGCAGGTGCTGACCTCCTGGCTTTTCACGTGCTCTCTGCGCCTCACCCAGCAGCGCCTCGGCCCTGACTGGTTTGAGGTTACTGTCCGGGAGAGAGGTGGGCCCGGCGGGCTTCAGAGTGTTTGGGATAAGGACGCACTGACATCGTGTGTGTGTCACACACGTGTTTCCGTGTGCGTGCATGGGCGTCTGGGGCTAGGAGGCTGTTGGGGGTTGCTGACCGGCCCTGGACCCGCGCCTTTCTCTGCAGGGACACCGTCCCCAGCAGCTGGCGGGGCCGAGGGTCCTCCGCTCCCCAGCACCGCTCTGTCAGCGCGCCTCTGCTCGGCCGGCCGCCCTGGCGCGTCTGGCCCGCTGTCTCCCAAGCTACCGTGGTCTTTCCCTTGACCCGTGGCGGGAGCGGGCCGTTGATCGGCCAGACCCGCAGGGGAACGCGGGCCGGTGTTCCGGGCTGGCACTGACTGCTGAGGCCTTCTTTGCCACAGAAGCGCTTTGTGGGATGAGAGGCCGCTTGGGGGAGCGCCCCTGACGGAAGACTGGGGGGCGGAAGCCGGCTCAATGGGGTTCTGTTACGGGGCAGCCCTCCATGATCTGAGGGTGCTGGAATGTGCCCTCGGCAGTGACCCGGATCTAAGTGGGACAGTGGGAGACACAAAAATGCACTCCCGGGGGGCCCTCGGGACCGTTGCCAAAAGGGCCTGCTCCTGGGCTGGTGAGTGCTCCTGCGGTGCCCGGCCTGCAGCAGGCGGGCGCAGGAGCCAGGCCGTCCGGGGCGGCGAGGCCAGACTCCTCCACAGACTCCCACAGACATCTCTGGGCCTCCGGGCCACTTTCCTGGGCAAGGGCCCCCTTCCCGCTGCCCACCTCTGTGGTCCAGGGTGTGGCCTACGCCCCGGGCTGCAGCAACACTGACTGCTTCTACTTTGTGTTTCTCTAGGGTGGTACAGAGGCTACACCTTGCGGAAAAAGTCCAAGAAGGTAAGTCGTAATTTTTATTAAACACAGTTTTTCCCCTTCATAAATCACACTGAGAGGAAATCAATTCTCCGTCCTTTGTGCCGAGTTCTCCCTCTGTATCTCTTTCTCGAATCTAAGCGATGTGAGCGTCGAGTGTGGGCTGTCCTGCCCCCGGCCCGCCCAGCCTCCCTGCCCTGCCTCTCGGGCGCGCTCGTGCGGGGCGGGGGCGCTCCTGAGGGCTCCCCTTCTCTCGGGCTGGCGGGATTCCCTCCCTGTTGTGCCGAGGGGAGTCAGTGTGACCCGGGTACCGCGGCTCGGGTGGCTCTCAGACGCACTTACCCTTGCCGGAAGCGCGACGGCCTTGCGGGGCTGGGCCCGCTTTGCCCTGCCAGCACCGTCTTTAACCGCGTCTGTGGGTGTGCGGCAGGGAGAGGTGGTGCTGGCAGGCAGTCCGCCTGCGTGGTCGTCCGGCTCTGAGCAAAGGCCGCAATTAGAGGCCACTCCTGTGCGACACGCCCAGGCCCGCTCCGCTGTGGCTTCTCCCCGCTCGGGGTGCCCACAGCCAAGCCGGCTCCTGTCTCATGCTGCCAGCCCCGTGTCCTGCGCGGTCGGGCTGCCTCGGGCACCTGCGCGGGCGGCCTCCCCTTCTCCTGCTGCCCCTCATTCTCTCCTTGTTGGGCCGCAGGCTTCTGTGGTGCAAAGCCCGTCCCTGAGGGTGCCAGTGACTTGCAGGCAGCGTAGAGCGTCCCCGCTCTCCTGCCTCGGGGCCCCGTCACCAGATCCTGCCTGGGTGGGAGAGCTGCCCGTCTGCTCGTGCTGGTCACGGGCACGCGGGCTGAGCTCGTCTGGCTTCGCACTGCTTCTGCCCGGTAAGTGCTGGAGCCTCAGGTCTGCCAAGGGGAGCAGGGCGCCCGCACCCCCGCTCAGGCCGAGCCACGTGTCTCTGTGCAGCCAATGGCCTGGAGCCTCGAGGTTGCCCAGCGCCTTCCGAGCGGGGGGCGGGGGCAGGCCCGGGTCACACTCTGCAGGGCCTGCACACCTGCGGGGAACCCTGGGTGTCTCTCCCGAGAGCGTCGTGCTTGCGGGTGTTTTAACAGAGATGAGGGGCGCGGGGCGCGGGTCCCCAGCCGCCCCCAGCCACAGGTCACCTGCAGCTCAGGTGAAGCGGCCCCGGGGCTGTTCACCTGGCTGCGGTGCTCACTGCTCCTGGGTGCTTGGGGTCTCCCTCCCTTCCCCCCACACCTGCCTGGGCCCCAGTCCTGCCTGCCCTGCACTGGGCCCTCCGACCGCGGCTCAGCGGCACCACTGACCTGGCCAGGGGTGTTTGATTTTCCATCGAAACCCTGAAGTCCTCATGGCAGTGGCGTGGGCTGCGGCGAGCCTAACGCCTTCAAGAGGCCTTCATTTGGGGTGGGGCTCCCCGGTGGGGCACAGAAGGCACTTGGCGCCCACGCCTGGCTCCAAGCTTTCCGGAGCCGCCCTCTAGAGCGCCGCGGGTGTGCTGCTGCTCCAGCTGGACAAGGCATCACCCGAAGCCTGCGGAGGCGTCCGGCTCCGGCCTGTGGCGCCCAGAGCAGCAGCCTCTGCCCAGCGCCCAGGCCGGGGTGCGGCTCGTCTTCTCCAGCTGAGCGCACACCTGTAGACCTCAGAGGTGCACCCAAGGCCATGCAGGATTTGAAGGTGCCCCATTCTGGGGCTGGCAAGAGCGCCCAGCGTTCGGGCCCCTCAGTCCTCTGCGCTGCTCGTCTCCGCCCTTCCGCGCCACTCCTTGCTTCTCTGATGATTCTCCTTCCTGTGACGTCTTCTTGGTGGGCAGGAGCGCGTGGCTCGGCCTGTCGCCCAGTCGCCGGGGTTTCCGGACGTCCACTGTAAAGCTGTTGGGCCAGACAGAGCCAGGGAAACCCAGTCCGAAGCCCCTGGTGCTGAACAGTGCCCGAGCCCAGTGTCACTGCTGCGTGAATTCTGCCCTCGCACCAGCCCCTGCCAGCAGCCAGAGGGCTTGCTGTGTGCTGAGCGCCTGCGGCGTCCGGGCCCGACGGCCCCCAGGAGGGGAGGCTCCTGCCGCGTGGGGCACGGCCAGCTCTCGGTTCGCTTTGCGGCTGGTGCCTGAGCCGAGTGTGCTCATGAGAGCGCTCCTTCGGGCACCGGGCACACGGGGCACACGGGCGTCCTGCCTGGGGGTGCAGTGTGCTCGTCAGAGCCGGGTGCTCCCTGGACATTGTCCAGACAGGGCGCGTCTGCCCAGTTCCCAGCGTTCACCACTGGCCCCTCTGTTTGGCGCTCGAGGGACGTCTCGGTGGCCAGGCTCGCCCTGTGTGTGGCCCTGGGACCCGTGGGCAGCCCAGTCCGACGGCCGGCCAGTGCTGGGTAAGAGGAGAGACCTGGGGCTTCAGTGTGACGCTCCGAGGCACCGCCGCTCTGCCCATGGGTCACTGGGCGCCTTCGTTGGCCTGGGCCTTCTGTGGCTGCTGGCGCATGGCGTCCTCAGTCCCTCTGAGAGGCTGGACAGGGGCTTTGCCTCAGCCTCCACAGTCAGAGTCACCCCGGCCCTGCTCCTGGGGGTGTGGTTTCATTTGCAGTTACTGTTTGTCTTGATACTAAAATGCTGTCTTGTCTCCCCCAAGGGCATATTTCCTGCTTCCTATATTCACCTGAAAGACGCCATCGTTGAAGGGAAAGGGTGAGTGCCCTGGAGGTGCCAGTCGGCTCGGCCTGGGCTCCTCCTGCAGGTGCCTGAGGGCGAGGCCCCGGGGTGGGGTCGGAGTTGGGGGGAGGCCACTTCTGGTTTGGGGTTGTCCAGACATGGCTTGGAGCCCCAGAGAGCCTGATTCCCTGCCCCGCTGCGCGAGCAAGGCCGTGACGTCCGCCCGGGGCGCAGCTGGGCGGGGCCCCGGCTCCGAGGCCACTTTCTGGAGCAGTGTGCAGACTGGCATCCAGGAGGAGTTGGGGTGAAGCAACAGTTGTTCGGTTGGGGCCTGGGGGGTTTGCGGTGGGTCTGACTGTGACGTAGGTCTCTCCCAGCCCCGAAACTACGTGTAAGATCATTAAAAGGCCATTTGTAGAACAGGAGCCCATTAGGCAGGAATGGCAAGTGAGCGACAGGTGCGACCTGGAGACGGAACACTGAAGTGTTTTCCTTTTTTGTCTCTGCCACATCTTCACACTCAGTTAAATATGTAAATTATAAAATTACTAATCATATGATTACTGCATAATGACATCTCTTTGGCTGATTACAAAATTGCTTTTCCAAGCACTGTGCTCTTAACGTGCGGAGGGCTCGCGGGCCCCCGCCCCACGGCGCGTGACTGACAGGAGCAGGGCGCCATGCAGGCTGCGTGTCGCTGGCGCAAGCTGGTGGTTTTCGTCCGGGCAAGCTGTGGTCTGTGGCGCGTTTTAAGGGAGGTCACAGGGCGGCTTGCAGCGCTGCCCCGTCGTGGAGGTCACCGGCTCGAGCGCCCGCGCGTGCTGCGTGTGCGAGTCAGAATCGCGGGGTGCCGTGCGCATCACGTGCTCAGAACGGCACGTTGATGGGAAGGAGACACTCTGAGGCGTAATTATCGGCTCCCTGGGGAGGCGAGATGGGCTTGTTTTGATTCCCAATCAGCGGCGCTCGCCCAGACAGACAGCAGACACCTCACCCGGCTGTGTGAGCTGGCGGCGGAAGCTGGAGCGGCGCAGCTCCCTGCTGATGCTTTGGGGCTCCCTGCGGCGTCCTCGGGCTGTGGCCCCCGGCCCCTTTTGTTCTTGCGGGGCCCCCGGGGTTGCCGGTTCTTGCTCTTGGCGAAGGCCCCCCCCAGCCCGGTGTCCTCCGCTCTCGCTGCCCCAGACGCCTCTTCACCCACCCCCACCCCGGCCCGACCGGCCCCTCGCGCGAGGCTCCTGTGAGCGCCGCTCTCGACGTCCTGCATCACCCTGTCTCTGGCTGCGGCGGCCACCACCCATTCCGCGCCTTCACCCTATGACTCTGTCTTCTTCCCACTGCGACACCACTCCCGATGCCGCTTGGCTGCAGCCTGGCAGCCCCGCCCCGTGCTCCCCACCCGCTCACAGTGGTGCCCGCCCTCTGCTCCTGTGGCCCCTGCCTGCCAAGCTTCGCCTCTCCGCGGCCCTCTCCCTGGGCCCTCCTGCAGAAGGGCGGCTCTCGTGCTCAGTTGCCCCCCAGGGGGGTCAGACCGGGACTCCAGCCCTGCTGAGTTCCATCCCCAGAGCCAAGCGGCCAGGAGACCCCCCCCCCCAGCCGAACGCCAGGTCCTGCTCATCCCCCACACACCCTGCGTGACCTTCTGTCCCTCACCTTGGGTTTCTCAACGGCCCTGGGGGCAGGCGCTGTTGGGGTGTGCTGCTGCCCCGGCAGGTAACGGGCTGCAGTGACACGCCGGAGTGTTTAGTGCTGCGTCTGTGCCTGGGGCGGGGCAGGCCAGGCGCAGGAGCGGAACGTCAGCCTCCGGATGAGACCGGCACACGGCGCGGGCGGCGGGAGGGCGGCCTAGCTGAGCTTCGAGTTTCTAGCAGGCAGGGGAGTCTAAAGGCAGGATCGGCTTCGGGCTGACCAGTGTCCTGGCGTGAGCGGGGCGAGCCCTACCTGCACACCCCCGGGACCAGGAGGCGGACGTGGGGGCCGGCCTGTTTGACCAAAGGGGCATTGACGCACTGCAGAGGTGGTCCTGCATAGCCCACCCCAGATGTCCGGTTCCTATTGGTCCAGCCGCCCACATGGCCACCTGGCCACAGACTGGCTGGCTCTGGGTCTCCCACTGTGCCTTCCTTGGGGCTTCCCGGCTGTAAGGGCCCCAGGAGGGAGCATAAGTCAGGCCCAGGCAAGGCCACCCCCGAGAAGGGGCCTGTCCAGTGTGCCGGTGCTGCCCGGAGTCCACTTCAGGACACTCTGGGTGTACGCGCTGTCCTGTCCGAGTGGTTTGGGCCCAACTCACTCATCACTCAACGCCCAGCTCAGGGCTTGTGGTCGATTTAAAAGACGACACCAAATAGGTCAGGAGTTAAGAATGAGTGTAGGGTTAGCGTGTGGGGCTGGAGAGAACACGCAAGGCGCCCGTCAGCGTTGGGGGCGAGGCAAAGACCTACGACTCTGGCAGCTGTGACCTGCTCCTCTCCCACGGCCGAGGGCTCCCTGCGCCTGTCCTGAGTGCTGTGCCCTTCTTACTCCAAACCTGCATTTAAATACCAGGCAGATTGGTTGTAATTTATGGTGTCTGTAAGATCGATGGGCACGCGCATTATGAATGTACTCGCTACGCCCCAGACCTCGACGCTCTGAACACTTTTAATGGGGTAGTATTTGCCTCCTTCATCTTACCGTGACAGGTGAGAGGCAGCGCCGTGTCGGGTGATGTATGGACACTCGCGGGCCCGGCGCAGATGTCACTCGTCAGCCTTGGAGGTGCGGGTATTCCCGCGGGTGGCTCAGCCTCCTTTGTGTCCTCCCCCCGGCTGACGGGAGGCGCGCCAGCCTGGAGGGCAGAGTTTGCAGGGTGCAGCGTGCAGTGGTCAACGGAGGCCTGGACTCAGCTGTCCTTCCCTTCTTCCCTCCCAGGCAACATGAGACAGTCATCCCCGGAGACCTCCCGCTCATCCAGGAAGTCACCACCACCCTCCGCGAGTGGTCCGCCATCTGGAGGCAGCTCTACGTGGTGAGGAAACGGGGTCCTGGAGGATGCGTGAAATGGGCTTTGGGGCCCAGGTGTACGCACAGCGTAGTTCTCCTTTCCCTGGAGACCCCCAAGTCACAACTTCCAGGACAGACTCATCCTCAGAAAGCAGTGCGACCCTATATTCTGGCCACTGTTGGGGGCTGATTGCCCTTTGACCTGTTTGCTTTATATAGGGGTGCAGTGATGGCCCCAGTAATCAAGTGGCTGGAAAGGAAGGGAAGCCAGCTGCTTTGGGGCCCCTGGCGTGCAGGCCCAAGCAGTTTGCATGGAGCGACTCTTGGAGTTTTGTTAAAGATTTATTTTTATTGGTTTATGCATATAAGAACTGGGGTGCAGGTCAGCGGTATGGGGGTGAGAGGGCTCACTAGAGACAGAGTGGGGAGCAGAGCAGAAAAGGGGGATCTATTGAAATCCAATGTTGAGGGGACTAGCAGGGAGATAGGAGAGGTCTGCTGCACCCTGTGGGTCACTCCCTGGCCAGGGATCGAACACAGGCCACATTGGCGTGATAGCACTGAGACTTGACTCCTGCACCACCAGAGAGCCCCCTTGGGGTTTATATTTTGATGATGGAAGCGAGAGTCTGCTGTTCAGCGGTTCTTTGTGGGTACAAGAGGGGTGATGAGTAGTTACTCTGCCACGCGCAGACAGCAGGTAATGCCTCCTGCTGCTGAGAAATGCCGCGCGGCTCGGGACTTAGGCGTGGGCTGCAGGGAGTGGGGGGCATTTGCATTCTGGCTGCTGCTGCGAGTGTCCAGTTCTGATGCTGGAAGAAGTCTTATTAATGCAGAGAGGTTGAGGCTCTGACATCTTCCATTTCCCATTCCTTCAGGGCATTGCGTTGCACATAAATTCATATTTGCAGAAGATTACCTTTTGTTAAGCCCCTATTTCTATTCAGAGTGTTGATTTCTCATATGCTAATGTTGTCGGCCCAGCACCAGGGCTCTGGAGGGACGTGAGTGCAGCAATTTTTCGGAACGTAGAAAACTTCTGAGAGTCCCACAGCTGCTCTCCGGGCAAGCTTGCTGTTTTTGATTATACAGTGGTTTCCAATAAATGCACAGTAATAAGCAGTTGCAGTAATTGTTCATCAAATGCTCTCAGAACCCAAAAAGCGTAAAGTTAGCCACGCATGTTTTGTGTAAATCTGAGCAATTTTGTCGTCGGTGTTATATGTTCAACTTAGCAATTTTTAAACAAAAATACAGCAGCCCAGCAAGCGGGCGCACTGGCGCGGGGTCAGCAGGAAGCGTTTCTGCACGTGGCCCGGCCCTCAGCTCCTTGGGTTTCTTTGCAGAAGTTTCCGTTTGTCTTTTCGTGTCTCGCATTACTGGATTTGGTCAAAGTAAAACCAAAATCCCCTCTAGTATTCTACAGGAGTGGGTTTTTCATCTTTTTTGGACTCTGACTTCTTTCTGGTTGAGATATTGGAGACAAACTAGCAAGCTATTATGGATTTTTGAGACTCACCAAGGCTTTAGAACAGCGCATGAGGGTCCTCCCTGGTGGCGCAGCGGGTCAAAGCGCAGTACCGTGAAGCTTGGCCGTGCCGCCTCAGTGCCTCAGTGGAGGTGATCCAGGGCAGGCCTCTGCTGACCCGCCCGCTGCTCCCCTCAGCAGTGGACTTCATCCATCTGCCTGTCCTGCTCCCCACTCTGTCTCTGGTCCCCTGCACCTCTGGCCTATACCCTAGTTCTGTATGCACAAAGAAATAAATCTTTACAAAAGAAAAAGAAAAATGCATGAAGAGAAATAGTGATTAAGCGTTAATTTTGGCCATTTAGTTTTCATTTCAGAAATTAAAATTAAGATAACGCTATAGAGAAGAGTTCATAGGAAGCAGCCGTCTGGTAGGGTTACGTGAGGTAGTAACCTTAGATGTTACTGCTTAGGTAGTAGGCACCTTTCATGTTCTAGAGAGAAGGTCAGATACCAGAAACAGTGGGGATGGAGTTGCAGGTATGTACGAGAGATGCTGTTTTCAAAAAGTAGCAGTGGCCTCATTTTAGTCTTCGTGTGCCCATGCTGTTTGAATCTCATCCCTGTAGCTTGGGTCTCTTCTCCTGGCAACGCCCAGGGCCTCTCTCCTTGGGGCGGCCCCCGATTCCCGCGAGGAGCTGCACCCTTGCAGTGGCAGGCCTGTTGCTGTTCTCCGCACACCCGCCCCTTGTGCAGCACAGGCCGTGCCAGGAAGTGTGGACTGGTGTTTTCCTTCTGGCACGAAGACCCCAAGAGCTGGTAGCTTCCCGGAGGCCCCGTGTTCCCCACGCAAGCCTCGGGGCCCGAGCCTGTGCCTGCGGGGCTCTGCCGACTTCTGGGCCTGGGGCTGTGGGCTGAGCTGGCCTGGGCCAGACAGGGCGTGTGAGTGTCGGGGAGGAGACACGGAGGAGAGGGAGCTTGATGGCTGCGCTTTCCTGGGCCAGGTCCGAGGAGGTCACGAGCTGGCTGTCGGCCTCTCTGTCCAGATCCTGCCCTGGGCAGCCCCTCGATTCGGCCGTTCATACCCTGGTATGACTGCTGCGCACCGAGTTGGGCACGATGCGTTCTGCTTTGCTGCTGAGCACATCTTTTCATTTGATGAGAACTGACTCTCTTCCTGTAAACCATAGACTACTAGTTTGTATTTGAAAACCAATCTGTGGTCCGGACTAACGCCCAAACTTCACCCCCGCTCCTGCTCCTGCGAGCAGCAGGATAACAGGGAGATGTTCCGGAGCGTGCGGTGCATGATCTGCGACCTCATCGAGTGGCGGTCCCAGATCCTGTCGGGCACTCTGCCGCAAGACGAGCTCAAAGAGCTGAAGAAGAAGGTCACTGCTAAAATCGACTATGGAAACAGGTTGGTTTGCTTGAAAGATGGCTTCTTGCTCAATTTATCAGTATAAATACCTTCTCCCCAAACCTGGAGGGGGCTAAAATAACGTTTTATCATAAGCGGAATTTCTAGGCTCAAAAAGAGTGACGCGGTTTTCTTTTTTGAAAGGAGGTACCTTCTGTGTCTAGTACATCCTGAAAATCAACCTTCTGGAGTCCTTCTGTCCCCCATGCTCCAGCGGGAAGCCTGGGAGCTGGGGCTGGCAGCCTGTGTCCTTCACTGGTCTGCAGGGTCCTAAGATTCTCACTCCTCCCTTCCCCCAGGAGGGGCCGTACTTTCTGCTCATGGCATTTGACGAGTCTAGGTGTGAGGGACTTGTTGTACTGAGAATACCAAGTTTCTAGAGTGGGGGGATGTCCCAGGTGACCTTAGAACTGGCTACTGGATAGGGTTGCCGGACATGGCCACAGAATGCCACTTGCGAAGTCTGGTAAGCCGCACGGAGTGCTGTGTGTGGTCAGTCTCGCGTTGCTGCTGCCATCCTCGGGGCCCCAGCGCTTCTGCCAGTGCTCGCAGGCCCTCAGTGCCCCTGTGCGCGCTCGCCTCGGCTGTGCTGACCCTGGGCGGACATGAGGTGCTCCCAGCCGACCCTGACAGCACCTGTAACCAGAGTGACTCCTCTAAGCCCCACCCTGCCTGCATATAATGTCAGAGCTGCAGGAAGCCCTAAATTAACCAGATCACCTGGTCCCCAGACATTTGTCTGTCTGCATCGGGCTCCCTTTGGAAATGCAGAGTCCCGGCGCCCCGTCCTGATGGCTCAGATCTGTGATGCCTCGGATGCTGGCGGAAATGCCTGGGTTTAAAATGGACTCAGACCATGAGGAACAGCAGTTTGGGAAGCTTTTGGTGTAGGCCACCCTCGTTTTGCACATCAGCACACAGAGCTCAGAGGAGAGGAGAGGTCTGCCCGCTCTTCTGCTGAGGGCGGGAACTCGGCAGTCTGCCTGTGAAGTCAGAGCGATGACATGATTTCGCTCTCTGGTAATTCGTATTTTCAAGTGTGAGACATTTCTCAAAGCAGCGTGATTAGTATGACGGATGGGAGTTTGGGTCAGAAGAGTGCAGGCGAACCAGAGGAAGGACGTCTGGACACGGGATCTTGGTTATTGTAGCGGTCCAGGACCCGCTGCTTATAGAAACCAAACTTTTGGAGCTTTGATTTTATTTTCTGTTGGAGTATCGTATTTTGAACTTATGTTCAGAAACCACCTGCTTAATTTGGCTGCAGGAAGCGGCCAAAGTACATTATGTCTTGGAGCAATCTAGTTAAGAAAGGAAGTGTTTCCAATGTAATTTACGAAGCCGAGAGGAAATACAATGCTTAGTAAGACAGCTTTCCGCCTGAGGAAGGAACGCAAGGTCAGCCCCCGATTGCTCTGAAGCCCAATGCTTTATGCAAATCTTTCTAGTCCTCCTCCAGTGAACAAAATAATACAAACTTAAATCACAATGTTCATTTGATTCAAATGGATTCTGGAAGGCATTTGAGTGTGTGTAGGGCACAAGCCAGTACTCGAGTGCACACCCGTCTCTCTCACTCACGTCGTGTGTGGCTCCAGAGGCTTCCGCCCTCTTCCTCAAAGTGCTGAGTCTCCCGGTTGAGTCTGTGAGGGTGTCAGGCCCTCCCTTGGGAAACTCACTGTGGACTCAGAGCCACATGTGCTAGCAGGACATGGAGAGGCCGGTGCAGAGGAGACCCCGATGGCCACTCTCCGGGCTGGTGGCTTGAATGTGGCATTCTGTAGAGTGTGCGCATTGTCCTGAGTAGGCCCTGACTCAGGGTCCAGACTGGGCTTTTGCGACTGTTTCCCTGAGATGCCCCCACGCCTCCTTCCGGGTCTGGCGACCTTTCTTGGCAGGATCACGTGAGGCGCAGTTAGCAGTATAGTCACAGCTGGGAAGGGCCTGGGCCTCCATTCCTCACCTGGGTCTGTGTGGCCTCCAGGACTGCTGGCCAGTTCAGCTGCTTTGTGGCTGTGCCACACCCCACCAGCCTCTGCAAGCACACATCTGGCCTCCTCCCACCCTCATTATCATCAACCCCACCCAGACCTGCAGGGACCCTCTGACTTCATTAGCACTGGCCCCACCCACACGAGCGTCTTTCCACCCAGGGTCTGATTTCCAGCTGGCATGATCTTGGGTATTTGGGAAGAGAGGCACATGAGTATGTGTTAGCAAGTCCATCTAATGAGAGAGGCTTGAAAAGTGTCTTTCCTTCCCTGGAGGCCCCTCATCCCCTGTTCGCACACAGAGCCAAGGGCTGCTGTTCCTGACAGCCCCTGCGTGCAGGCCCTGTTGGTTTGCTCAGCGGATAGTAATGGAAGAATGCGGCTTGGTGGTTGCCCTGTGTGTGGCGCCGGGTGCAACGCGTCTCGGGTCTTGGGCTCGCAGGGACGCCCGCCCGTGTGAGGTGCCAGAGCACAGCGAGGAGAGGAGTGAGCTGGGTTGGCCGGAAGGAATACACGGCCATTGGCAAGTCAGCTTTCTCCTTAAACTTGAAACAGTGCAAGACATTCCCTAATTGAAGTTTATCTTTCAAACGACTCCTTGGTTATCGGATAAAAAAACAAATCAAAACAAAGCAAAACTGATGATTCAAGGGAAAACCGGGATCAGATCTCATTCAGGGGAAAACCGGGCCAGCCCTCCGTAGCCCAGTCCCGGATTCGCCTTATTTAATTGCCTTTGCTAATTCTTGAAATAAAGTTCAAGGTCACTCTCACCGAGCTACTTTGTTGGCTTTGGGGCTTCTGAGAACATGTTGCCCCAAAATAATTTCCGATACAGGCAGGCAGATTTATTAGCCAGATGCTGCTGGTGTCTCAAGCTGGCTACCGCATTGAGCCATCTGGCCAGAAAGTCTCTTCATGTTGTTGTGAATAACGTCCATATGGCTGAGACACAGTGGAACGTCTTCATCAGAGTCGGGTTCATCTGCAAGACAGAGCTGGCTGGGTGGAAGGCAGGCGTCAGGCAGGCGTGAGGGCGGAGGGCGTGGCTGCGCGCCACCTTTCCTCTGCTTCCCCCACTGGGGACGGCGCCCAGCTCAGTGTGTGTGCGCGTGGCGGTGCGAGGAATACACACGCCCCACGGAGTGTCTCTATCCACACGCCAAATGTGCCACACATGTAGGTCCTACAGACACCATACACGCAAAACCAGGTGCGCACGCCCACCGCACATGCGCAGTGTATCTACGTCCGCTCCATGCGTACACTGCGCATCTACGTCCCCTCCATGCGTCCGCTGCTCATGCGCAGTGTATCTACGTCCCCTCCATGCGTCCGCTGCTCATGCGCAGTGTATCTACGTCCCTCCATGCGTCTAGCACACGTTTACCATAGATGCTGTGTGTGCTTCAAGGTGACCGCCTGTCACATGGCGACTCATAGATCGCAGAGTTGCTAATTGTCGCGTAACGTCACTATTGCGGTAGAAGAGTTGGGGTTCTTAAACTTCAGGGTGCCCGTGCGCCATTAATGAAGCGGCCTTACAGAACTTGGCTCCCCTGGTGTTCTTTGGTGACCCAGCCTTGATGGCACGTTCTCACTGGTTCCATTGCTGGGGCGGAAATCACATTAAACACAGTTTCCTGAGCCCTCAATTTCTGTTACTCCAGAATTCTTGATTTGGACCTGGTAGTGAGAGATGAAGATGGGAACATTTTGGATCCAGAGTTAACTAGCACAATCAGTCTCTTCAGAGCCCATGAAATAGCGTCTAAGCAAGTGGAAGAAAGATTACAAGAAGAGAAAGTAAGTCCGACCCCGCGAGGCGCTCGTTCTCTTAGTACAGTTACCGGCCTCGCCGACACATCAGTGGGGCCGGAATTTGGGCTGTGGAGGCCTGAGGCAGCCGGTGGCGTCTGTGCCTCTGCAGCGTGGGGGGTAGGCGCCACCCTCGAGCCGGCAGGGCTGGCGGCACCTAGTCTGTGTGCTCACGGGAGACTGGAGGCTGGTTTCCCCTTCGACTGGGGAGTGGTGTGAATCGTGACCCGTGAAGACAGGAACCCGTGTCCAGGCCACAAGCCGTGGCTCCGTAGCTCGTGGCTGAGATCCTGGGCGTAGCTCCCATGGCCTTGTGGCAGCGAGTGGTCCCAGCTGTTCTCAAATAGCGTGGCGGGCTGACCATGTATTCAGCACGCACTTAAGGTGCCCCTGGGTCCGGGTCCGGGCAGACAGACATGTCCCTGGGGGGCTGTTTCAGTTGGAAACCAATGAATGGCGATCGTCGTTCTCACTCGAGGCTCGGACAGGTGCATTTGTCCCTTTGAGGGACGTGTCCGAGCAGACTGCCCCAGGCTGCCTGTGCCCAGAATCCTGTGTTCGGCGGGGCTTGTGTGTTCTGGGCCCTGGACGGGGCGGATGACTGACTGCATGGGCAGTGTTGACGAGTCATTTCTATCAGCTGCTCACTGGCTGTTGATCTTGCCCTGCTTCTATTCCCGCTCACAGTCCCAGAGGCAGAACATGGACATCAACAGACAAGCGAAGTTTGCTGCTACCCCTTCCCTGGCCTTGTTTGTCAACCTCAAGAATGTGGTTTGCAAGATAGGAGAAGATGCCGAAGTCCTCATGTCCCTGTATGACCCTGTGGAGTCCAAGTTCATCAGGTCAGTGCTCTGCCCACTGCCCCCCTTCCTCTTTGCTTAGTGTCTCCCTGGCAGGGCCCTCGGGGTCATCCTCTGGACAGCCTCCAGGCAGCTGTACCCCTGCTCTTTCTGGGAGCGAGAACGGCTTTCAGCGGGCTCGTGGGTGTTTGGCGGCAACGCTACAGTCCGCCAAACTCTCAGGCTCTGCCGCAGAGCCTCAAGGGTCGGAGCTGTGCCCTGCTTTGTGGCACATTTGTTCTCTGTGAACCCCACTTCTCAGTCTTTGGATTACCGTGTTGCTCCAGACGGCTGGCTGGCTGTCAGTGCGCAGGACAGAGCTGTGGGGTTCAGGCTCCGCTGTTTGCTGAGCAGCACACCTCCATTTCCGCCACCCTGCCGTCCCTTTCTTACTTCTTTATGTTTGTCCCCGCAACTTGTCTTCTCCCAGGCGGAAAGCGACAGCGTGGTGCGTGTCTAAACTTCAGTTTCTCCGCTTGTATTAGTCAAGCTTTAAAAACTTAGTTTACGAAAGAAAGCAGAACAAGGGCCCCTCGCCCTCACCCCAGCAGCCCGTCCTGTCTTCGCCACGGGACTCGTCTGTGTTTCTGCCGTGCGTGTTTGGTCGGGCCCCGGGGCCAGCACGGCATTGACGCTGCGCGTGTACCCGGAGCCTCACCCCACGCTCGTACTGCGCCAACCGATGTGCTTTGCAAGTGCAGACTGCGCGGGGCCTGGGCCCTTTCAGAAAGCTGCCGGGTGCCCCAGGCTTCGCCGCTCACCTGCTCTTCTCTCTTCCCAGTGAGAACTACCTGGTGCGCTGGTCGAGCTGCGGGCTGCCCAAGGACATAGACCGGCTCCACCACCTGCGGGCCGTGTTCACCGTAAGTGCACCCGCGGGCCTGCTCTGGGCCCGCCTGCCCTCGTGCGGGGTCAGCGCCACCGCCGCATCCCTGGGCCTCGCGCTGGCTCTCGGCCAGAGCAGACCCTCCGGTGCCGGGCGCTGGCCGCCTTGGAACCGCCTGGCAGACGCCGCCCGCCGCCCCGTCCGCTCCCTGAGTGCCAGCTGCGGACGGTTGCGCAGCCCTCTCGCGCACGTGCTGCGAGGTGGTCGCAGCCCCTCCGTCCACCTTCGTCCACCTTCCTGTGTCTGTTTCAGCGGGACCTGCTTTGAGGAATGGTTCTGCCAAAGCACTGACAGAAATTCGTATCTCTAGGACCTTGGGAGCAAAGACCTGAAAAGGGAGAAAATCAGTTTCGTCTGTCAGATCGTGCGAGTGGGGCGCATGGAGCTGAGGGACAGCAACACGCGAAAGCTGACCTCGGGCCTGCGGCGGCCCTTCGGCGTGGCCGGTAACACCCTCCCACCCACCTGCTGCTCCCCAGCCTCTGCCTGCCGTCTCTGCAGACCAAGCCAAGCCGCCCTTGGCTTGGTGTGTCAGCTTTCCCACTGGGGAGGGAGGACGTACGTGCAGGCTCTTTGCCGAGCGGCTTGCTGCCCACGCCGCCAGGGCCGGCGCGGCGTCTCACACGTCCAGCCTGCGGTGGTGGGGAAGGCCGATTCTGGCCCACGCTCCCGGCCCAGAGCCGGGCTGGTCGCCAGAGGCTGCAGGCGTCTGCGCCCGGTGACTGAGGGAGGGGCGTGTCAGCATAGAGGCCAGGCGATGGGGAGCTGGGCTCCTGCCGGGGGACCCAGGCGCCCGTGGCCTTGTCGTGATTCTTGGGGTGCGTCGGCACGTGTGTGTAGGGGGGGTCTCAGTTCCTCAGTTTCTTGTATGCCGACCCAGGGAGACATCCTCTGCCTTCGCGAGGTCAGATCAGACTGTCCTTTCATGTCTTCAGTTCTGCTTGGCTTTCGTCTGTTTCCTGGATCCCAGTTTTGCCGCCTCCCGTCAGCGTGAGCTTTACACGTGCATACCGACTGCCTGAGACACGCAGCGGTGCACTGTGAACTTTTTACTTACCATGTAAAGCTCAGACCGTCGCAGCTGGTGCGCTGCTTCGGCCTCTTTGTGCTGGGGCTGTGGGTCCCTGGCGCGCGTCTCTGGGGAGGGAGGAGCCAGCGACATGGGGTGCGCAGGGTAGGGCGCGCCTGCCTTCTCCCCTGCGGGCTGCCAGGGCAGATGCCTCCTGTGGCCTGGCCTCGCCCCTGCCCGCGTGCTGTCACCTGCCGGCTGCGTTCATCGTGCCCGCCCCACCGCCAGGCCGCCGATGGCACGGCCTGCCTTTTCAGGCAGGCCTCACACCCGATCCTCGTGGAGACCCTGGGCGGTCAGACTGGGTGACTCCCTCCCCCTCCCGATCCTTTGCTTTCTCCTTTGGTGACAGATGAGTTCTAAGATCCATGTTCCCAGTCACAGAGCTGCCTGGCCCGGCCTGTGGGCCGGGAGCAATGAGGTGTCTCCTAGGACCAGTGGCTGCTGAGCCTCTCTGAGGCCTGGGCCCCTTCTTGGAAGCCCCTGCTGACCACCGCTGACCAGTGCAGTGGCTGTGTCCTGCCCAGAGTAGCTAAGTGCCTCCTTGTGCTCCAGGCCTAGAGGCTGCATTTGACCGGGTGTCCGGCCGACAGGGGCCCTCCAACACAGGCCCATGACAGGCCGGAGGGCTGCAGACACTCAGGAAGGCCCAGATTCCTGTGGGGAGTCCCCCAGGTTTAGAGGAGCCTTGCTGTGGTCAGAGTGGGACTGCTGCTGCAGAACTCGACTGGGCTTGGGGTCAGATCTGCTGAGACCCCAGCTGGAGGTAAAAAGGTGGTCTGAGGCCACGCACGGTGCCGGGTGCTGTGATCTGGCCCCAGCCCGTCGCCCGAGGCCAGAGCCTGGAGGCGGCTCCTGAGGCCGGTCCTGCTGTCTCCCGCACAGCAGTGTGCCATGTGGTTTGCGCTGCTCCGACCTTTGTCTCTTTGTCTCTACGTGTGTTCTCAGCTTTGCTCTGTGGGCGGTCCTGCTCCCAGAGGTGTGGGGTTGGTCCTTCCGGACCCATTGTGTGGGGAGGCTGCTGTTCTGGTCCTACAGTCCCATCCCCTTAACTTTGAGGTGTGGTGGGAGAAGTGCAAGGCCCCCGTATGTTCAGCACAGGAACGTGGTCACTGGGGAGCGATGATGGCGAGGGAAGGAGCCAGGGACACTACCTTTGGCTGGGCGTGAGGCTGAGCACAGGCCAGGTCCTTCGCCAGCCAGGGCCGCGGTGCCCGGCCTGCTGTGCCATCAGCACCGTGGACAGCGCAGTCTGGTCTGGCCTGGGGCTGCCTGCGTGCAGCCAGGCAGGGTCTTTCTTAACACAGGTGGGTGTGAACACGCCAGTCTCGCCTGTGCCGGTAGCCTGGGCCATCCGGGCGTCTGGGCAGGCGGCGCCGGAAGCAGGGGGAGCTCAGGCACCGGGCTCGCCAGCTTTGTGGCGTGGCCAGGGCACTCATCCCTGCCCTGACAGCCTCCCCACGGGTCCCTGAGGCGCTCGTGAGGCCTCGCTGCCGGTGTCCCTGGAACAGAGTCCCCGGGACACCCGTGCCCGTGCTTCCTCTTAGCCGCCGGGGCCAGGCAGTGCACGCTCAGCTCAGCAGCCCCGGCCGGCAGGGTGGCCCCTGCCACGTGTGACCGTTCATACGGCAGCGAATGAAGCCAGTAGGCATCCCGTCCTCCTCACAGCTGCCGCCTCAGTTGTTCCTGACGGAGAACGAAACCTTCTTCCTCAGCACAGAGTTCTGGTGGGCGGGGAGCGCTGGCTGTGGCTGGGATGACGGGAAACGCGTGTGTTCCGCGGCCGCTCTTTGCTGGTGTTCTCGGGGCTCACGTGTCACGCACCCGTGGAGATGCGTAGGACTTGACTTTTAGAAAATCCCACCGTCCGTTTACGCTGTTGTGGTCGGGAGACATGGGCTCCCTTTGCTTTCTGGGACGGCAACATTAAAGCCAAAACGGTTTCTCTTCTCTTCTTGTCCGCAGTGATGGACGTAACAGATATCATAAATGGAAAAGTAGATGATGAGGACAAGCAGCACTTCATTCCGTTTCAGCCGTAAGTATGGGGCAGACACTTGAGCAGACCTAGCGTGGGAAGCGTCTGTCTGTAGTAATCATCTCCGTAGTTAAGTTTAGAATCTCAGCACAGAGGGGTCTTGGTGATTGTGTAATGAAGAAAACATTCAGTCACCGCTCTGGAGTGTGGCATTTTGTGGCCACTAGAGTCCCGGGTTAAAGTTTATTTATGGTCTCGAAGTGGAGGATTTTACACGTGACGACACAGACTACAGAATTGCTATTCTACCCGAGCGCATTTCTCCCCGTAATTGACTTGTCGGAGGACGGGCTCACCTTGCCAATGCACAGCGCTCCCAAACCATCCCAGGAGGCAGCGGTGTGTAAAGGGGAAAACCCAATAAAACAGGGACAGGCGAGAAGGCTCAGAGGCAGGTTGCAGGCTGCTGCGTCTCTGTGCGGCCTGTGTGGGCTTCGCCAGTCCCGACACCCTCTGTCAAGGCAGGGGAGGCTGGAGAGGCCTCGGAGGAGATTCATTACATTCATTCTCTGACTGGAAGGCCCATTTCGTGGAAAGGCTGACAGTCGGGGTTACTTCCCTGGCGGTGACCGCAACTGTGGGCCTGGTTAATGGCCCGCGTAGCCTCAGGGGCCTCGGGCCCTCAGGCGCAGGCAGGTGGTGTCGGGAATGGACAGAGACAGCTTGCTCCGTGGGGAGGCCAGCAGAGCAGCGGGCGGCGGTCCCCGCCGGCTTCTCTTCTTTGTGTATCTGATGTCAGGCGGGGAACAGGGTGCGTCTTAGAGAGATTACCTTGTTCTCAGGTGCTGGCTCAGGCGGTGTGAGGCTGGTGATACTCGCTGGGAAATGGGGGTGAGGGCAGGCCAGGGGCCCCAGCCCTGACAGGCCGCCCGCCCAGCCTGGCTTTCCGAAACGAGGCGCGAGAGGTTTTCTCCGCCGCAGGCGCTGGGCACAGAGCCGGAGCGCCCAAGGCCTGGCCCGGGGCCGGTGTCGCGCCTCTCAGCACATGAACAGCAGGATCCCCGCGTGTTCAGGGAGGGTCTCCTGAGTGACGGGAGGCCAGGATCGCTGTGCTCGGATGCTTTAGCCTTGGCTTCTGTTCCATACGGGAACACAGGTGGCGGTTTAAAAGAATGGGAATGAAATCAAATGAAATGCTACTTTCCAGTCACAGCCCCATTTAGAGTGTGCTTACCCCAGGCGGCTGGCGGCGCCACGCTGGGCTGTGCAGCTGGAGGGCCTGTCCATCCCCAGAGCCCTGCTGGCCTCGCCGCAGTGATGCGAGGGGCAGGGAGCGCAGTACGGGATCCGGCGTTTCCTCAGTAAACAGGGGAAGCGCATCTCTGAACTCAGGCAGCTGCTGAGGTCTAGAGAAAACGCAGCTTTACAAATGCTAGTGTTAAGTCGCTTCTTTAGCACCGGCCTGCGGCTGCTGTGGCCGCTTAGGCCTCAGTCTCTTGATGTCTCTACCTCAGCCTGTGTTTCTGAGGTGCGAAGACCCGTTGCCTGCTAATGCCTGTGGGGGTCATCTTCTCAGGAGCTAGGGGAGTTCCTAGTTTTAGAGTCGCTACTCTGAATGCCCCCAGGACACACCCGCGTTTCTGGAAGCCGCCCCTCTTGTTTTGGCCTTTTAGTGAAATGTCCAATTTAAAAAATACTGGTCCCCGCTTAGCAAGTGCGGTGACTCCTCGCACCCCCAAAGCCAGGCCGATGCGCGGATGAGTCTTTGCAGCATGGAAACAGCAGCATGATTTCACTAGCAAAATAAGCTCTGAAACCTGTTGCTTGGGAAGTGCCCTCTCGATGAAACGGTTTTATGCTCCCTCAAAACGGATTTATTTGATGACAGGAGCCGTTGTAGGGGCAAAGGCACAGTGTGCGTTTCGGCTCTGCCCCTCAGGCTGGCGAGGGGAACAGAGCGGCGCAGCCTCAGCTCTTGTGAGGGTCTGGTGACGAGTAGCGCCGCCCTTTTTTCTTAGAAGTCTGTGAGACGCCGTGTACGTCACTGACTTCCTTGCTCCTCCATGCTCAGTTTTTTGTCTCTGTGACATCGTCTCCGCAGGCTGCCCGCTGTTTATGTTCCTGATCCTGCGTAGCTTCCCTTAGCAGCTCTGGCCCCGGGCTAGCCGGCACGGCCACTGGCCTTTGCGGCTGCAGCTGTGTCCTCCAGGGGCCAAGCTGTTCGGTCCCGGTTTGAGAAGCGGAGGCTCAGCTGAGTGTAGGCCGAGCCTGGGGGCGGCCGCCCAGCTCCCGCCCGCGCCTCGGTCAGAGGGCGCTTTCTTTTCTGCTGTCACGATCTTGCCGCCCGTGAACCACCGGCCCCTTGACCGAGGCCGCGGGTGGGATTCCTGAGGCCGAAGCCATGGCCCACAGCCCTTGGCGTTACGTGCTGTCTGTGTAGGTGGTTTTCAGAGAGGTTCCCTGGGTCACCGCTGTCCGAGTCAGAGCAGGGCCCGGGTGGATCCTTGCTTACTCGGGGTTGGGCGGCTCGTGTCGGTTCTGTCGCGTGGCTCAGCCTTTCCCTGATCAGTGCTCTTCCCTGTCTCCCTTGTCACCTACCCTGTCTTCGTTGTGCGTTGACTCGATGCCTCTTGCACTCGGTGACGATGATCTCTTGTGTCCCTGTCCCGTGCCCTCGGGGTCTCTGCCCCTTGTCTCCTGTGGTCTTGCTCGTCCCGTGCCCTCCAGGCTCGCGTTGGACGACGCCATTCGACACAAGCCGCTGAACATGTCATCCCGTTTTTCACCCAGGGTGGCAGGGGAGAATGACTTCCTTCAAACGGTTATAAACAAAGTCATTGCTGCCAAAGAAGTCAACCACAAGGGCCAGGGTATGTATTCTGTACGCGCACTTCTTGGTTTTCATAAATGTCTGTTTATGTCAACTTGACGCGCGTGCTGTGGTGTGTGTGCATTTCAGTGTGATCGTGAGGAGGAGGGCGGTGGTGGTGGCGGTGATGGTGATGGTGACGGCGATGGTAACGGTGGTGGTGAGCAGAGAGGTGATGCTGGTAATAACGGTGCTGGTTGCTGCTCATGACGTGATGGTGATGCCGGTGACGAGAGTGAAGAGGATGGTGGTGGAGGTGGTATACGGTGATGTGCTGGATTACACCATGGACTGAGAACTTTCTTGCTGATCACCTTTCTGAATATTGCTGAGAGCTAGCCTGAGAGAGAGGGGAAGACTGAGTGAGATGCAGTGAAATGTTGGGAAAGCGCCCGAGCTGACTGGACAGGCAGCAGCTGTCCCTTTGCCCCTCTCATCCTGGCTGTTTCTGAAAGCCCGCTGGTGACTTCCTGCAGGAGGCACTGGTCATCCACTGCTCTTTCGGCCCCTGCTCAGAGGAACTCGGACCTCAGGCCTGTGCCCCCTCCACTGCCCTCCTCTGTTTCCCCGTACACACGGGGGAACATTGACCACGGCCACATGCCGCCCCCGCCAGGAGAGAGCCCCGTGTAGCGGACTGATCCCCTTTGCCTTGCCATGGAAGAAGGGGGTCCTCGTCGCCTGCTGCCTCTTGCAGCCCTCATTGTTCAGTCCCACTCTGACAAGGTTCCGAGCAGCTGACCGGCTGTTGGCAGGGGCCGTGAATCAATCACCGGGCCGCTGACAGTTGGCACCAGGCTGGCTGGGAGGGCTGCCAGCAAGCGAGTCGTCTGAGACCTGCCTCCAGACCGAGGGGAGGTGACCTTCAGCAGGTGCGCCTGTGGCTGCTGCGAGCCCCATGGAAAGGCCACGCCTCGGTCCGAGATTGAATGTGGCCTTGCGGCAGACTGGGCGGGCCTCGGGGACAGTGCTCGCCACTCCTGTCCCGCTGTTTTGGGCGAGTGAGTCTGAGCAGTGTTCTGGAGGAATGAGGAGTCTTTGCATTTCTTTTGGCATGAACCGCCTCCCCCCCACCCCCGTGGAAAAAGAAAATAAAGCCCCCAGCCCCAGTGACACCGACATGAGACTTCTGTAGGCAGAGCGACTTAAAGCCGCGCCAGGAGCAACTTCTTGTAAACCTGTCTCTCAACGTGCACGCAAGCTGAGCTGAGGCGTGGGGCGAGCCCTGAATGGAAATGAACCCTCAGGCGTACCTTGCAGCGCAAGGGCCGTTCTCGCCCAAGGGCGACCCTGAGCCCCGGAGCCCAGAGCCCCTGACTGTAGGGCAGCAGGGAGTGAGCTGCCCCGACTGTGGCTTTGCCTGGCGGAGCCCTGGGTTCCGCATTCAGCGTCCAGGCTCGCCCTCCCCCCACCTCCCGGAGCTGCGGGCGCCTTCTGGGAGGGGAGCCGGTGGTTTCCACGCTCCCGCTGGATCTGCTCCTGCCTCTGCTGGGACTTGTGCGCCCTGGCCTGCGGCTTGTCAGTGTCTGCCTGTCACGATCGACAGCCTCTTCTGTAGTCAGCCCGTGATCCTGCAGCCCGCACTCCGGGGTGCTGGTGTTTCACATAGATAGCGGCTTCTGGAGCACCCGCAGCTGCTTCCTGACTCTGGGGGTGGTGCGCTAATGCCTTCGCGTTTTGTCATTCCGATTAAGCCAAAGTCAACCTCAAAAGCACTTTTTCCTTTAAAGTCAGCCCCATTTCTTTGCGGAGGTAAGTGTTTTAAACCCAGCCTCATCAGGAGAAAGTTACTCTGTGTAAATGGCGGATAGCAAACTGGACCGTGGATTCAGACAGCCGCGGCGCGGGCGGCAGCGAGACCGCAGAGGCGTTGGAGGCTCTTAGCGCCGCTGGGAACCGGGCTTGAGCCTCGCCTGCTCACCTTGACTCCTGCACGAGAGCGCACCCCTCGCTCCGAGTCCGCGCCCTCTGCGCAGCTGGCCGGAGGTGTGGGGCTCAGTAACTTAGGAGCTGCAGAGCTCCTAAGACCCGGTGCCCCCGGTGGGGCCAACTCGTAACGCCGGCAGAGCCAGGCGTGGGCGCTGTCCCTCGCGGGCCGTCCACTGGGCTGCCCTCTGGCCCGGCCTGCCACCGGCCTGGGGGGGTTTATAACAGGGACTGGCCCTGGCGGGCAGCGCAGGCGGCCCCGGGCCCGCGGCACAGGCCTGGCGTCCCGCCAGAATCCTCCGTGTGGGGAGCATGGGTTCTGTGCACCCCCAGAACCGCGCTCTTCTGATTTGCCTCCATGTGCAGCACCCTGGGAGGGGTCCGGCTGGCTCCGCCCCTCCTCGGCCCAGACCCGCGGGGCTCCCTGCGCCGGGCCCCGGCCCGCTCCTGCTTGCTGTCTCTTACACACCCGCCCTTTCTCCTGTGACGTGAGTTGAAGGCGCCTCATTCAGTGAAGCTGGTCTTGTGAAGACATGGGTGGCCAGGACCAGCGTGGCTCATGCACCCCTTGTTTTTCTAGGTTTGTGGGTTACGCTGAAACTGCTCCCGGGAGATACTCGCCAGATCAGGAAAGAGTTTCCTCACTTGGTGGACAGGACCACGGCCGTGGCTCGGAAAACGGGGTTCCCGGAGATAATCATGCCTGGTAAGAGCAGGCCCTCGGGTCTGAGTGTGGCCGTGCTGCGGCGCTGGGCCTGTTCTGCTGGCCAGGGCCAGCGTCTGGCCACATTGCTGAGTGTGTGGCCAAGGGATGAGCCCTGGCGCCCCCCGGGTCCCTCCCGAGTTGTCAGCAGGACCAGAGAGACCCGCGGGCCTGGGGGAGGCGCTTCCGGCCCCTTGGGGCGTGTGACGGCGGCCTGGCGGAACTGGGGCCGGGCCGGCGTGAGGACGTGCTGTGTCCTCCGCGTGGCCGCAGACGCCCTCACCATGGCCGCGCTGCTGTCTCCTGGCCCGCGTGCCTGCGCCAAGGGGCTCTGACTTGCCCTCTGCCCCGGCTGTGGGCTCAGGGCTGCTCGGGGGGCCCCCGGGCCACTGATGCAAGCGAGGGGTGGCGCGGCCTCCGCCGCGGGCTGTCACTGCAGCCGGGCGGTGCCTCGACACGCTGACTTAGGTCCCAGTGACACGCCGCCCTCGCGGGCCCGGGACAGTGCTGGACGTCCAGCGCAAGTTCAGGGGCAAGGCTCCCGTTGGGGTGGACACCCAACCCCAAGGGCCCCAGGCCAGGGTGGGTTCAGCACCTCCCCACTGCAGGCGTCCACAGCCGGCAGCTCCAGCCCTGGGCCCGGCGTGAGGAGAGCTCGCTGCTGCCCGCTGGTCTTGGCACCCTCCCTGAGGAAGGGCAGGAGGGAACCTGCTGACCCCAGGTTGGCCGGAGGTAGGGCGCATAGGGTGTAAGTGACAGAAACCCGCGCCAGCCCTGACGGCTGGCGCCCCGGGACGCTCGTGGGCCCCGCGGGGGAGGCCGGGAGAGTGAGGGCCGAGGCGCGCCGGTGCCTCATCCTCAGCCCAGCCCGCGGCCCCCAGTGTCCTGAGTGGGGGGCAGAGCCTGCGGCCCCCATCTTCCCGAGCCCGTGTCTAGGGTGGGGGGTGCCGTCACGCGCGAGCGCCTTCCCACGGCTGTGAGCAGGGCGACGGGCCGAGCCCCGACATTGGCGGCCCGCTGGCTGCCTCCCCAGGGCTCTCTGCCCCGCGGCACGTCTGCCCGCGCAGGGCCGAGCTGTGGCTCCTGCGTGGCGGCAGTCCGGACGCGCCCTTCCTGGGCTGCGGGGCTGCGGGCTGCGCGGTGCAGACCTCTCACCTGGGCAGGTGAGTCCCTGGGCTTACCCGAGCGGGAAGGGGGGTGACCCTGGCCAGTGTGCACCCGCTGCCTGGGGCCCGGCAGGGTGTGCAGGTCCGGTGGACCGCGAGGGTGCGTGACCTGCATTTGGATTTGTCATCAGGGCAAAGACGTGGCGCTCTCGTGTGCGTAGCTCGGCCTCGGGTTCGGGGGTCACCCAGGGACCTCCACACTGGCCTGCTTTCCTGACGGCTGGTGTGCCTCAGTGGCTCTGAGGATAGACCCCTGATGCTTCCCGGCAGGCTCCGTGTGCGGCTTTCACCTACGGGTTCCCGGAGGGGCGGGCTGGCTCCGCAGTCACCCCGGGGTTTGCCCTGAGGGGAGAGGTGGTGGGGCCTCACTCAGACCCCGCCTTCTGCTCAGCTGCGCACCCTTCACCTGCTCGACCGCCCGGGGGCATCTCCTGTGCAAGACGGGGAGCTTGCACCCCTCCAGGACTCTTCTCCTCTCATCATTCCAGGGCCCTGGTGGGAGGCAGAACTCCCTGGGAGGTGGCAGGGATGGGCCCAGGGACGCTCTCCGAGTCCCCCAGCTCCGACCTTCCCAGCACAGACCCCGAGGCGTTGGCGAGGGCCCCTGGTGTCACCGCCAGCGCGCCGACCACCCACCCTGCCTTCCTTTGGCCGTCCCGGCACGCGGGTCCCCCAGTGAGACCGGGCTTTGCCGCACCAGCGCCCCGGCCTCGGCGCGGAGGCCGACTGTGACCCACCTCTGTCTGAGGCGGTCTCGGGGCCTGGGGGCGAGGCCGCAGGGCCGGGGCTGTGCTGCTCTCGGCGGGTGGCGGAGGGCGGCTGACGCGTGGCCCGCTTGGCAGGGGCAGGGACGCAGCTTTTGCTGCCAGCCGCGTCGTGGCGGGGGCAGCGACCCACTGGGGAGTCATAGTAATGGCTTTTAAATGGCATCTTATCTTAATAGCTGGAGACATTAAAAGTCAGACTAAAGCAGTGAAGAAAACCAAGTTGGAAAACAAGGCCGCGAGGGGGTCGCGCATTCTCAGGGATCCTCGTCCTGCGGCCTGTGGCTCTGTGCTGCCCTGGGTGGGACTGTCCCTCCGTCCCCTGGTCTGGGGCTGCCCCATGGCATGGCCAGGACAGCGCCCGTGTGGGTGGCGCTTGCTCTGGATCGGGTCATCAGCCCCGAGGACACCCAGGGGTCCCGGGCGACCCTGTCACTGCGTGACCCCAGCAGGGCGAGCGCTCAGCTCATGGGGTGTGTGGTGTGTGGGTGTTGGATGTGGTGTGTGATGTGCTTGGGTTTTCAGTGCCCGGCTCCCTTCTCCCTGGGCCCCACTCAGGGTCATGCCACTGCCTGGCCTGCCAAGGTGAGAAGCTCCGTCAGAAAGTTTCGCTCTGGAAAGTCCACTCCTCCTCCTGGGCCCCTCTCAGCTCTGGTCTCCGTCGCCCGCCCTTCTGTTCACCCTCAGAGGGACGCAGAGGGGCCTGTGCCCAGCGGCCACCCGGGTGCTGTCGTGTTCCTTGGCCTCTGGGCCTCGGTGACCGAGTCCCGGGCCTGAGGTGGCCGTGACCACTTGTCAGACCTGGGTTGCTCCGGGGTGGCCGGTGGCTCTAGGGCTTGAGCCCTCGGCCCGCTGCCTGCACAGGTGCGGAAGCGCCAGGTGAGGAGCCCAGAGGCGTGGGGCCGGACGCGCCCCTCCTTCCTGCACGCCTCGGGGTTGCACGTGCCTTACAGAAAGGCCTGAGCGTCCGGCACGCAGCACCCGCAGCGCCGGCCAGCCGCGGGCTGTCCTGAGAAGTTCCCGGCTAAGCTGTGTGTAAGGGATTGCGCGCGCATGAAGGTCTGACTTTCCCCAGGTGATGTTCGGAATGACATCTACGTGACGTTGGTCCAAGGAGACTTTGACAAAGGAAGCAAGACGACGGCCAAGAATGTCGAGGTCACCGTGTCTGTGTATGACGAGGACGGCAAGCGGCTCGAGGTGCCTGTTGCGCGCGTCTAGCCTGCGCTGCGGGCTTTACTCAGGGGTTGCCGCTCTTGGATGCAATGCGGCCGCTGGCTCCTTCGCTGGAGCCTGACCTGAGAGGCTGCTGTCCTGGCAGCCGCTGCCCCGTGGGGGCCCGTGGTCCTGACCGCCCCCCTTGGCCAGTCCTGTCGCGGTACCTCATTGGCCATCGTGAGCTCTGGGCCTGGTCCGGCGTCACCCTGTATGTCCAGATGGCCTTAGTGTCGCCCCCTGAGAGCTGCTGGAGCCCAGGTCGGGCGGGGCTGGGCTGAGCTGGGCCTGGCCCCGGTCCTTCCCGGCGACCTCCTGCCGGTCACAGCAGCCCACAGCACGGTGCAGGCACATGCCTGTGGCTGCGGCCCCAAGGACCTGCATGTAGGCGTAGAGCAGCGGTCCCCGCCAGCCCCTCTGGACCCAGGCTGGCGGGCTGAGCCCAGCAGTGCCCAGGGGTGTGCCTGAGGCCCAGCTGTGCCTGGAGGGCCAGCCGGGCTTCCGCCTGGAGTCAGGCAGTGCGGCCCCTGGCTCTGGGTCTAGGTGGGGTCAGCAGCTTGGTGTTTACGGGGAGGAGTAGGTGGGAGGTGGCACTCCCCCTCGCCTGTGTCCCCGTACTGTAGACCTCCGAGTAACTCAGCGCCACCCTGCAGAATCTCAGGTTAAAGTGATGAGGGAGCGTGGGGTGCGGGGCAGGGCCCGTCAGCGTGTGGTGTCCACGCAGCTGGCTGGGAGCCCACTGCCGGCACGTTGTGGTGCTTGGGGACAGCATTCCCACTGCACTGTCCTTGCGTTGAGCGTCTGGAGGGCCGTGCCAGGCTCACGCGGCTGATGTGAGCTCTCTGTGCTTTTTAACAAGCATGTGATTTTCCCGGGTGCCGGCGATGAGGCGATTTCGGAGTACAAGTCGGTGATTTACTACCAAGTGAAGCAGCCACGCTGGTTTGAGACCGTCAAGGTATTGGCACGGCCTTCTGCCCTGCGGGGATGCACGTTTGTTGCCCAGGGATACGCTGCCCCCACCTCTGGGTGCCTGTGGGTGGGCGCCCCGGCAGCCGGGCGTGCTCCGCAGAGGCCTGCGAGGTGCCCAGGGAACCAGGCTGGCGTCTCTGGGAGGACCTGTGCTGCTCTCTCCTTTGGGACACACACAGGAAGTCCGGGGAGACCAGTGACAGCGCTCCACAGAGCTGGCTGTCCTCTCCCGGCGGCTGGCGCGAGCCGCCGCGTCACGGGGCAGGGAGGCCAGGTGGAGCCTTCGCCCGCAGGCCCTGCCCCGGCTGCCCGCGCTTTGACGCCTGGTGCCTGCCAGCAGGAGCCGCCACGGTGCCAGCAGCCCATGCGCCAGGGCTGGGTCTGCCTCCTGGAACGCGCCGGAGGCAGGGATGGGCGGCTGGGCTTCAGGGCCCGCGTGCTGGCTGGGCGGGTCGCGGCCCCGCAGGGGATGAGCAGGGCCGCTGCAGCCCTTAAAGAGCGCGCGGCCTGAGGTCAGCCCTCCCGCAGCGGACGGCCCGTGGGTCGGGCTCCTGCGCAGGCGCTGAGGCCCGGGAGGGCCGGGGGCGCGTCCTGAGTCCGGCCCTCTCCCCAGGTGGCCATCCCCATCGAGGACGTCAGCCGCAGCCACCTGCGCTTCACCTTCCGCCACCGGTCCTCCCAGGACTGTGAGTAGCCCTCGCCCTGTTCCCCCTGCATGGCTGGGGCAGTGGGGGGGGGGGCTCCCCGGCGCCCCGTGCCCTGACTCTGAACCGTTGTGACGGCACGACCGCGGTTCCTTGACGCTTCAGCCCGCTGCCACGTCCTGGGGCCCTTGTGGCGAGGCCCCGCCTGCCAGGCGGCATGGGACCCCTTCCTCCTGCTCGTGCGCCCCGTACCACCGCCTCTCATCCCCTACTGGGGTGCAATCCGTGCGTCACAGGCACCCAGAGCCACGGCACACGGACCTCACACGTGGCTTGTGGCGCTCCTGGCGCTGGCACCCAGTTTCCATGATTGTGCGGCCCAGTGTCGGGGCTCGGCCCAGCTTGTCTCAGGCGTGGTGTGCCTTTGCTGCGTGATGGGGCTCGGAGAAGCCCTGGGCATCCTTCACCCCCTCGCCTGCCGTTGACTGAAGTTTGCCTCGTCACACATGTTGGCTTCGGTATCGGGATGGAGCTTGCACCAGACTCGGGAGCGGGTTCCCGCGGGAGACAGGCTCCCTGACCCCGGGCCTGGGGTGTCTGGCAGGGCCGGTTTGCGAGGGGTGGGCCACGTTGGGGGGCTGCGCCCAGAAGCCATGCTTCTCCGTGACGACCCTGGGGAGCGCCATCTAGCTGAGCCTCTCTTCCCCATGCCCGGGCCAGGCCATAGACGTGCAGGCTGCTGGTCCTTTTCCTGGTGCACATTGGGGCACCCCAGAACCCCTGCTGCGGGGATCACGAGTCCATCCTCCTCAGCTCAGTGTCTCTGCAGGCCTGGCTGGATCCCGGCTCTCCCCGGGAGCCCGAGAGCATCTTGGGTGGGAACCCACGGGCCAGGGCGTGGCGCTGAGTCAACGGGACTCCTGAGGGGCCGGGGACAGCCAGGCCCCACTGTCACCCCGAGTGGTGGAGGTGCTGCGTGTGGCGCAGGCTGCTGTTGGGGCTGCATCCTGTCCCCTGCGAGCCCAGTTGTGCGGCTTTGGGGTTCCGTGTCTGGCCTCCGCTCCTCAGCTCACCTTGGGCTCAGGCGTGACCATCTCCTGGAGGGACGCCTCCAGCCAGCCCATCCGTCATCCGGTCCCCAACACCATCAGTCACAAATCCCCACATTTTCTTTCCTTTGTCATCTGAAATAACTGGTTTACTGGTTCCCTGAATGGCAAACCCTGACTGAGGTCTGCTGCCCGCCCTGGGGCAAGGCCGGGAGGAGCCCAGCGACCTCGGTGTCGCGTGACACGTGTGGGGGTCAGTGCACTCACGGGGACTCGCTGTGCCCGAGGCGGCGAGGGCCCTCTCCTAGGCCATCGGGCTGCTGACACGAGGCCACGGACGGCAGCCACAGGCGGGAGTTGACTTCCGCAGCCCTGGCGGTGGGCAGGCGACCCGGTGCTGGGTAGGATGGCCCCGTGGCTGCGGGAGGCGCCTCCTAGCTGTGCCCCTGGGGCTCTGGGCCGCCTCCCTTGGTGTGGGATCGAGCCTCAGCTTGGGCACCAGGTGGGCGCAACCCGGTCGGGGTCTTCGCCGGGGCTCAGGACAGGTGGCCGGGAGGAGCAGGCCGTGGCGGGTGCAGAGGGGCTGCTTCCGGCGGGTGCCCTGGGAGCGCCTGGAGAGGAGCGAGGCTGCGACCCCCCTGCAGGCAGGGGACCCTCCTACTCTCTGTCTGTGTCTCTGTCACTGCCTGGGTGGCGAGAGGCACGTGCCGCCTCCGTCCGGGGGTCAGGCTGGGCCTTGCCGAGTGGCCCGTGCCCCTGTGGCCTGTCACGGCATGCATCTTGCTCGTCCCTGCGTGGCGCCGTCTCTCTCACCCACCCGTGTCCCGCTCATAGCGGGCCGTGTCACCCGCTCACCCTGGGGTGCGACAGTCTCGCTCCCGCCACCCTCCTCTGCTGCCAGCTCACACTCCCTGGCCCCTCCTGCTGTCCTGTGGGGTCCCTGGATGTGCTGGTTGTGCCGTGGTGCTCCCTGGTGAGCCCCCGCCTGGCAGGCCCGGCCCAGCTCCCCATGGGCACCTGGGGGCGGTCGCGCTGCGCCCTGGGACAATGATCGCGTGTCTGTTGCAGCGAAGGATAAGTCAGAGAAGATATTCGCGCTGGCGTTCGTCAAGCTGATGCGATATGACGGGACCACGCTGAGGGACGGGGAGCACGACCTCATCGTCTACAAGGCATGCCCGGTGTCCGCGTTGACTGGCGGTTCGCGTCCCTCTGACCACCTGGCCCGGGCTGGCCCCCCGGGGGGTGGAGGCCGCTGTCCTGTCTCGCGGCACTTGATGCCATGGCTCGGGGCTCCTGACGACCGGGAGGCGTGCGTGAGCCCGTGGTGCCGCCTGACAGGCGCTCGGCGTCAGCTCATCCACGGGAGGAGGGAAGGCCCAGGGCACAAGTGACAACCGCACACTGGGGTGGGGAGAGATGGCGGAGACCTCGGGCGGCTGGCGGGGAACTCACTGGACGCGGTGCCCGGTTGAATCCGCAGGCCGAAGCCAAGAAGCTGGAGGACGCTGCCACGTACCTGAGCCTGCCCTCGACCAAGGCGGAGCTGGAGGAGAAGGGCCACTCGGCCACGGGCAGGGGCATGCAGAGCCTGGGCAGCTGCACCATCAGCAAGGACTCCTTCCAGATCTCCACCCTCGTGTGCTCCACCAAGCTGACCCAGAACGGTGAGTGGCCCCGGCCCTCCCAGCCGCCCTCCGCACGCGCCGGCGTCCGTGCGTGGGCAAGCGGCAGCGGCCGCTAGCGGGCGCCCGTTACGGCCCGATGATGACCGCTGAAGCAGTAAGTCAGTGAACGGACGCCTCGGAAAGCTTTTGGCCCAGTAATTGAGGGGTGACATGCGGGGTTTGGGTCGGGCAGAGCTGGGGTTGGGCCCAAGTGCTGCGCCCGCCCCGGGGCTGACTGCAGCGAGGGGCTCTGCCTGCTGAGCCTCCTTGCCCGTTCCACCTGCCAGGCGGTGCGGCCGCCTCGGGCTTCCGTGAGGCTCCGCGGGCCGTGGGAGCCGGCGCCCCTCCGTGTCTCCCCCTCTGAGATAGCCAGTCGTCTTTATCTCCCTGAGTGTGTTGCGACCACACGTTGCTGCCCTGCCTGCCCACCTTTGGGGGTCCCTGCCGGCCCCAAGGTGGCCGGAGTCCGCACCCGGCTGTCCGGCCAGGCTGCTTCTGAGGCAGAGCACACGCTGCAGGAGGCGGAGGCCCCCGCCAGATCCGGCACGTACACGCTGCGCCCCGAGTGTGACCGCATCTTGGCCCGCGTAGCTGCCCTGCTGCCCCTGGACGCGCCTCCTGACTGCCCCGTGAGGTTCTGCTGCCCCAGGCCTGCCGCCCTCGTGAGCAGTGCTCCTGGGCTTGTCGTGGCTCCTTGGGGCGCCTGGCGGCACAGCCCTGGCAGGGGTGTGCGGGTCCTGCCCTGCTGCCTGCAGCTGGCACAGGCCCCTCACATGTGGCCTCTGGGCCACGCTCTGACCTGACCATTGCCATCGGTGCCGGAGGTGGGGTGAGTAGCTGGAGCTGCCGCCCTGCAGTGACCCCCACGAGGCCTTCAGGCTGCTGCCCTGACCCCAGCACAGGCCGGAGGGTGCCCAGAGTGGCCGGCTGAGGACGGGGCACAGAAAATGTGTCCTCAGGTCCTCGCTGGCCCGGTGGCCATGCTGTCCACCTGGCCGGCCCAGAGGCTGCTGCTCCCAGTGAATCACTACCCGGGCGGGGCTCAGCTCTCCAGCAGGCGCCCCACAGTGGGCGCTGCTGAGCTCCCGCCCGTCCCTGTGCGGCAAGCGCCATACGTGGGCACGTTGCAAAACACGCCTGCCTCTGTTATTTGGAAGGTGATGCCCTTTCCCATCCGACGAGGCTCCTGAAGAGCGGTTCCCCGGCGCGCCCACCCACAGAGCCCTCCCAACCGCAGGGTGCCAGAAAGGTGGGCTGGGGACCAGGAAACCCCAAGGGGTTAAGTCACACCTCCCCTGGGGTGGCTGTACCCTCTGCCACCCCAGCTCCAGGGCTCAGCAGCCACTGGGTAACCCCTTCCTGGCGCCCGCGAGGGTGCCCGCCCCCGGCTGTGGTTGCCTGGAGACGGGACGTCCCGAGCGGTGCTGCCGCGGGAGCCCAAGGGGCCTCGCCGACTCCCGTTGCGCAGCAGCGGCGGCGTGTCGGGTGTGCAGAGGGGGCTGCCCCCGCTGGCACGCGGGCCTGGCCAGGCTCTCATTTCAGGGAGTCATTTTCCTGAGAGCTTGATTTGTGGCCGCAGAGTCCCATTACTTAGGGAAACGCGGCAGCTGAATTATTCATCAGGGTTTGTATTAAAGTCCCGGCTCTCAGCTTGAAGCGGGATGTTCCGGGCACAGGAAAAGACACAGAAGATGGGATTCCTCCTCGATTAACTGAGCCGCTGATGAGAGCGAGGCCGTGCAGTGGGTTATGATGGGACGCTGGAGGCTTGGGCCCGGCCGGAGGAGCGCGGCGGGGGCGGGCTGGGCTCCGGCCCCGCATCACCCGGCCGCTCCCTGCCGAGGGCTCGTGGTCTGCCAGCGTGTCTACAAGTAGCCCCCCGAGGTCAACTTCGGCCGGGCCGTGTCCAGGGGGCTGTCACTGTGCGTGTGTCCCCACAGAGGTTGTCGCTTGGGCCCCACAGAGAGGCGAAATCCCCTCCGCTCTGGGGTGTCTTGGAAGGCGGCCGCTCACCCTGGGACCTAAGTGGCTGACCTCCGCGGGTCGCCGGGGTCTGGGTCCTGGCCCTCTCCCTGCCGGCCTCCCCACGGGGCCGCAGGGTGCTCAGGCCCTCCCGCCCGGCTGTTCTGGCAGCATCGTCCCGATATTGAGATCTGGAGCCGGGGTCACATTGCTGCTGGTCTGTCTCGGGGCGCCCTGGCTACATCTCCTCTCACCTTCCTGGTGTCGCTGCCTCTGCCGGCTGCTCCCGGGGCTGAGGTCACACGGACGCCAGGGCGAGATTCAGCAACCGCCCCCCCCCCCCCCCCCCCCCCCCCCCAGCTCTCTTGGCGGCTTGAGCCCTTGAAGTTCACTTGGGTCCTGGATTCTCCCTGTTGCTCAGATTCTGTTTTTCTCTCCCATCTGCACCAGGGTTTCCTTGGGGAGGCCGTGTCTAGCCCACACGTGTTCCCCCCGAGGGTGCAGGGCTCCTGGGGTCCCCCGGGGGTCACAGTAATGTGACGGCACAGGAGCCCGCGGGCGCCGCCCCCTCGCGGCTGTGGGACCGGCTGCGGTCTTCTGGCGTGACGTCACGTCCAGACCGCCGCGTTGTGTCTGCCATTTCACTGGTAGAAAACAGCCAGCCCTGAGCTCAGGGACAGGACCAGGCCCCGGTGGGCGGCGGGCCTGGACGGGCAGGCGTCCCCACCCTGGCGCTGGCCTTTGCCACGCTTGCTTGATATTTAAGAACTTGGGTGCCCGCTCGTGGGCAGGGCCCTGCCGCGCGGGACAGTGGCGGCACGGGGAGCCTCTGCGCCCATGTGGGAAAGGCCCATCCCGGCCCTCAGCTTCAAGCAGGCCAGGGAGCCGTCTCATGGCGACCGCAGTCGGTCATCACGAGGCCGCCGCGCGGCTGGCCCCGCGGGGTAGTGGACCCTTGGCTGGCGCCTTTCCGGGTCCAGGCTGGTTCTTCTGCACCGGGAAATGTCTGGGCTCCCTGTGGACACGGCGGGCCCGGCCCTGGGCCACCCCTGATGGGCCTCTCTTTGCAGTGGACCTCCTGGGGCTCCTGAAGTGGCGCTCCAACACCAGCCTGCTGCAGCAGAACCTGAGGCAGCTGATGAAGGTGGACGGCGGCGAAGTGGTGAAGGTAACTCGGCCACCCCCTCCGGCCCCCAGCACGGGTGGACAGCCGGGTGCCTCCTGGCGAGTCGGGGTTGGGGCGATGCCTTTCAGGGGTCAGAGTGTGACCCCACCTCTGCCTGGACAGTCCCTCTGGAGCAGCGGTCTGGAGGGCGGTGGCTTCCTGCCAGGAAATGGGCCTGGGAATCAGCCCCGCCAGGGGTCTGGTCCGGCGGGTCCTGCTGGGGGTGTGGCAAAGTTCCCCAGCCCCCAGAGGCTCTCTCCTGCCGCCGCGTGGACATGGCCTTTTGCGGGATGAGAGGACAGGTGGTGCCGTGAGTGGCCCGGGGGGCTGTGGACTCTCGTCATCCTCAGAGTGCTTGCCCTCGTGTGGAGCCGGCTCTGATGGCCCCAGAACTTCTGCAGCTGGCCTGCGAGCTGTGTGCCAGGGCGGAGACGCCCAGTCCTTGGCGCAGTCGCTCTTCGCAGCCATTCCTGGCCTCTCGCGGCGCTGCTTGGCCCTTCCTGGCCATTCTCGCCGCCTGGATCTTGACTCACTTCGCAGCCCCCGCAGAGCGGCTCTCCAGACCTGACCTTTAAAGAGGCCCTGCAGCCTTGCCCTCCCACACCTGCGATAGGTGGAGCTTGCCGGAAGCATGTGGAGTGGAGACAGGCCGGCCTGTCGGCCCTCGGGGCCCCGCCTGGCCCTGGC
Source organism: Condylura cristata (assembly GCF_000260355.1). Taxonomy (NCBI): domain Eukaryota; kingdom Metazoa; phylum Chordata; class Mammalia; order Eulipotyphla; family Talpidae; genus Condylura; species Condylura cristata. Next base: position 1,481,532 of record NW_004567112.1, on the reverse strand, counting down.
CGCTGGGGCGGACGCCGCTGTTGCTCCGCCCTCCCGGGCGCGGCTTCCTAGTTCCTGGGGACACCCGCTCACGGCAGTCAGGTCCTTGGGCTGCCGCGGAGCTCTGGTCCTCGTGGCGGACCTCTGGCCAGGGCCCCCAGGAGAGGCGCTGGCCTTACCCCTCCAGGAATTCATTACCGAAAGTTTGCGTGCAGAGCAGCAGTGTGGTTAGCGTCACGGAGATGAAGTGGCTGCGCCACCTTCCTGGACCCAGCGCACTCTGTCTTCCCACCTGAGCCATGGCCCTGCCCCGCACTGGCTGGCATCACGTTAATTATTAACATTTTAACCAGCTCAGGGTTCTACGTATTCTCTGGTCCAGATGGAAACCGGAACCCTCGAACATCTCCTTAGCAACACAGACCCGGAATTGCACCCCCTTCCTTTGTGAGCACCTGTGGTCCTGGGGTTCACGCGCTTCCGGGAGCCCGTCGGCCTCACCAGGACGTGTCTTGGGCGCCCACCCCTGACCAGTGTGCTTCACCCCGTGCGGTCCGTTTCTCAGCTCTCCCTGCTGTGTAGATGGTGCAGTGCCCTCGAGTCTGGCTGCCACCTCCTGTGCCAGGGCCCCGGGGGCCCGGAGAGCCCGTCGCCTGTCGAGGCTAGCGCAGTCCGCACCAGTGTGCAGGGCAGGCCGGGCCCTGCGGGCTTCACTCCACCTGCCACCTCTGCGCCACTGCCAGAGGGGGAGAAGTTCTCGTTCACTCAGTGACGGCGCGTTTCCGTCTTGGTGGAGAATGGGCCAAGGGGCGGTTTTGCCCCTCCGCAGATGATCTTGGGGAGCCTCTCGGCTTCGCACAGGCCCCTCCTCCAGGCTGCCCTGTGTCCTGGTCCCCTGCCCCACCCCAGCGGGACACCCAGACCCTGCAGGGAGCTGGCTTCAGGCCATGCGCCTTGGTCCTGCGCCCTGACTTGTCCTCTGGGTGGGCGGCGGGGGCTGCTGTGGCACTGGGCCCTGACCGCGGCCAGCCAGGCCTGCACCTCGTGCCCTGCTGGCCGCGACACAGGCTGTGCGACCTCTGAGGGCCCTGCGGTCCCAAAGTGACGGGAAGCGACGGCGGGCACGGGCGTCAGCCCCTCCTTCAGGAGTTAGGACAATGTCGAGGCCCGGACCAGACGGCCCCGGGTCGGGAGAGGGAGGACAGCGAGGGTCTCGGAGACTCGGAGGGTCCCTGGAGACTTGGGGGACCTGTGAGGCGCTGGTGGGGTTCCGGAAGGAGCCTTCGGGAGCCCTGGGGGCATCTCTCTGGTCCGTCTGTCTCAGTGCTGTAGCCTGGCAGAGTCCTGTGGAGACTGGGGTGTCGGGGCCTGCGCCCGGGCTGGGCCCGCTTCCCACTCTGCCGCCCCTGCCTCGCCTGCCTCATCGCTTTCATGACGAGGCCTTTACACCGCCGTGTGCCAGGGCCACGGCCGCTGTCTAGTCCAGGGCGTGGCTCGCCAGGACAGACCCCAGAGTGCGCTGTCCCCACCACCGCCACCGCGCCGCTTCTCTGCACCAAGGGCTCGGCTGGCCGGTTCCTGTGTGAGCCTGACGTGCGTGGCTCCTGTGGTGCCCCAGGCGTGACTGTGACCCCCTTCCTTTGCTGGCAGTAACAGGGCCTGGTTGTCCAGATTGCCCGGGTCCCTTTCTTCACTTTGGGGTTTCCACATTTTGACATTTAGGAACAAAGTATCAGCCTGTCTGTGAGCACGTTTTCTGGGGGCGCGTTTTCCTCCCGTGTGAGCTCGTGGCGGACAGAAACCCCGAGTCCCGCAAGCAGCCTGTGCCCAGCTTTTGCGCGGCTGCCCCCCTCTTTCCCAACCTGCGGCCGTTCCTCCCAGCGACCGGTGTCCAGTTTCTCACCCCTCCTGCCCCTTGGGCTGATGCCTCCCAGGTGGTGACCTCTCGGGGTGCGACCCCTTGCGGCCAGGCCGGTGCATGGTGCCCATTCAATGCGCCCAAAGAGCGGCTTCCCTGCCAGCATCTCCAGACCCTGCTGCTCGCTCCCAGAAGAGCTGGAGACGGCCCCAAACCAGCTTCTAACGGGACTCGGCTTGGGAGGCTCCTGCTCTTTTCTGGATGCTCTGTGGCCCATTTGGTGAATTGTAGGCCCCGAGGGGCTTACCAAACTGCAGCTGAGTGGGCGTCTCCTGGCACTTGAGTGGCAAGGGCCGCAGGGCGAGAACAGGCCTGTGTTTCTCAGCTGTGGCTGCTCCCTGGCAGCTCTGCCGGAGGCTCTGTGTGGGGCCGCATCAACCCCTCCCCTGCGCCTGTACCTGGCCAGGATGAGGGGCTGGAAAGCCCCATTGGGGCCGTAGGAAGGAACCCCGCGGCTGATGCCCCTGCTTGGCTCAGGGCGCCATGCTTTAGTGCTAAATTAATTCCTGCATCTCACGTGTTTGTCTCATGCGTTCAATGGCTGAGAAAACCCCCAGGTGGGATGCTTCTTAGGGGGCGATGGGGAAGGAGGACACGGGGTAATTTAGCAGTCATGGTTCTTCAGGTTGGGGGGCGGGGCCTGATGCCGCCTCCTGGCCGTCTCCACAGTTCCTCCAGGACACGCTGGACGCCCTCTTCAACATCATGATGGAGAACTCCGAGAGCGAGACTTTCGACACCTTGGTGTTTGATGCGCTGGTGAGAGGTTCTGTTTGTGTCTGCTTGTGTGCTGTGGCCTTTGAAGGGGGGTGGACATCCAGGAGACCTTAGGGCATTTGCAGTTGTAAACCCAATCACAGCCGGAGCTTTGAGAGCTAGAAAGTCTCTTTTTCTGAGATTCCGTAGTGAGGCAATGCAATCTCGGGACCTCAGCGCTTACCCCCGCCCCTCGCCCCCCGCAACCAGACTTGGTGTGTCGCTTGGGGCCGTGCGAGCTACTCTGTGAAGATTCCAGAAGGCTGGCATTGTTTGCTGACAAGAATGCTCACTGATTTCACAGGTGTTCATCATTGGACTCATTGCTGATAGAAAGTTCCAGCATTTTAACCCTGTGCTGGAGACCTACATTAAGAAGCACTTCAGCGCGACCCTAGCCTACACGTGAGTTGTTTTTGGCTGTTTTCAAACCACAGCTTAGGTCTTTTTCACAGACTTCTCTGTCTGTGGCTGTGTTTTCCCTTCATCACTCTGAATTGACTGAAGTAAATTTGGTTATTGTTTCCCTCGTCACGGACCTGAATCTTGCTGAGGGAGACCTGTGATGGATCACAGCGTTCTGGGATAAGTTCTCGCCCTCCTCCACAGCTCCCCTTTGTCTGAGATTTCCAGTCTGCGTCTGATGAACGGATAGGTGGGTGTGGAGCAGCCTCCGGGGAGGCTTGGGAGGCGCTGACGTGTGCCTCTTTCCAAATCACTGGTGCTGCAGTGTGAATACAGTTCAGCTTGGAGTTTTCCCTTACCGTTAGGCTCTTCAAAGCGGGCCTCACGTTTGCCCCTCTAGCCCCAGCGGTCACTGGCTTGGTCCTCACTGCCCAGCCACCTGGCTGGACCCCCCCCCACTCAGAGTCCCCGGAAATGGTTCTGTTCAGTGACAGTTCATGGGGTGCAGGTGCCTGACTGCCTCGACTGTCCCTGGCTGACCTGTGTTCTTTGCCTGTGCGCTGCCCTAAGCTCAAGAGCTCGAGGTCAGAGCTCAAGGTCATCTGTCTGCAGCAGCTCTGTCATGAGTCTGCTGCTGATTCCACAGCCGCCTTGCTTACTGCAGGGCCCCGGGGAGGGGGCCGCAAGCGCCCACGGACTGCGGCGCAGGCTCCGTCCTTCGCTGAGACGGGAGCAAACCTTCTGCTCTCTCGGTGGCGATGCTCCCTTGCCTCCACGGGACAGGTCCTCCCAGGCTCGGGGCGGGGCCCTGTGACTGCGTCCTGCCCAGAACCAGAACAGAGCCGGGCAGGGTGCGCGGAGGTGCCTGGGCCCGTGTGGCGTGGTGCCCGCGGCTGTCCCGTGTCCACTCTGCCCTCTGCTGAAATGCGGCCATGCGGCCCTCCTCACCCTGGACTTGGGGTCAGAAAGTCAGCAGTGTGTAGCCTGCTGCTCCTCACGCGCCCCCCGAGCCTCGGGGAGCGGCGAGCCTGCACGCCTGGGGTGGCGAAGTGAAAAGGGGGCTCCAGCAAGTTCGCCAGGGGAGCAGCCAGGAGGCCACCTCGCCGATGAGCTGAGGTGGCTGCTGTGCGTCCGTGTCCTGTCTGCCGTCTGCGGCAGGGACGTCCCGCTGGGAGGCCGCCTGCTTGTGCTGCTCACGGCGGCCGCAGGCCCTCGGCTGCTTGATCTGCGCGCTGGCACTTGCGGGGAGATGTGCCTTGCCTCCTAACTGGAGGGGTGGATGTCTGGTGTTGGGGCTTCGGCCCAGGGCTTCTCACAGGGCGTCGCCCGCACTCCCTCCTCGAAGCCTGGTGGCTGGGTTGCTAGACTCCGGCTGGCCAGTCTCCGCGCCCTGCTTTGATAAAGGCTGCGGTGCGGCCTTTCTGTGCTCGGCTCCCCCAGAGAGCCAAGGTGGCTGGAGGGGCTGGCGTTGCTTCTCGGCGCTGCACAGGGCACACGCTGTGCAGAGGCCACTGGTGGTGGCCAGTGCGAGGCCGGGATGTGGACGCTGACTCTGCGGATGTTCTTCCAGAAACCAGCAGCACAGGCGCCGTTCTGTGCTTCCGGCCGCCTTTCCGAGCCAGCCCGCTTTCCTCCCGCTGACCAGTGGCCGTCTCGTCTGCCCTCAGCTGTGCCAGGCTTGATCTTTCAGCTGTCCCAGGACTGCCTGGCCAGATGGACGCGCTCCTTTGACTTCCCGGTTGATTTGTGGGTCTGGGTCCTTCTCTTTGCAAATCATTCCTTCTTTTTTAATTCTTTTCTGTTGGAATAAATCCGTAGGTGTCTTGTACGGAATGTGAGTTCTTTGGGGGCATCAAAGGGTTTAAGAAGAAGAGCTGCATTTTCCAGTAAACTTGGGAAAGCAAGTTAGGCCACGTCAAACCAGGTTCCTGCCAGCACGGTGACCGCTGTGCTGTGCGCGGAGAAGCACGGGTGAGGGACACTTGCAGGCACCTGCAGGCTCGGGAGGGCGGGGCCGGCTGGCCGGGCCTCTGCACACAGCCCCCGGCAATGCTGCCTGCCGCTGCCCGGCTTCTGCCGGGGTTCTGAGGCCCGCTTCGTGCTTGGAGTGACTCCCCCCCCCGCCCAATACATGGAGCTTTTGTTGGGGTTCAGCGGTAAAACAGGCAATCTTAGGGCTGCTTCCGGGTCAACTCTAGAAGCACCAGTGGCTCCTGGGAGTGTGTGGCAGTGAACGGCAGCACCTGGCCTGAGCGCTGGCCCAGAGCCCAGCAGCGTCTCAGTCCCGCCTCCAGCTGTGTCTCTGCGAGCATTTGAGTCGTGCGAAATTTCGGCGTCTCTGTAAGAAGTTAGGGAGCAGGGGGTGTGGGTGACCTGGTGTCCTGGCAGTCTGGGGGCCATGGTCTCGCGCCCGCTGTGGTCTCTGCAGAGCAGGCCCTGCAACAGTGTGCGGCGTGAATCTGTGTTTGTTGCTTTGGGGGCACCATTTGAAAGGCACCCCAGGAACCGCGGACAGCAGTTGCTAGTTTAGAGGTCGCTAGTGGTAGAGAGCATACGTGTCTGGGCAGAATGAAAATGTGATCATCACCATTCCCGCCTCCACCGTCCGACAATGACACATGATTAAATGGAGACAAAGCCCAGAGGCCTGGACGTGACCAGCCTGTGCGTGAGAACGTCTCAGCTCCCTGCGCGCTGACAGCTGCCGTTGGGTGACCGCTGCTGGCAAGTCCCTGGACGGATTCCGCATGTGTCTTTTAAGGTCACTGTTATTTCTGCTCATTGTAGAAAATGGCATCATGGTGGTATTTTTAAAACTTAAGAACACTTGTCACTGCTGTAGTTTATATACAACGAAACGTCGACTTTGTGAGTTTGGACAATTGCAAACACCCGGGGCACCACCCACTGCCCACCAAGGACGTGAGTGTGGCCACTTCCCGGAAGGTTCCCGCAGCCCTCTGAGTCAGGGATACACACGCAGCAGCGCTCTGCTGACTTCCGTGAGCGCAGGCCCGTTCGGCCGCCCTCTGTGGCTCGGGGTCCCGAGTGCCGGTCCCTCCACGGCTGCTTTTGAGGGGGCCTCACTGCGTCGTGCATCACGGCGTCACTGGCTCCTGTTCACGGCTAGGAGCTGTTCAGGGCATGAGCCGCCGTGACTGGCTGAGCTGGCCTCCTGTCCATCGGTGCTCCGGTATTTCCAGTGTCGTCTTTCCCGGAAACGGGCCGCTGTGCATATTCCTGTCCCGCCTTCGTGTGCACACAGGTTTCCCTCCCCTTGGCTGGACACTTAGGGGCAGTGTCCACGGCTCTCCTCTTTCCGGGAGCCCCCCAGGTCTCCACGTTGGCTGTGGCTGCTGCCCCTTCCCGGTGTCTGCACTCACTTGCCTGTCATGAGGCTGGGTCCGGTTTTGGTTTTCCTAGTAGGGATGCTAATTTGCAGTGACCGCGTGCCCCAGGAATTGAGGACTTTTTATTGCCGTTAGTGACGTGTCCGCCCGGTTCCCTTTTCCATTAGCTGTCTGCTCATGCTAAGTTTTGTTCATGTCTGTTTTTGTCAAGCTGGAATCTTGAACCTTTCCTCTGCTTTCCCTCCCCCGCCTTACTAGTGGTGCTGTTTGAATGAGCAGAAATGTGTAACTTTGTTGAAGGAGGCCGACTACAGCCCGTCTCAAACGGCTGTGATGTGCTTGTTGGCTGAGCTGCCTCTGTGCAAACCAGAGTCTCAGCGTATGCACCGCCCAGCGTGACAGCCACTGGTAGGCGGATCAGACTTTCACTTGGGAGCTGCGTTCCCGGGGCTCGGGCTCCACGTGTGGCTGGTGGCGTCCCCTGGCTGGGGGACAGGTCCGCGGGGCACAGGGCTCTGCGCCATCCCTGGCTTAATTTCTCCGTGTGCTTTTTTTTTTTTTTCTTTAAGTCTCAGTAACACAGAAAATATATTTGTCAAAACTCAACATCCATTTATGCTAAAATGCCTCTGCCAACCGGGGGCGCAGGGGGCCTTTCCCACAAGTGATGGGGGCTGACCTAACTGTGCTGACGCACGAGACGCTGTCCCCTAAGTTCAGGGACAAGCCAGGGCTGCCTGACCTTAGCACAGCTGAGTAGGTCGTCTGGAAGTTGGGCAACGAAGCAAGAAAGAGACACTTGGAAGTTCAGCAGTTGCAGTCAAGCTGCCGTTATTTGTAGATGGGCTTATGCACATTCAGACCCTGAGGAACCTGTGTTAGCAATCGAATAAAACAAAGGAAGCTTCTAGAACTACTTAGGGAAGCTGTGATTCAAAGCTCTTTTAGAAAATCAGCTCTGTGTGTATAGTTAGTGGGAACATGCTAAGGTAGAATATGACTGACCATGCTTTTTTTTTAAGCATCAGCTACCTCAGACTAATTTCATGACAGATGGGCAGGGCTCCTACTCTGAAATTACAGAAAGTCTCTGGGAGAAATTGTGGAAGAACTGAACAGAGCTGAGCACGGATTGAAAGATAAGATATTGCACAGATGTCCATTTGCCCGGACTAATCTGTAGTTGAGCACAACAGCAATCGAAACTCCAGCAAGCTTTTGTCAAAAAAGCGACTCATCTATTAACGAGCTACATAGAAATGGAAAACGTCTGGAATCGCTCAAATAACTTTGCAGGAGACGGAAAGCTGCGGGAACAAAGACGCGGGGCATGAAGGGAGACAAAAGATGGGTGGGAGAGAAGGTGGACCAGAGGAGACCGACAAGCTGTCTTCCGGTCGGTCGCAGCTGCTTTCCTGCGGCTTGTGGCTGCCTGACTCTGTGGGAGTGGCCACGTGGGCCTCACATGCCCTGGCCCTCTGCGCACACTGGCCCTCCCCGCCACTGGCCCTCCCCGCCACTGGCCCTCCCGCGCACGTGGCCTCCCGCGCACGGGGGACTCCCGTGCACGTGGCCCTCCCACGTGGGACTTCCGTGCACGTGGCCCTCCCGCGTGGGACTCCCATGCACGTGGCCCTCCCACGTGGGACTCCGCACACTGGCCCTCCCGGCCTTTCATTTGTGACAGCTGTGCGGTGTTCCACGGGCTTCCTCTCATCTGTTTGATCAGCTCTCGCGCGATGAGCATTTGCTTTAGTTCTGTATTTCCGCCGTTGCAGCAGGCCACAGTAAAAGCCCTTTAACACGTTTGTAGTGTCTGTAGGCTGGGTTACTAGGAGTAGAATTGCTGATGTCCGAGGAGTGAGCTCTTTTTAATTGTAATAGATATTTTCAATCTATTTTGCAATGGCTATTACCACTTTGCTTTCCAAAGGAAGCCGCATCCCATCGGCTTGTCTGAGCATTTTTTTCACTTAATTTTATTAGGCGAAAAATGGCTTCTGGTTTAATTTGCATATGGTGGCTTGTTAATGTGGCTTATATTTTTGGATTTTTTTGATATATACATATGTTGAGTCTGACTTTTTAAAAATTAACTCACATACTCTGAATCATGAAAGGTTTAAAAAAAAACCCGTGAACTCAATTTATTTTATGAAATTGAATTCTTCATCTGTGAAACAACCAATGGATAGTTTATTTGTACCAACTGTCTAATTACCTATGTAATGATATGAAGCTTTTAAAATTAGTTTTGGCAGATGTCTGTAATGAGGAAGGTTTTAAATGTTTCAGGTGAGGAAGTTACTTGTGTTTTTCTGACCAGGTATTAATTTAAGGATATGGACTCTTACGTAAAGTCATTAGACTTAAAAGACTTTTGTAATCCTGTCACTAGAAAATATAAAGATTATTTGAAAATCTTTTTCATGTCCTTACCCATCTTACTCTCATATCTTACTCTTTTCTACGAGGACATTCAGGAAAACTCATTATAAGTTAAGAATGGCTCTTGTTTGAAAAATTAGTCCTAAAATTTAATTTCAGGAATTCCAGTTTCAGAAAAGGAGCTGAAATGCAGAGGATGGCCTGGATGCTTTCCAAGGACGAAGCCTATTTCAAAGAATGCCTTTTTCTTTCTTTCTTTTTTTTTTTTTTAAATATTTATTCATGCATACAGAACTGGGGTACAAGCCAGAGGTGGTGAGAGGCTTCACCAGAGACAAGAGTGGGGAGCAGAACAGGCAGATCGACGAAGTCCACTGTCGAGGGGAGCAGCGGGTGGGTCAGGAGGGGTCTGCCGCGCCCTGGGGGTCACCTCCGGGGCGGGGATTGAACTAGCAGTGAAGCGGCTGCGGCCAGCTTCCAGTGCTGCATCCTGACCCCTTGTGCCACCAGGGAGGGCCCAGGATGCCTTTTTCATGGTGGTAACATTTCCACGTCGTCACCTTTAGCATTTTAGCCACTTTTGAGTATAAAATTCAATGTCCACGTGCAGCGTTTGGTACAGCCACTGTGGGCCCAGCATCGCCTAGTTCCAGAACGTTTGGGAGAATGCCTTTTTGGCAAAGAATGGCTGTGCCCCTTAGGACAGTAAAGAAAACTCTTTCGATTTTTGTTTTTTAATGTCGGAGAGCTGGTTTCCCTTGCCCAGCTGGCCCAGCCTGGCCTCCGCCTTGTGACTGAAAGGCGGCTCCCTCCCCTGCCTCTCGGGCTGGGCAGTGAAACAGCGCATGTGTGTATGTCTCAGCACACCCAGCGCTCCAGGCGGGCTCTCCGAGGCCTAGACCTGCTCCACTAAGCGTGTTGGTGGGTGTGTCCAGGAGCGCGTGCCGTGGAATGCGTGGGTGACGGGGACCCGACACAGCGGCCCCTTGTATGTTCTGTCCCGGCCAGGAATTGAGATCCTGTCATTTTTTTCTGGATTTAGTAACCTGTGTTCCCATTCTGCACAGGAAGCTGACCAAGGTCTTGAAGAACTACGTGGACAACGCTGAGAAGCCGGGCATCAACGAGCAGCTGTATAAGGCCATGAAGGCCTTGGAGTACATCTTCAAGTTCATCGTGCGCTCCCGGATCCTGTTCAATCAGTAGGTCCCGCCGCCTCATCCTCTCCCGACCCCGACCTGCCCCCGGCCTCCGCCCCCCACCCCTCTGTCCCCCGCCTCTTGCTGTCCTTCCTCTCGCCGCTGTCCTGGGTAGAGACTGGGCCGGGGTTGCCACTTGCCCTTCGCTGCCCCCGCAGTGACCTGCAGCCCTTAGAGGCCCCTGTGCCGAGTCTGCTCACGAGACAAACATCCCTGTAAACAGCGCGGCGTGCTCGGCTGGCGAGGCCCTGTGCAGGGCCTCTGTAGGTCTGTGCGTGTCTTCACAGAGAGAAAGCTCCCCAGGAGAGCACACAGCAGTAACAGCAGAAAGCAGCACCAAGTTAACCCGCCCCCTTTGGGGAGCCCGGCCTCCGGCCTCTGCTCCTCCAGCGGGAGCCGCGGCCGGCTCCGGGGAGAGTCCCACGCGGGTGGCGGCTGCGGGGCCGCGCTTCCCGCCCAGCGGCGGGGCTTGCGCTTGATTTGGAGCTTCGAAGTGCACTTATGATTCCGTAGTTTCCTAAAGAACTTTAACTTTCCCCCTTGGTGTCCTCGGTTAAGGGATGTGCTGAAACAGCTGTCAGCTGTCGCTCAGATCTGAGCTCTGCAGATGAATTGATGGAAAGGGGGTGCACCGAGTGGTGGGGGTCATGTCCACCTTCCTGCTTCTCTGAGGGGCAGCTTTGGGCGACCCTTGTGTGAGAGGTTGGCGCCTGCCGGGTGCTGGGGTTGGCCGGAGTCGCGTCAGGCTCGCGCTGAGTCCGTGGGGGACGAGGGCCCCTCTGGCTTAGGAGGCCCCGCTGCTCAGCGTGGCTGCTGCTGACGTCTGCCCCCGTGTGCGCCCAGCTCTGTCGACCAGTACGTCGCACCAGTGAGTCACGCAGACAGGCCTCCTGCTCAGCCACCAAGCCCAGGGCAAAGGCCGCGGCCTAGTGTTACCTGTGTTTTCTGTTTCAGTGTGGTGATTCCCATGAAAATGAACTCAACTCCCACAATATATCCCCCTCCCCCAATTTTAAATCTTTGGTTAGCTCATTTTCTTTTTTTTTTTTTAAAGATTTATTTATTCATATGGAACTGGGGTACAAGCCAGAGATGCGGAGGGTGCGAGGATTCACCAGAGACAGAGCGGGGAGCAGAACAGGCAGAGCGACGAAGTCCACTGCTGAGGGGAGCAGAGGGGGGGTCAGGAGAGGTCTGCCACGCCCTGTGGTCACCTCCGGGGCAGGCGGGGATCGAACTCATGCGGAAGTGGCTTTGGCTTCTTGGTGCTGCGCTTTAACCCGCTGCGCCACCAGGGAGGGCCCAGCTCATTTTCTTTTTAAAGATTTATTTATTATGCACACAGAACTGGGGTACAGGCCAGAAGTGTGGAGGAGGTGTGAGGACTCACAGAGACAGAGTGGGAAGCAGGGCAGGCCGGTTGATTGAAATCCCCTGCTGAGGGAGCAGCGAGACAGGAGCGTCTGCCAGGCCCTGAGGGTCACTCCCTGACTGGGACTGAACTGGGCTGCAGTGGCTGCAGATAGATGATGGCACCATCTTTAACCCTTGCGCCACCAGGGAGGCCCAAATCTCACCGTTAAGGTGAAAGGATGAACTTGACACTGTCAGGGGACATGGACTTGGTCAGTTTACTTTGAAGAAACCTTGGTCCTTGTGGTCAGTGGCCCATCAAGCGAGCTGCTCCCCTCCCCTTTCTGCAGGAGCAGCCGATGCTGCTGCTCACGCTTGAGAGAAGCCAGCCTCAGCGCTCAGTGTCTGCACCGTCACCTTTTCGCAGCTGCCGCACAGAGGACATGGGGTTGCCGGGGACCGACACCAATGTCCTTCCTCTCTGTGTCTCCTTAACCCTCTTCCGTCCAGCCCACCAGCAGGAGGTCCTAGGCCTGTGGTCCATGAAGTGGAGTTTGAAGGCGCTTGCCAGGGTTAGCAATGTGCCTGTGACTTAGAGATCGCCTCCCCGGTGCGGCTCACCTTCTGTGTGCTTTCTGAGTTCCCCCACAACATGGAGCCCTGGGAGGAGCCGGAGCTCGTTCCCTTCCTCTGTGGGCTTCCCGTGTTGTTGGCTCCTCTCCCCACCCTCTGCTCCCCCATCCTCAGGGCTGGCTCTTGACCTCATGGCCCCAAGGTGGCTGCTGCCTCTCCCGGCATCAGCCCTTCATTCCAGGCAGCACGGGGGGCTTAGGCTGACCAGTGCTTCCAGTCACTCTCCTTTAAAGGACTTTCCTTGGTCCCTTCAAAGTGTCATGCGCTTTGCACCAGAACCATGTCATGTGACCTCTGAAGGTCAGGCGGTCTGGGAAGGATGTTTAGATGGCTTTGTGGATGCTTTCTTTTGGTAGAGGGTGCGCTGGTACTTGGGGGCCATTACCGTTCTCTCGTCATACCTGTAACCCAGACCTTCTGCTGTCTGACAGTTCAGCCCTTCCCGACTGCAGGATACGGAACTGGCCAGCTTCCGGTCCTCCGAGAGTGTTTGTTCCTGCTCATTCTGGGGTTGATCTGAGACTCCTGTTCCCCCCGGTCTCTTTGGCTTAAAGACACTGGAGCCCTCAGTGGCCCACAGACGGCATGAGGCTCGCAGCAGGCCCTGGCCGTGACCGGGAGGTAGTGCCTGTCTCACATCCTCACGGGGCCGAGTGCTGGCGTTGGGCTGTCGGCACAGCCCACCCCGAGGCTGCCCAGTCTTCCAGGGGCTCGGGCTGGGCATCCGGCTTTGTCTGCCTGAAGGCTATGGTGATGCCCCTGGGGGTCTGGGCATCAGGCTTCTCTCCCCTTTGCTGCCCTCCCCCTCTCCCTCTGCCCGTCCTGCATCCCTGGCACTAAGCACTGAATGAGCCCTGGAGCCTAACTACACCCCAGACTTCAATTGTTTATGGGCCTTATTTTTTCTCCTTTGCCTAAATGCATATCTTGGCTGCCTCCTACCATCCTGGAGGGCAGAGAAGGACATACTTTTCTTTTAAAACTTGGAACACAGTCGTGATCCCATTAGCTGAGAGATGATACTGCTTCTGAAACTTAAATCTCAGTCTGAACTGCTGAGATGGTTTAGTATCTAAGGGATCCCCTGGTAGACAAGGGAGCCTGGCCTTAGACAATGCAGGCAGTAAGTAAGTGGGGGCTCAGGTTGGGTAGTGCGCGCCCCCACGCCCAGGCCCTGTCCCGCCCTTCCCTGCCCTGGCTCTTCATCGTCGGCCTGCAGGGTGTTCATGTGGAGGAACCTGGTACTGAGACAAACCAGCCCCTGCCCGTCGCCAGTGTGTGATCCAGCCTGCTGTTCGAAGCAGCTCTGGGTGCTGGTGTCTGAGGTGGAAGACAGTGCATTCTTCTCCTTTTCTTACCTTAACACATTGATCACCTTGGGAGAAAAATGCTTGTGCTCACAGCGGGAACAGACAAGTGCATTTTCTTTTGCATTTGAATAAACTTTTGAGGTATTTTACTTTTCTTCTTCCAATATAGTCCAGTGTTTTCACATAATAGTAGTAGTTTTGTTAAATTCAAGGATAATTGGCTGTAATTATTCCTCAGGGAACAAAGAGGTCCCTGAAAGCAGGGCATGGAGATGCCGAAGCTTCTGAGGTCTCCTGCTTGCTCTGTCATGATGTGGATCTATGCTTTTTGTTTGCGTAGAAAGCTCATTTTGTTCTGAAATGGAACAGCAGTTGAGAAACTCTGGCCCCTGAGACATTTGTTTTGTGGGGGACCCGTGGAAAGCTCCCCCCACATGCAGGGGCGCCTCTCTGCAGGTGCTGTCTGCCTGTCTTCTGTGTGGGAGGACGCTGTGACCCTGCGTTCCAGGACCCCGCGTTCCAGAAAACAGCCCTGTGGCACCATCTCAGAGCCATGGGGTCCTCTTGCCTCACTTGCTGGATTTTTGCCAGCTCTGGCGTAGCTTCGTGGATGATTATGTCCATTATGACTGACTGGCTGCAGACCTGCCACTTTGCTTTCCTTTCCGCAAAGAGGGGACATCCTTAACAGACACAAGGTTTTTGGTCCCTGTTATTTAATGCTTCTTTACAACATGTAAGCAGTGCAGGGAATGCAAGGCTTTATTCATTTATTTATCTGCTTCTTTTCCCCTGTGTTTTTCCCTCCCACACCTTCCTTCACCTCAGCTTGGGTCAAACAAGTTGCTTTTCCTGGTTTATTTAGTAAAGGCAAGAGATCAGATTCTAGAGACCGCCAAGCTAGTCTCTCATTGCAGAAAGATGCACCCAAGGGATTGCTGAAAATTAGTAAATTTTTATGTCTTACAACCTTTTATATGTTGGGTAGAAGTAGAAACTAGAAATTAAATTTCATTATTAGGGATTTGTGGTAGAATTTTAAATGCAAATAGGATCATTAAGGTATACCCTGTGGATTTTGATGCTGTGTTATTGGGGGCATACACATTTAGAGCTATGATCTTTCTTGTGGCATTATTCCATAATCTGTATGAAACATTCCCTTATCTTTGGGTTAGTATTTGCATTTGGTAACTTTTTCCGTTATTTTACTTTCAGCCCTCTCATGTCTCTGATTTTAAAATATGTCTCTGATACTCAACATATAATTTTTTATTTCATCCAGTTTGCATGTCCTTTTTTTTTTTTT
>NW_004567112.1:1454672-1465837 GCF_000260355.1 Condylura cristata | reverse complement strand
AGGGAGGGCCTCTGAGGGATATTTTTATATAATAAAGAGTCCAAATTGGCAGTTACTTTCTTTCTCCGGGCGTTTTCCTGTCCCTTTGGCTGCAGCAGTTCTGGTGAGAGTCAGCTTCCAACTGCCTGTTAATTTTTGCAGGTCACGGTGTCAAGTTTGCTAGCTGCTTTTAAACTTCCACATGTTTGTGAGATCTGTAGCACTTTTGCTGTAGACATATAGCATAGCTTTGCTTTGTGCTTACCCTGCGTTGGATATTTGGAGTTTCTTGAATATTTGCCTCATGTTTTGAATTACTTTGGCAAAGCTCCTGGCCGCGACCTGTTCTGGCGCTGCCTTTGCACTGTGCGCTCTGCTTCCTTCTGAACTTCAGGTCCCGTGTGCGCCGCCTCCGCGCTGTGCCCTGGTCTCTCCTGCCTCTGCTTCTGCTCCCCACTTCGCTACTTGGCTCCTTTGCTCTCTTTGACCCTTATTCAATTCGTGTAATGAGATCTTAATTTTAGAGCCTATACTTTTCAGTTTTAGAATTTTTGCTTCTGTTGTATCGACTTGCTTGCCTACTACATTTTTCCATCTTCATGTCTGTTTTTGCCTCTATTTTCCATGTTCCCGTTTTTCCATTTTCTCCATCTCCCCTTCAGGATATAACAAGCACACTGACTTTGAGAGTGTTGTTCGCTCCTGATAGTATCTTGAACTGTGGGCGTGTTTCTGTGGTTTTCCTTCCTCTTTGATGTGGTCTGGTCTTTTCCCACATTTAATAAGTTTTGTTTGCGTGTAGAACTGTGCATTATGTAAAATGTTATCAGTGTCTCCAAGTTCTGTTCATTTCTTCTGACAGCTGCTGAACACTCGGTGTGACAGCAGGTTCTCATGCCAGTGTTCAGCCCCGGCCCCAGCAGCTCTAGGAGCTGGCCGCTGGGGTGTGGCTATTACTTGCATCTCCTCAGCCTTGATGGAGTCTGCCCAGCCTCGTGCTCCTCTTCACCTGCAATCAGAGCTTCTCGACTCCTTCATTTTAATTGCGTGGTACATCACTTGCGCAAACTCACAAAATAGATACCTGAGAGTATAGCTTCCCTTTGCTTTGTAGTGGAAACTGTTGCTTTATAGTGCAACTCATTTAAATAAATGATTACCTCCAGGGTAATTAATTATCACTTAGTTTATAAAATTTTCCGTTGTATACAAGTTTTCAGGTATGGTCTACTTTTAATCAGGCAGACAGCTAGCGTGTATTAATAAAACATCTGAGTTGCAACTTTTTGAAATGCAAATTTACTTTTTAGTAACAACAACTTGAAGTTAGCTGCTAATAAGTAATTTATAGATGAAACTTATTTGCAATTAGCAAAATAAATTTGCATGCATGTAACCGATGCGTAACTGCCTTATTATCTGTTTATTGATTTTGCTCCACCTCTCAAGAGTTTTTCTGTTACCATCAATTCTGTGATGAGTTTGTAGAGTAATGTTCCTCTGCAGTAAGGTCATTGAGCATTTATTATTGTAGTGTCATTTTCAGACGGTTGTCAGTGCACGTTAAATTTGGGCAAACTAAGTGTCTGTGAATGTCAACTTCGTGACTTTATGGGCTTAAAAGTCCCTGGCAGGAAATAACACCCGAACGCTCATCGTGTCTCGTGGGGAGAACTGAAGCTGGCTTCCCGATCCTCCCTGCCCCGTCCTCTTCCCCGCTTCCTCTCTCCCTATTTCTCGTGTCCAGATTTAGAAAGTGCATGTTCCCATGAAAAGCGCCCCGGCGCCCCCTGACAAGCTGACCTGTCGGCAGCGCCCCGCTGACACGGTTGGGAAGTGGGGGTTCGGTGCGGCCCCCACAGTGCGTGTTCCTTCGCAGGTTGTATGAGAACAAGGGGGAGGCCGCCTTCGTGGAGTCGCTGGTGCAGCTCTTCCAGTCCGTCAGCACCATGATGAGCAGCGCGTCGGACCAGACCGTCAGGGTGAAGGTAGGGCCCGCAGGGCCGGCGTGGAGTCCGTCGGCTGCCTGGCCGCGGGCGTGGGGCCAGGCTGGCTGTGCGCAGTCACGCGCCCGCGCCGGGCTCCTCTTCCACTGCCTGCGGGCGCCTGAGGTGCCGCCCCGTCTTGGCGCTCAGCTCGGCCTGGACAGGCCAGGCGGGGTGTGGCGCTGGGCCCGCAAGTGGCGGCTGAGCGGCCAAGCCCGAGGCCGTGCCGGGCGCCAGGCAGACTGTGCGGGAGGTGTCGCCCGTCCTCGGGAGGGCAGGGAAGGAGGGCTCTGCCTTCTGCTGTTCTCTCCACTTGCCATCTCCTTCTCGTGCGCTTCTGCTGTAGGAAGGAAACACCCTCCCGAGAGGGGCGCCGGGACGCGGGGCATGAGCGTGCCCGAGCTGCACGCTCCAGGACCTCCCGGTTCTGGAAGTTTCTTGGGGCTGACTTGCAGCAGGACAGTTTGTAGTTGCACTTTTCCTCCAAGGGGCAGGCGTCTTCCAGAAGTTGCTGCGGCTTCCCGTGGCTGCTCCTCGTGGGCTCTGGCCCGCCCTTCTTCCTTCACTGTTTCAGTCTGGAAAGCTCTTTCTGGCTAGTGTCTCGAAGCTGTTTTGGGAATGTGTCAGCTTCCGAGCTGCGCCTAGGAGGCGCATAGCCTCGGCGGTGCCCTGTGGCCGCCACGACCCAGGGGACGGCCTCCCTGAGCAGGACTGAGGTCCTCATGTCCTTTCGACTGGGGGGGCCACTCTGGCCACTTGGCTTCTGCAGGCTCACTCCCGCTTTTCCTGGGAATCTGCCCTGCAAGTCTGTTCAGAGAAAGCGACGGGCTGTGTTTATTGAAGTTTCAGGTTAATTTTTCTGGCAACTTGACATTTCCTGAAGCCACCTTCATGTTGCAGGTTAAAATTAGCCCTGCGTTCAGTGTGCTCGCTGCTAACTCCGGTGGCATTTAGAAAACAGACGCATGTAGTATAAGAATAGATAGAAATGACAGGAAGTTTGGCGCCCAGGAGGAATTCTAGATTTCTAAATATATTCTGGCATTATTAAAGTTGGCTGGCTTCACTCGTGTCTGCCTCCCTCCCTCGGCGGCACGTCTCTGGGTGGTGGGAGACTTGGCTGGGCCCCCCAGAGCCCCCCACCGGTGGCATCTCCTTTTACGACCTGGGCTTTGGGGTGTGAGCCCCGTGCCGACTGGCCGGGGAATTGGCGCCTCCGCGCTGCCGGCAAGGTGTCGGCCTGTTCCTTCGCACCGGGTGCCCTGCAGCCTCGAGACGGTGGATGCGTCGCGGGGGCCTGCTGTCTGCCATTATAACACTTGGGATTTTGCTATCGACGTGGAGATGCAGTTGAGGATCATTTTCATGGGGTAAACAGGAGAAAAGACTGGCCTTCCGTTGGGTACTGTGCTGTTGCCCAAGCGTGGCCCCGTGCAGGGGGCTTCATGTTGGCTGGGTCACGGTGGCTGTCACTCTGTTCACGATCTTGAAACCTGGGTGTCACTGCCAGGCGGGTGACTCAGCGTGTGCTTGTGACGTGTTTGGAGAGCGCGAGGGTTGAGCTCTGGACATCGCCAGAGCTCATCTGGGGCCGGTGCAGGCCGAGGCCGGAGGACGGAGAGGCCCCCTGTCTGCGGGGAGGACGGAGTCTGCCTTCACGCTGGCGACAGGCGGGTCACGGCCCGCTGGGCGCCCAGCGGGTTCGGGGGAGTGCGCCGTGGCAGTGGGCAGGCCTCACGGAGCCGGCTGGCGGGCACGTGGGGCGGGCCTGGCTTCCGGGGGTGGTGGGGACTCGAGGTGGGGAACAGCCCAGGGGGCGGGTTGCGGTGGGAGAACAAGAAGGAGCCAGAGGTGGCAGGCGCGGCCAGGGCTTGGGGAGGACCCGGCCCGGGGAGGCGCAGGGAGCAGCGCGGGCGGCCTCCGACCGGCCCGAGTGCGGTGAGGGGTGAGCTGCATCCTCGGCATGGCGCGCTGCCCCTGACCGACCGGCCGGCCGGCCGGATGGACTTACTTTCCCACCTAACGCTACATTCTGGGAAGCGGGCAAGATCTCCCGGGGAGGAAGCGGCGGGGTGCGGGGATGGAGTCTTTCCCCTCAGGGTTCTCTCCGTATGAAAATTTCATAAGCTCTTCGAATCTCATCATGTGGAATTCTTTATTGCTTCTTTTATTTCTGTCAGGGGATACTTTTTTCATTTATATTTTTAAGTAAAATATGTGCTTAATTGGAACAAACTTTTCCCAGAATCTTGCGAGTTTCTTTTCCGAGCTGGGGGCTCTTGGTGGGCACCGCTTTGGGGGTATGTGGCCAGCAGGTGCTCTTCCAGGCACGGCTGCCACCCCATTCCAAGGGAGCTGCTTGGGGTATGTGGTATGTGGGGCACCACCTTGACTCAGGACTCTCCCACCTCTGAGGAATGACGCGTGGAAGCGCCTTCCTGGGCGTGAAATGTGCTGGTGGCAGCCGGCCCACTGCAGGCGTGCTGCCGTGCTCGGCAGAGCGGTGGCGGCCAGGGCCTCCTGGCCGTGAGGGTCCCCCTCGCTGGGACGGGCCACCCTGCAGCCTGCCCACCCTGGGGCGGCGCCTGCCCCGGCAGGTGGGAGCGCCTTCCTTTCCAGTCTGCTCCCGACCTGCGCAGTGGCCCTGCTGGCGTGGGGCCGGGCCGGGCCGGGGCGGGGGTTGGCAAGGGGGGTGTGGGCAGCCCCGGTTGTTTCCCCTGCACCTGCAGCTGTCTACCTGGAATCTCCATACCTTCATTTCAGCCTTCTCTGCCTGCTCTTTAAGCGCCACAGGTGATGGGCATCACTTCGTTCTCCTTCCCCCAACCTGGCCTCTGGTGTCTAAGCCACGTAACTCTTAAATGTTGGTTGAGACGCCTCTGTCAGAACTCTGGGTTCTAAAGTGAGGAGGGCCTGGCTGGCTCTGGCGTGCCCCAGAGCGACCTCCTGCCCACTGGCTTTGGCAGGTGCTCCCGCATGTGTTTCTCTCCCGTTCGGAAGAGGCGCTCCATCCCTGCAGGCCGCTGTGTCCTGCCGGCTCAGCCCAGTTCCCTCAGCACTTCCGTCCCCTCCGACACTGGGGTTGTCTGTTCCCGTGGGCACGTTGAAGGATGGACTCTGGCTGTGTGCTCGGGCCTTCCCTCCGCCTTCATGCGTGTGACCTGTCACCTCCTTGCAGTACACAGCGAGCCTCAAAGAAAGCTACCAGAGGAGGAAGCAAGTGCTACCCTGCACTAAGTGCTACTGCTACCAAGTGCTGGTATTGGGGAGTCACTTGTTTTTCAGCGTGCACAGAGCTGGATCTTAAGACAGCTGCTGAGGGTGTGTGGGTGGCCGGCCCTTGGAGGCGCTCGGTCTTTGTGCTTTAAATGAACCGGAGCTCTCCGAATGAGTAGGCCCTTTGTGTGGTATTTTAAACTCTCCTCTGGCTCCTTTTTTGACGCTGTGCTAAGTTCAGTGGACAGCAGTCCCATGCACACCCCACGCTCTCCTGATTTGGGGTAATTGATGCCGGAGCCGGGCGCCTCTCCCGTCCAGCTGGGAAGACGAGCCTCCGCTAGATGAATGCATACTGCTGGCAGGGGTGAGCCGCAGACGGCATGCGTACGCTTCCCAAGAGCATCGAGCCTTTTCAGGTGCCGCGGTGTGTAGGCGTCCTGCTTAACTCTCTCCACGCCGTTTCTATTAAGCCGTAGAGGCGAGGCAGATTCCTCCAGCTGGGAGATTCTGAGTTCTTGCCCGTGTCGTGCGAGCCAGATTGTCAGCGTCCTTTGCCTTTCACCTTTCGAAAATTTAGCGTGCGTGGTCTGGGGCTTTTGCTCCGCTTTGCCCACAGCCCGGGGTTTCCTTGATGGCGGTGCCCCACGAGAGGGGGCGCCGGCGCTGTGGCTGGGGGTCCTCTGACTTTCCCCTCTGACCTGCCCGCGCTCCTGCAGCGCCTGCGTCGCGGAAGGGCGCCCGTGAGTCCTTCCTGGCGCCCTGGCCGCTGAGCCGGCCGTCTGGTGGGCGCTGGGCTGCTGAGCGCCATTGTTTATGTATTCTGCGTTTGAGTCGGGACTTTGCTACCCAATCATTTAATGTTTTCTAAATGACACCTCTGGTCTTTTGTTTGTCGGAGCGAGATGGAGCCATCTAGCCTGCAATTTGTTCTCTGCTCTCTCGCCCTGCCAGTGTCTACTCATTAACTCATAATTGTTTCCCTGACCTCCTCGAGCCTGACGAGACCCGCGCTCCGCCCGTGACCTCCCCCCCCGCCCCGGCAGCCACAGGAGATGGCCGCCTCCGCGGATGACCTCTGCCATCCCCAGTCAGATGTCCCGGAACCCCCGGTGCTGTCTTTGGCAAAACAAACATTATTTTCAGAGAACTTAAACCCCATCCATTTATATTTCCCTTTGCTGGGAGCTGCGCCTGCCCTGGGCACGCGGCATCCGCCCCTGGGGAGAAGGGGCCGCGCTCTGTGGGGGCGCCCCGGGAGCTGAGTGCGGCTGGTTTACTTGGGCTAACTGCCCACGGGCAGGAGGCCTCGGCCTGGCCTGTCCAGCCCCCGCCTCCGTGCCGCCCACAGCACCTCCCGGCGGCCTTCTCCCCACTGTCCGCTGCCGCCGCCCAGTGGGGTCTCTGCAGTGGGACCTGGAGCTCTGGGGTTGCGTCCCCTGTGCCGCGGGCCTCAGGGCCCGGGAAGAGCGCCTGGCTCCGGGACTCGCCCCTGGGAGCCCCTGAGACAGCCCCTCTGCTGAGGCGTGACTGGCGCTTTGCACTGGCAGCTCTTTTCAGCTTTGGGCGGGAAGTTTGGGAGATGGACACACCCCGCTGCCCACAAGCCGGAGGGGACCCAGGCCCCGAGGTCCCGTGCGCCCCGGCGCCGCCGGCCCACGTGTTGGGCCTTCCCGGGGAGGCCTTCTGCAGAGCACGGCCCAGGGCCCGGGCTCGGGGCCGCCGCGGTACCCGCCCGAGCTGCAGGCGCCTCTGGAGAGGGAGACGCCCCACCAAGAAGCCGCGCCCCTGCCCTCGCTGCCTCTGCTCCTTCACCGGCGGCAAGTGCAGTCAGACCTGCTCCTTCTGCCCGCTGGGTGGGGGTGATGAGGGCGAGGAGCGGCCTCCACGGGGGCAGAAGGCGCAGCGGCAGCAGGGGCAGAGGGCACCGGGCCTGTGGCTGTGCGGAGACCTGGCCCGGGTGCTCTGCCCCCCCAGGCACCTGCGTCCGCCCCAGTCCCCAGCAGGGGCTGTGGGTTCCGTGGGTCCTGGCAGCCAGCCTGCTGCTCGGCTGCTGGCGGCCTCAGCAAGGGCTGCATCGAGGGCCAGCCCGGGCGTGCTGTCGAGGCCTCGCGCCTCTTCTGCAGCGCGCTGGTCAGAGTTCTTGGCTGCCGGGTGCCTGCTGGGCCTGGCAGGTCTGGGCCACTCACCAGAAGAAGGGAGCAGGTGACCCGCGCATTACAGAATCACTCTCGGTGGACCTGGAGCGCAAGCAGCACCTTAGAGCCGGCGCTGCTGCGGGCCCCAGCCCCGCTTCGGGGGCCCCTCCGGGGTATCTCCCCAGGCTGGGCTCTGTGCAGAGCCGGTGGGTCACGCTCCCACCTGCTCCGGCTTGGACACCTGCCCGCTGCTGGACTAGCGGGGCCTTAGGCCGTGAAGCCGGCCTGCATCTCACGAGCCGCTCACCACCTGAACTTCGGAGTGGGCAGTTTGCTGCCTGCTGCTAGATAATAGAACAGAGCGGGCTCATTGAGTTCCTCACAATGGATGTGATTATGAACGGCCCCTCTTACTCATACACAGCGCTACATGGGAGATGATTACCGAGTACTGTTTTCTGTTTTCCTGAGGTGATTTTTGAAGCCCTCAAATCCCCGTGACACCGAGGGGAAAAGCCCCTGAGAAGCCACTTGCCGTCGCGCAGCTGCCTGCCGCCGGGGCCGAGTGGCCCCGGTCCCCGTGCGGACCCCGAGGCGCGGGAGCGAGCGCGGCCCCCCGTGCTTGCAGAGCGGGGTCCCGCTGCGCCCGCTCTGGCCCGACCCGGGGCCCCTGGCCCTCGTCCCAGCTGGGATTGCGTTTTCAGATTTCAAACAGCCTTTGCTCCTCCTCCACTAGGTTACTGCTGAAACTCAGTATCTTAGAGCTGCGATCTTGTGAGTCCCGGCACTCAGCGTCGCCTCGCCGCGGGAGGACCGCAGGACGCTCTCCTCGCGCCTCCCTCCTCCCGCACCCAGTGGCCAGTCGCCTGTGGGACCGTGGGCCTCGAGCGCTTAGGCGAATTACTTCTGCGGTGAGGAAGCGGCTGGAGAGTCACTTGGGCTACCTCTGTGTCCGCCCCCCCAGGGCTGGGGTCTCCGCTCTCCGTTAAAGCACCTCCTGGTTTCTTTCTGTGAAGCGCAGACGGGAGGCCCAGACCCTCCCCGGGGCCTCCCAGTCTTGGGGCTGACCTCTGGGGGCAGCCACTTCTCTCGGGAGCCCGGCTGGGCAAACCCCGATTTCCGCTTCGGTCCGGCCGTGCCGTCCCGGCCGCCGTGCCGGCGCCTCCCTGCCGCTCCTGCGGGAGCCTCCTCCTGTGGCTCAGTCACCGAACCCGCACTCGGCAGGTTCTCAAGACCGGGCGCGAGCGGGAGGTGCTAGGCGCGAAGGTGTCGAGTCTCAGCCCCGGTGAGTGGGCACAGGCGGCCCCAGCGAGGACCACCGGCCTCTCCCTCCTGGGGTGTGGATGCAGCGCCCCCAGGGGCACCCCCGGCACGAAGTAGCCTTCTCTTTGGACCCCTGCGGTACCTCTCTCATTTAAAAAAAAAAAACAAAACACTAAAACACGTTAGTCAGAGTCTCCATGTGACCTGGCCTTGGCTTCGGAAGTTACCTGGCGACGCGCAGGGCCATGCGGCGTTCGGCAGCTCCTGCCGCCGTGAACACGGGAGTTGGCTCTCACGGAATGAACCTCTCAGAGGCCACTTTGAAGACAGAAGAATCGGTTACACCGAAGAGCTCGTGAGCCGGTCGCTCAGGGGGCACTTTGAAAAGCTCTGCCGACATCGCGTCAGTGGGGCTGGGTCATCCCCGCCTGGTCAGGAAGGGCCGTGCTTAGATCGTGGCCTGAAGGCCGGGAGCCGGGAGAGGAGGTTAGGGAAAGCCGTCTCCTGACGTGTGGGGTCGGCAGGGTGTGGCCGGCCTCGTGCCCGGGTGTGGACGCCGCCTCGCGGCCTGTGAAAGCAGGTCGTTGGCCTTGACCGCTCACTACCGGGAACATATTAGGAGAACCAGGGGCAGTGACTCAAGGGGCCAAGGGGGACTCCACTCTGGGGCCGTGGGTGGGCCTGAGGTGCCCCTTGCACCCCGGGATGCCCCAGAGAGCCCCAGCATGTGGGAGCGTGGTCAGGCCTGGGCAGCTGATCCCTCGCAAGGGCACTGCCCTTGCAAGAGCATTGTCCACTCCTGTGTGTGCTCCCGTCTCTTGGTTATAAGGCAGGGTGAGAGGCACCCCAGGCCCCCAAACCTGCCTGCTCACAATGGACTGTGCCTCCTCAGCATAACGGCAAACACACTCCAGTGCAGAAGACTTTTAGTAGAAAATAACTTCACGCAATTAGTGTGCTAAGAAGAGCAAGCATACGGTTAGAATAGTTTCCAGTGAAACCCTAAGACACCCATCCCTCGTGGGTGAACGCCAGGCCAAGGGGCTGGCTGGCCCCAGGCAGGGCCACTGAGGCCCAGAAGCCAGCCCCAGCCTACGGTGGACGCGTTGAAGCTTTCTGAGGCGCAAGCATCGAGAAAGGTGGCCCAGGGCTGCCCCATGCCCAGGCCCCGCTGGCTCGGGAGAGGGACGCGGGCTCCCAGCCTGCGCTTGCGTCCGCGGCTGTGTGCGCTGTGACGTTGCTTGGATTCTAGACTTTCCAAGATCCAGAGCTGAATTATTTAATTTTCTCTGCTGATCATGTCATCTCATTTTGCAGTAAATGCCACTACTTTCTTGTGCTTGCTGTCCTATTTGATTCCCAAGTTTTCTCCAGTTGACTCTAAATCGCTCTTTACGCATGCCAAGCGAAAGCCAGCAGGTGCTCATTCTGAGGGTGGCCTTATGAAGTGCCATCGTGAAATTCATTCCAGTTGGCCGCCGCAGCCCGGCTGTGCCTGCCACGTGCGCACGGGCGTTGGGCGGCAGCTGGCACCTTTGCCCATCTCACTCCTCTCGCACTGCGTACTGGCCTTCCTGTGACCTTCTGGAAGGAGGCCTGTCTCCCTCGGGACCAAAACACAGATGCCCCCAGACCTGCCGGAAGTTACTCAGACCTGTCACCCTCGCGGCTTGTGCTTAGTAGATACCGCAGCGCTTGAAAAC
Organism: Condylura cristata; assembly: GCF_000260355.1. NCBI lineage: Eukaryota > Metazoa > Chordata > Mammalia > Eulipotyphla > Talpidae > Condylura > Condylura cristata. Next base: position 1,455,553 of record NW_004567112.1, on the reverse strand, counting down.
AAAAAACTGCTTAGATTTTATGCCTTTGTGTGACCGCCGGGCTCCAGAGCCATTCTGTTGCGTCTGAGCCTAGCGATGCGTATCCTGCTTTGCAGCTGCCTCGCCACTGCCTTGCGCTGTCTCCTGGGACGGGGCGTTCTCGAGGGCTGCCGGGAGGGCCGTGGGCAGGAAGGGGGTGCGCGGTGCCCTGCTCCGGGCCTCAGGCTGGGCGGCTCCGGGGCCCGTGTCTGCCGCTCTTGCGCTCCTGGGTGGTCAGAGCTGTACTTACACGGGAAGGCAGCCTTCCGCCCGGATTCTTCCAGAAGGGCCGGCAAGCTGCGGGTCTTTCGGGGGAAGCTGGAGCGAGAGCGCGAGTGGAGACTGGGGGCGGTGCCTACCGCCGAGACTGCTGAGCGTTTGTGGGTGCCCCCTCGTGTAGCTGGGCCGTCGGCTCCTGGGTTCTTGCCGGAGTGTCCTGCCAGGGGCCGGGCTGGGGCACCCTGCCCTCCAGGTGTGCGCCTCACCTTCCTCCCCACCCCGGTGGCGTCTTGGGGGCGTCCTCTAGCCTGGAGACGCCCCCTGGGCCTTGCTTGATGCCCCCGTCTGTTCCATTGGGGGTCTCCTCTCCCTGAACCTGTTCCCGCTGGCTTTCTGGGGTCCTTTCCTGGGGCGCCTCCTCAGCCCCTCTTCTGCAGTCACCACACCCCCCCCAATTCTCTCCTCCCTGTTCATAGGCTCCTGCAGTCTCCAGTGAGGGTGGTAAGGTGGACAGCCAGCGAAGGTGGCCGCCCAGCAAGAGTAGTGTCTAGCAAGAGTGGCTGCCCAGCAAGAGTGGCATCTAGCGAGAGTGGCTGCCCAGTGAGAGTGGACGCCCAGCAAGGGTGGCCGCCCAACGAGGGTGG
>NW_004567112.1:1426954-1454411 GCF_000260355.1 Condylura cristata | reverse complement strand
GAGGGGTGGCATCCAGCGAGAGTGGCCAGCCAGCAAGAGTGGCCACCTAGCGAGTGTGGCCGTCCAACGAGAGTGGCCGTCTAGCGAGAGTGGCCACCCGGCGAAGGTAGCCACCCAGCGAGGGTGGCGTCCAGCGAGGGTGGCCGCCCAGGGAGCCTGACAGTGACATGGGCACCTCAATCCTATGACTCACGTCACCTCGTCTTAGCCGAGCTGGAGCCAGCGCTGTTTCCTAGGTGCTGGTGGTCATTGCAGGGCTGGCGTTGGCCTCGACAGGCTCAGCGCCAGTGGCGGGCAGCGAGACACCAGTGCAGAGCAGGTCCGGGACAATTGCATTGAAAACGGCGTTTTAGAGTGGACAGACCTTGTTGTGAAGTCCAGAACCCTAACACTGACCGTTTCAAAGCGGATGCTGCTGTCGCAGACCCAAGTGGCCTCTGCAACTGTCCACACGTCATTTTCATTGCCCCGCACAGCTGGACCCCTTTGACAGCCGCTGGGGTGTCTCGTTACCTGGACCGGCCCCTGCGCGGGGCCAGAGCAGTGGACCGAGCAGTGGACAAACGACCTTTGCCGATGCCCCCGCAAGTCTGTAGCGGCAGCTGCTCCTCACTCAGAGCTCAGTAATGGCTGTTTTGGGAATGGACTGGTCAGGTTTGCGCTACGAGCTGATTGGTGCGAACTGGCCCAGTCAGACGGGTGGGCGGGGTGGCCGTGTGGCCTTGAGAGAGGAGAGCCCGGCCCGAGGACAGGCTGCCGGGGCCACGCGCCACCTGTGTCTCCCAGCGCTGTGGTTGCCACTGTCGACCAGCAGCTCCACGTGCCGTGAGCGCCGCCTCTGCGGAACCTGGGCCGGTCACCACTGGCCGGTGCCTAGTGGCCACCTCGCTGCTGCCCCTGGGTGAGGCGGCGCCGTGGGTGGGTGCAGGGGGCTCTCTTCTGTTGGTAAATACCGTGGGGGGGCTGCCACGGGGCGCCGGCCCCTCGCCTTCTCCAGCGAGTCCAGAGGGCGCCGTGTGGCTGGACCCCACCCAGGCCCCGGCCTTCGTGGGCGGGGAACGCTGTTGTCTGGCTCTGAGTCGGCTGCTGCGGACACTCACGCCCTTGTTGGTCTGCCCTTGGCTCCCGTGGGGCGGCCTGCAGCGGACGCCTGATGACGGGCCGGCCTGCGGTCGGACTGACTCGCGCTGTCTTCGTTGGCCATGTGGTGACCGGGTTCTGCTTCTCCAGCCTTTCTCCTGCTGAATGCCAGGCTATCTCTATCTAGGGTGCAGCTGAGTTCCCAGGAGTTGGGGCGCTGCCTGGGGTGCAGAGGACTCCTGAGGGGCAGCACATCCATCTTGAGGTCCCCAGTGTCGCGGTGATAAGATGGAATGTTCTGGATGGCAGGGGTGCCGGCTGGAGGAGGGGGTGCTGTTTGGGGGGTGCACTGTGGCGGAGGAGGTCCTGAGTGGGAGTCTAGGTTTTGGTACTTACTCCTGGGTGTGGGAGGGGTGCTGGATATGGAGGGGTGCTGGGTGGCCACCCCGATCTAATACCACCTGATCTGGTTACCTTCTTCTGCAAGCACCCTGTTTTCAAGTAAGTTCAGATTCGCAGGGGCACCAGGGGCAGCAGGTGGACACACTTGGGGTCCCAGGGTGCCATGGCAACGGTGGCTCGTGGCTTGAGGCTGTGTGGTGCTGGGTGCAGGTGCTGGGACCGGAGGGCCAGTGCTCTCTCCTGTCTTGGGGCTTTGCCCCTCCCTGCCCAGCGCCCCCTCATCTCTAATGGCTTGTCGGGGACTGGCGGGGGGCTGAGGACCGGCAGCAGGAGGCCACTGGGAGGGCAGGAGCAGCGCCCTTGTCCTGCACCAGAGCCTCTTGCTCCTCCCTGCTGCTCTGCGGCCCCACTGTGAGCCTTCCCAGGCGAGACGAGCGCACATGAGCTGCCAGATGGGCAGCCATTCCCGGCCAGGCCCTGGTCTTCAGGCTTGACATACTTTGAGCCGATCGTTTCCTGTCTGTCCACGGTTGGATTGCAAGTGCTTTTCAGCAACGGCCGTCATGGGGAAGCCAGGCTCTGCTCCTGCAAGCTGTGGAGGCCGTAACCCACTTGAACCCGCCGGGAGGCCGGCGCCGCTCAGAGGATGAGACCCCCAACCCCAAACCCCTCCCGCCCCACAGAGTGAACAGGCCCAGCAGCACAACTGACTCAGTGCTGTCGCTGCTGGGGTCACCGTGATGCCCCTGCCGAGCGTGACTGATCCAGCCTCAGCCAGCTGGGCTGCGTCCCTCTCCGGACGCCCTGACCACGCGGCTGCAGCTGCGGCTGTTCCCGCCCCGAGAGGTGCTGCCCTCGCCCTGAGTAGGGCAGGCGTCCCTGCTGCCGCTCTCAGGCATCACTCTGCCCTCGACGGGTCCTGCCCAGCCTTTTGGGGAGCCAGGGGCGAGCAGGGGCAGGCACCCGCGTGCCCTCCTCCAATGGGGGCTCGCTGGGGGTGGCGGTGGGCGGCAGAGCGCAGCCCCCGGCCCGGAAAGTCAGGCCGGGGTGTGGGGTCCAGCTCAGTGACCCCTGGCCCGTGTGCGTCTGTCCGCTCGCTCCGCTCGGTCAGGCCGGGTGGCCAGGGGCCCAGGGCTGAGGGCCCACCGGGACCCCCTGAGCCCCAGCCGCGTGGGGGTGCGACCTGCAGTGTGGCCCGTGCGTCTCAGCCAGAAGCTGTTTGGGCCGCCAGCGGCTTTGTGGGCTGTGGCAGGGACGGCGGGCCGCGGGCGGCCCCGGGGCAGGCGGCTTCTGGCATCTCGCCCCGGGCCTTCTCCCGGAGGGCGGGCCGGCCCTGTGCAGCCCCAGCCCGCGCTCACCGGCGGCCTGCTCCTGTGACGAGCTGCTCGTCCCTGGCCGGCCCGCAAGTGCTGATAATCGTCTTCACGTCACTGCGAAGCAGGAGCCAGACCTGTCTCCTCCGGGGGAACTGAAACCCTGCTCACCCGAAATGACGACTCCCTGCCCCCGCACCCCTATCTTACTACGCCCGGCCCTGTGCGCGGAATCGGGGCGTCTGGGTGTTGGCTGATGTCCCCCGCTTCCCGCCCTCAGGTCAGGGCTAAGCCTGGCCGGAATTCCCTCCCTGCAGGTGAATGGCCTTCCCTGGGTGAGAACCCACTTTCCCTCGCCACTCGCCCACCCCGCGCTCCTGGGCGCTTCCACCTCTTGGCTGCTGTGAACACTCTCGGCAGAACGTGGGGGGCACATGCCTCTGAGGTTCTGCTTCTCGCTCTTTGCCCCCCCCACGCCCCCGCAGTGCAGCAGCAGCTGCGTCCTCCGGCGAGTCCGCTTCTCGCGCGCCCCCGTCGTGATTGCCTTTGCGGCTGCCGTTTCCTGACTTCTGTGGGGTTGTGAGGTGACACCCCGCGGCCTGCCCTTGCACAGTGACGGGCGTGCAGCCCTGTGCCACCCGTGAGTCCCGCGCCAGATGCCTCAGCAGCGGGGGAGCTAGCCGGGGCTCGCTGCGCTCGTAGCCAGTTTGCGCTTTCTTGTTGGTCTTTCGGATTAGGGTGTGTGGTGTGAGCGATGGGACAACCCGCAGAGCTGGGGGGACGGGCCCCGCGGGCGGCAGGGCCTGCAGGCTGGGAGCAGCGTCCAAGCCCGAAGAGAGCCTGGCGCGGAGCTCGGCGAGAGGACACACCGGCCGTCTCCGTGTCACGCCGGTGCCCGCCGCCATCTTTCTCTGGCTCTGGGCCCGTGCGGCACGCACCGCGAGGCCCGGCCGGCAGCGACTCTCCCCTGCTCCCTGTGCTGGGAGGGGACCCCGACTGCCAAAGATGGGGCGCGCCGGACGCCTGCATGAGGACTCGGGCCCGTATGCGTTTTAGCTCAAATCCTGCGAAAGGAATCATTTTAATACGCGTTTTCTCAAGAAATATGTAAATTAATAATTGCTTCATACATTATTCAAGAAAAACTTATTTTGTATCACTGATAGCTCTTGTAATCTTATATAAAGGTATGCTAATGGATTTAATTAAAATAATTATACTGAATAATGTAGCCTGAACTTTACCCTAAAATAGTGTCTATTAATCCTCATCAGTAGTCATATTTTTAGCCAGCGACACTGGCGCGCTGCGGGCCAGGCCGGCTTTCTCGCGAGAAGCGCGCAGTCAAATGCGCTTCCAGGACAGCGCCGTGTTCACTTAACTTCTCCAACCCGAACTGTTTCAGCAGTTAGAAAACGCCTGGCACCTGCGGCCCGTTCCTGCCACTTCTCTGATCCCCTCTAAAGTGGGTGTCGACCTGTCTCTGTCCCTTCGCCTCGTACCCCGCCGTCCCCGGGAGTGGGGCCGCCTGAGTGTCCCGAGCTGGCGGCCGGCCGAGGAGGGCCCAGCGGGGCTGTCTCCGAGCAGGACAAGCCTCCGCGTGGCTCCCTGTGCTGCCCGGGCCTTTCCGTGCCTCAGTGTGCAGGCTGCTGGGGTGTGGCTGCGGCGCCCCCCGCCGGGGGCCCGTTCGCCCTAGGGTGGCAGAGGAGGCTTCACCAAGTTCAAAGCAAACGCAGGCTGGGGCTTTGGCTGCCATTTTGTTAATCCAGCCAGGTTTCAAGTCAAACCTGAAGTAACTTTCTTAAGCAAACATGGCTTTGAGGCATTCAACTATGGCTTGAAAAACAGGAGAAGGAAGGGACGTAGCTAACAGCAGCGAATCCGCCTAGAATCCTGTGTGTGCTCCTTTGTGTCTGACTAGGCCCTGCCGGGAGGCGGGGCAGATGGCCCCCTGGGCAGAGGGGCCTCCCGGGAGGGCTGGAGGAAGCCCTCCCCCCGCCACTCCCCGGCTCAGGCCGTGTCCTGGCACAGCCCGCAGGCCTGTCGATCCCACCCCACCCTAGGCGTCAGTGGGCGCCCGCCGCCGTCCACAGGGACCAGCCAGGGTCAGGAGGGAGTGTCCCCCGCTCCGAACCTTCCCAGGAGCTGCGCGTATTCTGAGCAGCTTCTGTCCAGACAGAACTCAGTTGTGAAATACAGAAAGAATAATTCTGACTTCTGTGGCTGGTGATTGTTCTGTTCTCTCTTTATCCTTTAAGTGGAAATTTGCAAATGACCGTTGTCACCGCACAGAGCCTAGAGCAGAGGCGGGAGGCATCCTGTGTCTCGTGAGGAGGGGCCTGGGGTCCCTAGGAAGCCCGTGCTTGGCTCTGTGGCTTTGCAGCAGGAGGGCGCCCCCTTATTGGGTCAGGGGCGCATCTCCTTTTACCCCATTTGCTTAGACTCCAGCTGTAGGTAGCTTCTCCCTAGTTGGTTCCTCTCCAGCTAATATGTCTGATGTGAGTTTGGTGGCTGGGCTTGCCCCAGAGGCAGCTGGAGGGCTGGGAGACCCCTGTCCACCCTCCACATGAGAGTCAGCATTCTGGGGCCGCTGTGGCCCCCGCCCTGGGTGTCACTGTAACGAGGGCTGGGGACTCTGGCCGTGCCCAGCCCCCGGCAGAGCACAGGTCCCAGGGGCTGGCGGGCCTCGTCCTCACCCTCGGCAGTCTCCGGTGGCCGCACTGGGCTGCGCCCAGCCAGCTGGCGCTGGGCATCGGCAGGTTTGCCTGCTTCAGACTCTCTGGCCGCCGTGCCCCCGTGGCCCCGCGGCCGCCCGTGCCCCCGCTCCGTTGTTGGCGCGTCCCGCTGCTGACGCTGAGCGCCGTCCAGGTGCTGGTGGGCCGCCCGTGCCGGCCGGCGCAGGTGTCTCTTTAAATCGTGTGGCTTGTTTTTGCGGGTGTGGGGGGCGCCTTCCCGCGGCGTCTGAGAGTTCTCTGTGGCAGCGTCCTGCTCACCTGTGAGGTCCCCCACCCGGGCTCCTGTCCGTCCTCCCTCTCACAGGGCAGAGGGCTCTTGGTGCGTGAGATGCAGTGTATCGCTTTTACTTTTTCAGCGTATACTTCGGGGTCACACCTAAGCAGTCTGCTTAGCCCCAGTCCTGGGCATCTTCTGAGTGTGGCGGCTTTAAGCCTCACGTGGGACCTGTGATCCACCTGAAGCTGATGGTGTCGGTGCCTCGGTCGGTGCGCGAGGCCTTGGCACAGTCCTTGGCCCCGCCCCGCCCGCCCAGGGCGTCCGCCGCCCCTCTCCTACTTGCCAGACTGCGCTCGCTCAGCGTGCCCTGTGTTCCGCTTTGCAGGGGGCGGCGCTCAAGTACCTGCCAGCCATCGTCAATGATGTGAAACTGGTGTTTGACCCCAAAGAGCTCAGGTAAGGACGCTGCGGAGAGGCTCCCCGGGGTGTCCCTGCCGCCGCGACGGAGGGCCGCAGGGTGCCCCTGGCTCCTGGCCGAGGGGTTCGCGCCGCTTGGCCCTCAGACTGAGCGGAGGAGCCCACCTCGCGGTGCCGTGCGGAGGGGCCCCGCTCCCGCCGCGTTCCTGGGCCACCGGTGAGGCGGCTCTTCCCACGCTCCTGCGGGAGCCTGTGGCCATTTGTCCGAAGTGTCCCTTTATAAAAACACCTCTGCTGAGACATAATTCACATAGCAAACTGTTCACCAGCTTGAAAGTTCAGTTGCATGGTTTTCAGCAGCTCTGCCTTCGAGCATTACTCAGTGTTAGGTGTTCCTCAGGGTGGGGTCACCTGGGGTCCTCACAGCCGTTTCCGCCCCGCCCTTGGCCCCTCCCCCAACCTGTGTTTGCAGTGGCTGATGGGCCGATCCTGGCCTCTCTGGCCCACGCTGCGGGGCAGGGGGTGTCGGTTCTGCTGCTCCTGGGAGCTGTGTTTTCACGGGTCTCCCTGCTTCAACCTGGCCCGCACTTCCCTCCGTAAGTGGCCTCGATGCGTGGCCGCCTGCTTGCAGCCTCCCTGGTGCGCACATGCGGCGTGTGGCGCGCTCAGTGTCACGGAGGTTGGCTCCTGGCTCACGTGCACACCGGGCCTCCATGGTGTCTGCTTGCGCAGGGTGGGGGCGCCCGGGGTCCGAGGGTCCGGCCTACCGAGGTCGCGCTGTCCAGCTCCCGGCCAGCGCCCCCTGCCTGGCCTGCATGAGTTCTGCTCGCTGCATAACTAAGCCCTGCTCACTACCCTGCCCCGTGGATCATGGCCACTTCAGCGGGTGCCACGTGAAAAATAGCATTTTAGAGTGTCCTTGCTTCAGACACTGGCTGCCACCAGCGTCCAGTGTCCGGTGAAACAGGGCCATGTTGCTGGATAGCCCTGAGATCTTCCCCTTGTGCTTTTCTCACAGTAAAATGTTCACTGATTTCATCCTCAACGTCCCCACGGGATTGCTGACCATCCAGAAGCTGTACTGCCTGATCGAGATCATTCACAGTGACCTCTTCACACAGCACGGTGAGTGGGGCCCGCGGCCATGGCGCTGTCCATCGCCGCCGCCCGTCGAGGCTAGATCGGCCCCTTCCGCACTGTCTGCTGGGCTGAGCGGTGTGGAGGGCGCAGCCGGGAGGCTGCGACTGGCAGAGCGGGCGGCAGGCCCTGGGAATGAAGGCGCCGCCTCCTAGCCGGCAGTCGAGGAGTGAGGGCCGGGGCAATCAGCATACATTGTAGGCTTGGAGTGTGATTGTCTCTCCTGGGGAGGCAATCATTTGCTTCCATTGAGGTGATTGCAGAGAAAAATTTCAAGTTTTCTTTAAGTTTCGAAGCAATACCTCCGTCGGATGCTGGACGGGTTTCTGCACTCCTTGCTCTAAACTGCTGAGTGTTTTAATGCTTCCTCTACTTTAGCCAGGGAAACATCGGCTTTCTCCACATCGCCTCCCTCCCTTTTTACTAATCATTCCCTTTCTGTTGGGACAGACTGGATGAGTACCCACACCGGTCGGGTTTTCTCGAAAGCATAAGACCTTTGCGTTACTCCACAGCCGTCCTCTTCTGAATGCGGATGTGAAACTGTGGAGTGACCTTGTGATCAGAGCAGATTTATTCTACTCCACTGTGTCCAGAAGTTGGGCTGCTCCCTTCATCTTCTTTGTCCTTGTCTGGTGCTGGCGACGCGCCCCCAGGCCCGCGGGCCCCGGCGCCCCGGCCGGACCGGCTCTTTGTCCCCGCCGTCGCCCCTGCCTGCGGCGGGCGGAGCCTGTGTCTACGGGCCGGCTCTGCTCTCGGCCTGCTTTGCCTGTCGGCCGCGCCGGCCTTACCCTGATGGCAACGGCGTGTTCAGTGGAAATGCTAGGGCTTCATCGAGGCGGGGTCCTCGGAGAACACGCTCTCACGAAGCAGGTGGCTTTCCTCAGCCTCCCTGTGCACGCCTCGCTCGGGGCCAGGAACCTGTTTCCCGTTTTCAAAAAAGAAAGTCACCTCGGGGCGCTTTGGCCTCTGAGCCGTGTTCCACCTTCTCTCTGGGGCCTGGGGCGCGCAGGGCCCACGTCGGGCTGGGAGACGGAGGTGACGGAGGTGACCTCGCTTTGTTATTCCTTCCCCGGAAGGCTTCGCTGCCTTGGGCCCTGGGCCAGGCGACCGTCGTCCTCTTTCCCAGCCATGCGCCGGAGGACACACACGCTGCCGCCTCCGTCAGTGAGCTGCCTGCTGCCAAAGCAGCGACTGTCAGTGGGTTGGTTATGTGGAACGTCATTGAGTGTGATTTAGAAAGACCTTGAAGGCACTTTCATACTGCGCTTTTACAAACCTGCACGTGACTCAGTGCTTTCGTGAGCACTTAGGCCATGACAGATTCAATTAAAATGTTTAGAAATTCCTTTAAAATATATTTCAAAAAAACGTTTTCTTCTAGTAAATTTTAGAGTCATTTCTCTAGCTAATTAAAAGTGTCAAGTGTACCTGCCAATTTATTACAAATGGAACAAGCGTGGTATTTGGTGATTATGTTTCTCTTGCTCTTCTCTGTGCCCATTTCTGTTTCACTCTTGTTTGACAACTCTTTTTAATTAAAAACTGAAGTCCAGTTATGGAAGAAAGCATAAAGAAATAAATTCTTAGCTTTTTTTTTAGTAAGAAGTTACCAGGACATACGGTAGTTTGGAATAATTGCTCTAGTATCTTTTAAAGTACAATGTCAGGAATTTGATCTTCATAGCAAGTTGTGCCCAACACTGTGGGTGAGGTTATGTGAAATACCTGAGTGCAGAGTCCTGGTGGAAAATGAAGCAGCCCCACTAGCCGGAGTGTCCTCGCCGGAGCGTCCTGTCCGATTCGGGCTGCCCGGATTGTCCAGAGGAGCCCAGGCTGCTGGCCGGACGGTCTCCCAGAGCTCAGTGGCCGGCCACGTGGAGCAGGGGTGGTCCCACTCACGGCCTGTGGGGGAGAGGACCTGATCTGCAAAACTCCGACCTCTTCAAAGCAGCCGCTACCACCTTCCGGTCCTGTCAGGAAAGCTTAGAGTGGCAATCTTTTCTAGGTCCGTTCAAACACAGATGTCATTACCTTTGCAGAGTATTCTTGCCACATTTGGCATAAATATTTAAAGCCTGGCCGCTTTCTGATGAGGTGCGATGGCCACTATTTTCTTGACTTGTTCACTTCTTGTTCGTTTGTAAAACATGTTGGTGGCGGTGGCCTCCTTCGTGACAGAGTGAGGTCGGTCCCACGCACTCCCACACGGCCAGGATTTTAGAGCCCGCCGGAGAGAGATCCCACTGTGCTTCCTGCTGCATGCGCCGAGGCTTGGCCAGCGCTCGCGCGGGGACGGTGTCAGGCGTCAGGCAGGGCTTCCCAGGTTTCTTTCTGGGGGTCCCTGGGTACTGCGAGGTCCCGTGCTTTATGCTTCTCGGGGTGTGTTGCGTCTCTTGTAGAAGGCACACCCCACTGCTTTGCTCTAGTGGAATGCGTTGCATTTCGCCGCCCTCCCCTCCACAGTCTGGGGCGTGGAGCCCAGGTGCGCGTGGCCAGCTGGTCTTCCCTGCAAGGCGGGTCGATTCAGAACGGGCTTGTTGCTCCGCAGAGACGTCTTCCTGCAGCCCCTAGCGGGGACTGGGCTCACACTGCCCGGCTGCTGCAGCCTTGCTTTCCCTGCTGTCCCTGTCTGTCCCCTTCAAAGATGTGGACACCGAGGAGCGGCGTCCTTCAGCCGGTGCAGGTGCTTGTCTGGCCCCAGCTGTGCGACCTGGTGGCCTCTCTCCTCGCTGCCCGTCTGCTCACAGGCGTGCTAGCTGCTCCCTCTGAGTCAGGACCTGGGAAATGCTTCTGCCTCCGCTGCCTCAGCTGGGGAAGGGTTATCAGTTCCCTGTCGGTGCTGTGGTCTGTCTTGTTAGCTCTGCTCTCCTCCCAGGTAGGCGTCTTTGCAGGTGCCGCTGGCAATCCCAGACTGAATGGCCTTGTTTCAGAAAGGAAGCTGAGGAGGGAGGGTGGGGCTGAGCTCCCGCGGGTGTCTTGAACCCACCTTGGATGTTCTGCTCTGACCTGGGCAAGGAGAAGGGCCTGGCGCCTGTTGGCATGCTGTGCAGAGAGCCGCCGAGTGAGCCACAGTGGCTTCCCAGCACTGTATCGCGATGTGACTGGACTACTTGAAAGCTGGTTAAGCAGATTATGGGCTCCACGAGAGGATGAATTTTACATCTAATGTGTGTTGTGGAGTGAGCAGATTTTCAAAGCAAGACACAAAGAAAGAGCTGGAAGTTCACAGCATCGTGACTTGAGCGTTGGGGGCTTGTTCCCACCTGATTCTGTTGTTGCCCACGTGCTTCAAAGGCTGTGAAAATCAAACCCTTAGTCATGTTACAGAAATGCAAAGTTGCACTGTAATTCATTTGAAATAAACATCATAACACAGAGGCTCAGGACGTGGGCCCGCCAAGATGTTCTACGTTAATGTCGTAGAAATTGGGATGCATTAATATTATGGAAACTAGAATAATAGGGATCAACTTGAGGTGGCGTTGACTTTTAAATTAGTCAGGAGCTTTGGATGTACTTGCAGGGAGCCTGAGTAAAGTCGGAGAAAGGTGGGACACAGCCCTTATCTTCTGGGCTGGGCACCTTCCTGCTGTGGTTCTGGACCAGAGACCTACCTTGGAAAGCTTGTTCTGATGAACAGAATCATTCCCCTGTCTTTCGAGATCCAACCCTTCCTTATTTCCCTGTTGCAAATAGTCAGAGCATTGGGTGTATTGTCTTTAGAATCCCCTATATATTTAGCAGTGTGTCTTGGCTTAGTGTGGTTTGGACAATGCCGGGAGTGTTGAAGAAGGAGTAATAAAGACTTACTAGGAAGATGACTTGTGACAAGAAAACCCCCTTTTGGTCTGGACAGGCGATCCCTGCTCTTGGAGGGGTCTTTTGTTGGGAGCTCACTGTTCCTTCACACCCTCCTTTTTGTTTAATTTGCTTTTTGGAGTTTTTTCTGCTAATGGTTAGAATTGAGCAGAGCCTGTGAGTGGGAGACGTGCCGTTCCTTCTTTCCCTGGCCAGTCTGTGGCTTTTTCCCTCGATATGTCAGACAGGCTTCTTTTAGCTAGCAGCCTCATAAAATTTCATTTGTCTTCCATTTTCAACAGTACAGAGCTTCTTAAAACTGTAGGTCTGGAGAGCTTAAGTTATTTCCCTCATTTTTCTTTTCAAGGTGAATGATTCTTTCAGTGATCAAGCAGAGTAAATCTCTCCTTTTTAATGGTGGAAACATTAGTTACAGCAGCCCTTTGAAATCAGAGGGCAAAGGTCCGGATACCTGCTAGGACTAGCTATTAGGAAATATTGAAGTCAGATTTCTAGGTTATTTTCATTGTGATTAGGTCCAAGATAGAAAATGTATACCTCCAAAAATTGCCCTATTGATCATTTTGGGCGGTTCAAATCATAGGAAGAAAACCTGTGTGTTTAATACCAACCTACAATAAAATTAAACTTCTTTGTACTTTTTTTTTCCATAAGCAATATAAAATCTCTTGAGCTTCTTTCATTGTGGAATGCGAAGAACTATTTCTCTTTACTGAAAGGTGCCTTCACCTGAGAGCTGTTCTGTGATAGTTCCCTTAACTTGATGAATGTGATACAGAAAGAAGAATTGGGGTTGGGCCGTCTTATGACTTGACCACTTTCCGAACCCTCATGCAGCATTCTGGAGTGCTTTAATTAGAACGTGGTGCTGATGACTTCTAATGAACACTACCAGCTGTGAACCCCAAAGATTGATTCTTTAAATTATGGTGGCATCTGAACATCATTTTCTCCCATTTTTTTTTTTTCATGCCTTGAGAAAATTTTCATCCTTTTCTGTAAAGCATTGCACCTTTTACCACCCGCATCCACTATATATCACTCTATATCTTTCATTATAGGTATTTTTGAAAAGACAATGTGTTAAAACAGTGCCACTCCTCAGAAATGACAAGCTGAGTTTTGGAAGGTGCACTCAATTTCAATTCCATTATAATTTGTTGAGCACTTACCATGTACTCAAGGCTGTTCGTTAGCAAGTTTGATTCCTCTGCAGGCTTCAGGGACAACTTAGAAATGTATAATTGGAAAAAGTAATTCTCTTAATTTACAGATAAGAACATGGATTAAGTACCAAGCCCTAGTCTGCAAGCAAAAGCCATGCAGGGAGCTGTCCACCACCATGGTGCTGATTAAGGAGTGGGTCTCTTAGAAATTCGTCACCTGCTCTTTTATTAAATTGTTTCAATCCCAGAATACGAGTGTACATCCAGAAAGCTGAGTTCACGTATAAAGCCAGGTAAAATGGAAATGGATAAATAAATTAGCACACATGTCACTATTAAACCTTGTCAGTGTGCTCAGATGCTGTAAGATCACGGAGTTTTCATAGCTTTTCTCTTTGTGTGGGGATCTTTATCTGTGACCAGTTCAGCAGTGCTGATCTCCTCAAATGGTTGGTCTAACGTTTTTCATAGTTTGCTGAACCCATTCTGCACGCGTCTCTGGGCCTGCTCCTGTGCCTGGGGCCGGGCAGTGGCGCAGTGAGACTGGAAGAGGCTGCCGTGATTGCCCCATTGGGAGTCAGGTTCCTGCGGGCCACGGGGCGGCAGGTCTCTGAGCCTACGGACCGCTCCTGGGCCTGTGAGCGCAGTCAGCCCGCAGTAACCTTCCTGGGCTGTTGAAGAGCCCGGGCTCTCCTTTAAGACTCCGTTCTTACTCTGCTGCACGCTGCCCGCCCCTGAGCACAGAGCACCCCTAAAATTCACTGGCCTGCTCCATTTATTTTCTACCTTGTTTAAAAACAAGTTAGCCTACGCCTTTCCTTGTCAGCGGTAACATATACTTTCCTGGCCAGGGGAACCTAACAGGGTGCATGTGCGTCGTGTGCGTGTGTATGGCGTGCCTGCCCACGCTCACGGAGACACGTCCGGCTCGGCCCCCTCTGCGAGAGGAGCACCACCTTCCACAGCCTGCGGCGGCATCACCTGCCCAGTCGCCTGTGCTTGTTTTCTCACCCACCGTGTGGTAAGATCCTGAGCAGGGCTGGGCAGACCCGCCGAGGCCTGAGCTCGCTGACCTGCCTCCTTGATGTGCCTCCATTCTTCTTGAGAACAGGTTCAGGGCCAGACGAGACGCCCACAGAAATCCCCCAGCCTTTCACTTGAGACTTTTTAATGTTTTCGTCTACTTATAAATGACTATTGCAGCTTTCCCCATTAGTTGTTCTTCCGTGTCTTCCCTGACCAGTCAGCTACTACGGCAGTACCCTAAGCTAATCCCTCTTACATCTCCTTCAAGCTGAAGGGCGCCACGTATCTGCTGCTCTGCTCCCTTCTTCCCCACAGTCACACGCCTCTTACCCCGGTCGGGGGCTTCATCCTCGAGGCCACTGTGACCCAGTCCTTCCCCCACTGTGCTGCAAGCTGTGTCCTGCCATGTTTCCCCACTTTTCAGGACCCTTTGCTTGTTCTTTCATCCTTTCCTTACAAATTCGGTAACACACGGCACCCCAAAGCTGGATGTAACGCCCTTCTCTGTGCTCACGTCTGCACGCAGTGGGGCTGAGCGTCTCCCCCAGAACACTTCCAGAGGCACTCCCTTCCTAGAAGGGTGGGGGTCGTGCCGGCGGCTGTGTTCACTCCACTTCCAGACACAGGTTAGCGCTTAGAAAGGGAAAATAACATCCCTGCAGCTACTTGCTGTGAACTTTTTCCTCTGACACTGCTAGTGATGGTGCTTGTTCCATTATGGTGATTCTTGGAAAAAAGAATAAAAAGCATTTGGCTTATAAAGAGACCTGGGTCACACATGTACACATATGACCCATACATGATAATTTGCCCTAAGGGCCTCTGTTTTCAGAACCAAGCGTCATCTGATTTTGGCTCAGCTGCTGCTCAGAGGGGCAACCCCTGTGCGTCTGCCCTCTGGCTTCTGGTCCCCACACCTGTAAAGTAAGGAGATCGCTAAGGCCTGCTGTGACCGCTTCCTTTGTTGTCACTGTCTTCGCATTTATTTTGCTTGAACTCTTGTATGAAGGAAGAATAATCGTTTAAACAAATTGAATCATGTGGGTATAGAGTTCTTAAATGGCTGAAAAATAAAGATCATGTCTATAAAAGATGAATAACAGCATCCCGTTTATATGGCTCTTACTGTTTAAATCTCATTAAAAGTGTTAATCTGGATCTCAGTTTTGTGTAACAGGCTCAAGGTTATTAAATGCACTTTATGGATCATTTATTTAATGTGACCATACTAAAAATTAAGAAGCACATTACTCAGTGTTCATAAAATGAATGTTTTAAATGGACAAATGCATTCTTGTATTTGCACCCTGGTTTAATGTGGAGCTGTAGCGGGGTGACGCGCGGAGGTTCTGCTTGGACATCCATAAGCCGATCGTGCCTGCTGAATTCCTTTTATAAAGATTAATATTTGCTACTCTGTGCCCATTTCCAGGGTATTAATCATCATGACTGCAGCCTGCAGAGCTGAGGCTGAGCAGATGTTGAATCGCTGCTTTCTGTGCTCACAGTGGGCGCTGCTGGAGCGGGGGTGGGGGTGACGGTGGGCAGGAGGGGCTCTCAGCCCCCCGGCCTGCCTGCCCCTTCGGACCACCTGGGCTGGGCTGGCCGCCTTCCTCTGCCCAGCGGGGAGGGTCGGGAAGGCTGACCACTGTCCGGCAGCACCCCCGTGCCGGGCCTCTGGGTGGGGATCCACTGTGCTCACCCGGAGCAGCAGCTCACCAGCAGGAGAAACCTCAGCATTTGCCTCCTGGCCTCCTCCGCGGCTTTGCTCTGCCCCACAAGGAGTAGGAGCTGCTTCTACAATTTAGAATTTTCTAAATTAGAAAAAAAGTAGTACAGCGAGAGTGGCGAAATTAATTTTAACAGCAGACTGTATCTGCAGTATCATCGCGACTTGCACTGAAATACTTCGCACCCTTCTTCCCACACGGCAGCTCTGAGGTGCAGCATTTGTTTTCCTGCGACAGCACATCCCGCCCCGGTGCTGGGTTTCCGCTGGCCGCCCCTCACCTGTATTTTGAGCACGCGGGAATTAACCATCGCAGAGTCACAGACACACGTCTTCAGCCAGCTGTTGCGACAGTGGTTCCCGATGGCTGGCTCAGCTACCGTTTTTACCTTGAGGCTTCGGTTGCGTAGGCCTGAGTAGCAGGGAGTGCCAGCTCGCAGGCCGCAGGCTGCATGTTGAGGCTGGGGGGTCGGTGCGCCTCGCAGGCGGCCTTAGCTTTGCGCCCGCTCGCTGAAAGGGCCGCTCTGCGGGATCGTAGCAGCTCTGTGAGCGCTGCGCCAGCAGCCGCTCGCCAGACTCACGGCACACGCCTCCCCTCACAATGACTCCAAGCGGGCAGCGGCGCCCCCACTTTGCTGAGGACATTTGCGAGGGTCCTTGCCTTTGCCCCAGGCCCAAACCGAGAGGCAAGAGCGATGCCCCAATTCCTGTGTGTCTGGTGGGCAGAGCTGGGGGAGAGCTACGCCCTGCCGAAGTCCCGCGGGATGAGCCCGGCGCTAGACGGCTCCAGTGTTCACCGCAGCCATTCCCCCAGCAGGTGCCTGTGGGCGGAGGGCAGTGTGTTTTCAATGTGTTCTCTTTTAAAATAGGCTCTGTCTCATTTTGTGACTGTCAGCTTCCCGGGCCGCCCGCTTTGATCCCAGGGGTCAGTCACACAGAGCCTCACGTAACAAGACCGCTGCGTTCATGGGCTCAGTGCCAGGCGCCGAGTGGGGGCCGCAGGCGCGTCCCCTTCCTTCACCCCAGACTCAGCGTCTGGTGCTTAAAAAGAGCTCATCGAAGGCGTGAACGCTGGCGTGTGGCCGTGCGCGTGTGTGTGGTGGTGTGGGCCTGAACGGGTGCGACTCTGTGGTACTTTGCGTGGGTAGTGTGTGTTGTGTGCATATTTTGCACCTGGTTCTGTGTTTTTCTGTTTTTTTTTTTTTTTTAAGATTTATTTTAGTTATTTATTCGTATAGTAACTGAGGTGCAGGCCAGAGGTGCGGGGGTGAGAGGGCTCCCCAGAGACAGAGTGGGAACAGAGCAGGCGGATCCACTGAAACCCTCTGCTGAGGGGGCACCGGGGAGACAGGGGGGTGTGCTGCGCCCTGGGGTCCCGCCCTGCTGCCCTGCTGGGGGCTGGAACCCGGGCTGTGGTGGCTGCGGCTGCTTCGCAGAGCTGAGACTGCACCGCTGTGCCCCCAAGGGAGGCCCTTGGTTTTGGATCTTGACTTAGGGGGGAATCGTGTTATTTAACACGTGTGCCTGCCACTTCTTGAGAACAGTGATATGGGCTGAAATCAGAGCAAGACACGCCCGTTTGAAAACGGAGGTCTGCGGGAAAGCGTGTCGCTTCCTTTGGGGGCGGCGGAGCGGCTGGGCTGCCCTGGGAGGCAGACCGGCTCCTGCCAGGCTCCTTTCTCTGTTTATGCTGCGTTTATTTAGATCAGAGGGGTTTACAGCATCGTAAATAATTTGGGGGTACAGGGCCGCACCTCTTCAGTGTGTGCCCCGACACCACGCCCCCAGGGCTCTGCCGTCTCCCACTGCCGGCCCCACTCTGGTTCCTTCAGTTCCGCAGTTGGGGTTCTCGGTTTGTTTAGTTCCCTCTCGCTGGTGTTTTATGTCTGTGGATTCCACGTGTGCACGAGACCATATTTGTCTTCCCCTTGCGGCCGATTCTGCTCGCATGATGCCCTCCACTGCCATCCGTGTCATGGCATATGGCAGCAGCTCTTCGTTTTCAGAAGCTCAGTATGTTGTGGCGTCTGTGCCGCGGCGTCGGCGTCTCAGCCCACGAGCGTGCCTGTGTTTGCACACTCACTCCTGCACTCTCACGTCACAAGGACCTGCATACGGTTCCCACTCAGCTGGACACTGGCCAGACGCTGGGCTGCTGGAGAGGTGGGCGAGGCCTGGCTCGCCTGCCGCTGTCCCTCCAGGGGCTTCCAGCGCGGGACGGCCAGGCGGTGGGACAGCGGCGCCAGCTCAGCGTGGGTGTGCCATGGTTTGCCAGTGGAGATGCCCGAAGGACAGCGCCGCCCTCGGCGTTACGTGGAGGCAGGGGGCGAGCGCGCGTCTTGCCTTCGCAGAGGCCAGGCTCTCCGGAGTTGCGTCTCTGTGCGACCCTGCTCACTGGCACCCCTGCCTCCCGCAGATTGCCGAGAGGTCCTGCTTCCCATGATGACCGACCAGCTCAAGCACCACCTGGAGAGGCAAGAGGACCTGGAAGCCTGCTGCCAGCTGCTCAGTCACATCCTCGAGGTGCTGTACAGGAAGGACGTGGTGAGTAGGGCCGCTCCAGCCTGGGCTTCCTGAGGGCTGGGACCCGTGCACCCCTGGCCCGGTGGGTGCGTCCCCTTGATCCATGGCAAATGGGGTGCCTTAATTCTTTGGCCAGCCTCTGTCTCTCTCTGTAGAGCTACCCCTGGAAATTGTTCCATTATGTGCAAAGCATGTTAATTCAACAGCCGTGATTATGCTTCTGCAGTGAAGATGATGCTCTCAAGCTTCCTGTGGCTCCACAGTGCCTCCGAGCCCCAGAGTTTGCTCGTCGGCCAGGTGGAGACTGAGCTAGTCTCCACTGTGGAGGCCAGTGGCCTGCGGTGTATTGTCCAGTCTTATTGCTTTGAGGCGCCGCCGCCTGTAGCTCCTCCTCGAGGTACCTCCTTCTCCGGTCCTGCTCCCCGGAGGCCACTGCCTTCCATGTGCCCTCAGCTAGTTGTGCGTTGTTTTGCTTTTTAAGGTGGTATCTCCTTTTGCCTTTCTATGTGGTCTGCGATTCCGCTGACCTCTCAGTTAAACACGGTGCGCATGTACGTAACGTCTGGCCCAGCAGCTCCCCCCATACACACACCTGTACAGGTGCCCAGACATCAGTGTCAGAGTCATTGACTCTCCAGACGCGTCTGGGCAGGTGACGTGGCTCTGTGTCACTGCCGCGAGCAGTGGGAAGTGACCCGTGGCTGCAAGGCCGCAGGCCTCGCTTTAGGACTTGTGCACATGGCCGGAGATGCCCGCGCCTGCGTGTGCAGTCACACGCACATGCACCAGGCCCTGGCCTCTGTGTTTCAGCATGACTTGCTCTCTCGGAGCCCACCTGGGGCTCATGAAGAAAGAGAGGGGTTACGGTAGCTCGCAGTGGGCTGCCGGAGCAGCCCCCCGGGGCAAACGCCCTACAAGGTTTTTGAGAGCTGATCCCACAGTGGGCCTCCAGGGTCCCGGTCCAGGGGTGGGGGTTGGACGGCAGCCTCGCAGGCCTGGTTCCCGCCTGCCGCACGGAGAGGCTCGGGGACAGTCTCACGCCCGCTCAGCTGCGAAGGGGCTCCAAGCCGCCACGACCCGCAAAACCAGTGCTTACGCCGAGGGCGGCCTGTCCGGCGCCGAGGTCAGCTTGGACCTTGAGTCCACGTTCCTGTGTGACCCTTTGTGCCTGTGTGCTCGGATGTGACTGCGAGCAGTCGGCCCCCACCCGGCCCCCTGCTCACAAATGGGGGAACCTTTCGAGAACTGAGCGGCAGGCTCATCGGAGATCGTGAACATTCTATTGTCTGGACAGATTTGCTTTCATTTTAAGGTTTGCTTAAATCAAATTACAATGATTGCATAACAGAGCATCATGCATCATGAATGGAGGATAATTAATGAAATGCCCTGTGTTTTCTTTGTGAAGGCTTCTGCCTCTGACAGGGGCCATTTTTCATCTTGTTGAGGGTGATAATTGATTACTCTTTGCAGGGTGAGTGGGCTCGGTGACAGGTGCCGAGGCGGGCATGTTAACCATGTCTTAGGTGTTGGTGCTGACTCTGTCCCCCTCCAGGGCCCAACTCAGAGGCACGTGCAGATCATCATGGAGAAGCTTCTCCGCACCGTGAACCGGACCGTCATCTCCATGGGGCGGGACTCGGAGCTCATCGTAAGTGTCCGGCGCGGCGCCACCGTGCTGGCCGTGCCGCCGCCGGGAGTGTCTGGGGCTCTCGGCCCGCCCGCTCCTCCTCCAGCTGCCTTTGCGAAACCGAGCTCGTGCTGTGACAGTCTGCACTTGTGCTCCGTCGGCTGTGGGAAACGCACTCACTTTCCACGGCCTAGAGCCAGCGTCGGAGCTGGCCAGTGAGCCCCGCGACGCCAGGGGCAGGACGCGTTGGCCCGCAGCTGCAGGCCTCGGCGCTGGCGAAGGCTGTGTGCTGCCTGAGGCCCCGGCTGCTCCCTGCCCCTTCCGCATCTTTGCGCTTCCAGTGCGACCGCTCTTCCTCTGCCGCCGTCCTCCCCGGCGCCTTCCGCCGGGGGCTGGCCTGGCGCCGCGTGGCGGCGTGGAGGCCTGGGCACGGGAGGCTCTGCCTTTCCCCGACAAGGGCTGGCAGGGACCGGGCTGGGCGCGTCGGCGTGACGCCCTCCTCGCTGTTACTCCGGTGTGGCTTCGGGCGCCGAGGCCGTGTGTGTGTCCCTGCCCATGTCATTCTTTTGCAGTGCGAGTTACCCCTCAGCTCAGTCTGGCGGATGGCCCTCCAAGGGCAGCAGCCCTGGTCAGCGAGCAGAAAAGCCCCCGCAGGGCTCCCTGGCCGCCAGACAGGCACGCTCACTGCGGCTGCGGGCGGCCCCTCCGCGCAGGGCGCTGGCGGCAGGTGGGTCCTCCAGCGGCTGGGGCCGGAACCAGCCCTGGCTGCGCTCGTCCGTGCCAGTGCGGCCAGGGGTGGTCTGGGGCGCTCGGGGCCCAGGTGCGGCGCTGGCGCCTCGGGGGCCTTCTGTCCTGTCCGGGGTCTGGCGGCATCTTGGGGTTTCAGCTGCCGCTTTCAGAGTCTAACATGAAATGTGGCTCACGGGCGTGGGCTGTGCACGGCAGAGCGTGCGTGAGTCAGGAGATAAAACGTGTCCTCGTGGAGTGCCGATGCTCCGTGCACCGTGCCATCAGTGTTGCGCCTGGCAACGCCGCACTGACAAACGGGAGAAACGGGAGTCGTGGAGCAAACGGTTCCGGCAGCTTGTCGCCGAGAAGGCAGCACCCGGCCTTCTAGGAGAGGGTGGTTATATAGTCAGTGACTCGGGGCTGGAGGACAGAGGGAAGGAAGTTTTGGAGAAAGGGGAGGTGTGTTTAGGTTTTCTGCGAGAGGAGTCTGTGAATCGGGTCAGACTTACTGCCCAGTGTCATGGCCCCGGATTCAAAGACCGAAGCCAGACTCTGACCTTCCTGCCGGTACCCATCTCGCCAGCCGGGCGTCGTTGGTGTCTCTCCGGACGCCGAGTCACGCGTCAGTCGGCGCATCCCCCGGCGTCCCTGGCCCGGCCTCATTGTCAAGGAGACCGGGCGGCCTGCTGCTGTTTAACACAGGGGGCCTCTGCAGGGCCCGGGGCTGGTGGTTGGGCCTCGGGGGCTCCGTCCACAGGCTGCCCTGGCAGCCCAAGTGGCGGCGCGTGTTCGCCAGGACTTCCAGGGTGTCTGGGCGGGGGCTCCTGCATAGGGCGCACCACTGGCACAGCGCGGGGCGCTGGTGCGCCTTCCCCGCTGCGAGCTGAGCTCAGCACTCCCCTTCCCCTGGAGCAGCGTGCATCGTGCCGGTCTCTGCCTGCAGCTCCCCTTTCGCCCTGTGAATAGACTGGGAGGGGCCCTCGCCGCTCCGAGGCCTCGCGCCAGAGCTGCTCTGCCCTCCAGAGAGGGGTGAGTGTAGGGCTGATCTGCGCGGGCAGGCGGGGTGCTCCCTGCCACGGGGCAGAAGAGAGGAGGGAGATGGCCATCTGCTGGGCTGGGGATGGCCGGAAGATGACCTGGAGAGGCGCAGAGCTCAGGGTGTCTGCTGTGGGGCCGCAGGTGAGTTCTCCTGTCTCTCACGTTTTTTGGAAATGAGACCGAAGTGAGCTCCGGGCTGTGCGGTGGGAGCAGGGGGAGCCCCGGCCCTTGCTGGGGTACGTGGTCTGTAGGTGAACCCGCGTGGGCTGCCCGCCCCGACCCTCCCCAGCCCACCTGCAGTGGCAGCCAGCGTGCCCAGCAAGCTGCCAGGGCCCTCTTCTGAGCACCGGTATGCTGCTGTTGGCTGTTGCCCAGGTTACGGAGACCGTGCAGTAAGTGTGACGCCCACGCAGAACGTTACCTTTGACTTTTTTTATTTAAAAATTAATAAAGAACTTAGTGACAAGTATAATCATTTCATTTCTATACGTAACGCCATGTCACATCGATATATGAGGGAATGCTGTACTTCTGACCTTGGGCTGGTATGGAAGTTGTTACTTAAATCTTTCTAAGAAGAAGAATCATTTGGTGTCGCACTGCAGTTCAGCTATGAAATGATCTTGAAAACACCTTTGCCTATTCTGAAGGTAGTTTCACTTCTCACCAGGAATGAATTTACCTTTAGTTTCCTTTTTGACCGTGAAAAGTTTCAATTTTGTCTAGGTTGCTCTCAGCCCCGGCGGCCGCTGGCTTGCGAGGGCGTCCTCTGGCCAGACGGACTTCGGGTACTGGTTAGAGAGGGGAGACCCTTGTTTCGATTCACAGAATTAGTTGGGATTCTTAAAACACAGGAGAGAGAATGTCTCACAAATCGTTTTTTTGTAACTTTAGTTAAAAACAGTATAAAATACACGAAACGTGTTGTTTACATTTTACTACGGGAAACAGTGGCGCTTCCCTCTTGGTACCGGATTCAATTGCTGCTTCTTGCACAAACATGTTTCACAGTTCTGTTTACTGATGTTTAAGGTTTGGAATCCTTGACTAGATAGAATGTTTCCGCGAGAGATGTGTGTTGTTTCTTTTATTTAGAGCAGACCTCTGATTTAGTTTGAGTAACCCCCAGAGAAAGTTTGCACGATATATATACTCTTCATTTTTTGCAAGTCCAGATCTGATCGCTAATCATTAGGTCCCTGTAGAATCCAAACACCTAGAACTCAAATAGATTTGCTGTTGAGCCAGAAGGAAAATGCGTGGTGAGATAGCTCCGGGGTGTGCGGCCTGGCCCGCACCACGGTTGGCATCTAGCCAGTGAGGTGTGCGGGTCGGCGGGCGGTTAGACGCGAAACTGTCGGACTCAAGCTCGAAGACTAGGTGTTCTCCTAGGTTCACAGACTGTTCAAAATTCAAGTTGTACAAAAAAAGGCAAAATAAATTCCTGCTTCCTACTGTGAAAAGCAAAAAATTGATAGTCAAAGTCATCAGTCAGCTAGGGGCTTTGATTTCTATAAAAAGATACTTGCAAAGGAATGAGTGAAAAAATAAAGGAACTGAGATTTATATTGCAATGTGTGACCGGAAGGGAACCCTAAGAGTCACTGTTTATTTAAAAAATACCTAAAAACATCTGATTCACAGCTTTGCCCTAGGTATGTGGTTTAGTACAACTTACGAGTAGGCTAAATGTAGGTGACATTGAGTTTATTGGTAGCAGCTACACTGGACACGCTGTCTCTCTTTGAGATGGTCAGGTTTTCCACAGCTGTCACGAAGCGTGAGGGAGGGACCGTGTGGAAGGCTGAGTGAGCCACGGCTCCGAGGCTGAGCCACAGGGACGCTTTCCAGAGGCCGACAGCCCCTCTGATTTATTGGCGCCTGCATTACCCGTGGCGTATCCATCTCTGTGTGTGTTTCCAGACGCTTGCCAGGATTTGTCACTTGGCCTTTGGGTACTGACAGATTAACAATGAGATCTAAGGAAGCTTAGTGCCCGGTAGCTCTGACCCTGTCCACTTGCAGCGTGAAGGCGTGTCCTGGCGTCGGGGGCTCCCGGCCGTTGGAAAGTAGCAGTAAGGGTGTTGCGGGGCTGCGCGTGGAGAGCTGAGCGACGGCGGCGTCACGCGGCCCTCAGACGTGCCACGCCGAGCGCAACAGCACAGGAAGGCGAATGTACAGAGTCCGCTGTGGAGATTGTTCAGGGTCTCCGGCCACTTGAAAAAATTGTGCTTTCTCCGGAATTTGATGTGCTGAAAATCGCACTCGCCCCCTGCTTATTTGCAGAACTGAACGTAAAAATGAAGTCCTTTGCAAACATAAGGCTTGCGTTTTCTTCTCTGTATTTCAGCAAAAATGAAGGCTTGGAAGTAAGCATGAGTGTCGGCTGCGTCCGTGGCAGCCTGCCGTTGGGAGGGCGGGCGTGCCACCTGCCGATCTGAATGGGGGTGGGCTCCTAGCATCCTGGGCTACGAAGTTCCATTTCAGGCTTCCCGTCCTGTAACTGGGAGCGCCAAGTGCGCGCTCGCACGGCGCGACCTTCCGTGGGGGACCTGTGAGTGCAAAGGCCTTTTTGGTGCGCAGGTGAGGGCGGCGTGGCCCTGCGCCAGCCACGGCTTCCTCGGTCCTGTTCGTCTTGGAAAAGGACTTACGCCAGTGGGACTCAGGCAGCTTGCAGACGCCATCCCCACGGGCTTTAAAGGAACCAGAGTTTCCATCTTCCATGCTTTTTAGATTCAGTTTTGGATTTTTGCTTGGGGGTGGCGGAGTAAGTCTCCTGAGTATAAGGCGTAGGTGCAACCTGAGTTTCCTCAAAGGGATGGAGTTTCCTCAGAACTGGCTGGAGTTTGTCTTCCTGCTGCTTAAAATCTAGCTCCACACTGGAAAGGAAAGAGACAGGAGAATTTAGCGCTCGCTCTCGCCTGTGGGCAGGCCCCTCCCCAGCACAGCGTCTCGGGCAGCCTCCTGCAGGGGTCACGGCCCTTCACTCGTCACGCGCCCCGGCCGGCTGGTGGGCAGCGACTGCTGCGTCCGAGTCCTCAGTCGCAGAGAGCTGGGCCTGGGCCAGCCCGCCACGGACGCCGCCGAGTCACTTGGCTGCCTTCGCGGCAGACCGTGCGGCTCTGAGTGGGGCTCTGAGAGTGTGCGGCTTTGAGACTGCAAGGCAGTTCGGTGCCTGGCGTCTGTGGGCGTGAGGGGCGGGCGGGGGCAGCCTCTGTGCACGCACTGAACGCAGCCCTCGGTGGGCGAGGCTCCGCCCAGGTCACCGGGCTCCTCCTAGCAGGTTGGTGAACACTCTGCCCTGAGCATCCTCGCACAAGGTCACAGAAATGCATTTCTCTCCCCGGACAGTCCTGGAACAAAGCACAGTGTTCTCTTTGAAAATCTCATGCGCCTGAAACTGGAAAAAGCCGGACTCTCCCACAGGGGGCAGTTTCTCAGGTCAGCCCGCTGACCGCTACCCAGCCCTTCCCCAGTGGTTCTGCCGGCAAAGCCGGTGTCTGGTGAAGCAGCGCAGGCCGTTACGGCGCCCAAGCATGCGCCACACCCGCCTTGGGCAGCGCGGCCAGAGCGAGGCTCGGGGGCAAGTGACAGGGCTGAGCAGTGACCGCGGCAGTGTCCCACAGCACCTTGCCACTCGGCTAGCTCGGCTCCCCCTTCTCGGGCCATTTATTGCCACCCTCGGTCTGCCTCCTGGCAGTCGCCCTGGGTGTGCGGGTGGGGACCTGGGCGAGCAGCCCCCGCCCTGCCCGACAGTGGAGGCTGCCCGCCAGCAAGCTGCGGCCACCCTCGGTGCCCCCGGGAGCCTGCCTCGCTTGCCGGCCCCCAGCGGACCTCAGGAGCGGCCCGGGCACGGTGATACATGAGCGCCTGAAGCTTTATATCCAGTGGAGCCGTAAACCATTTATAAACACGAAATCCTATTGATTCAGAGAACTATTAATCCTAGCCAAATTTTGACATTTTGGAAAGACAGAAGAGCCAAGCTGTATGACCCAGAATTTCAGACCAAGTTCAGGACTGGTCTAGCGGACCGTTTTATGATTTCAATCCCCTGTTCTATTTTTCTTATTGTTAAAGACTATAATGTAGCTGGAAAAATTAAAACTGTGTCAGAGGAGGTTACGGCTAGTTACCTCCCGCTTCCTAACAGCAGTGGCTGGGCACACAGGGCCCCTCGTGGAGAAGGTGGCCCGGGTCAGGCTCCCTCCGGGACAGCTGCCTGTGAGCCCCTCCCGCGGGCTCGGCCGGGGTCAGCTGGCGGCCGGGGCGCTCCTGGCCTGCCATGGCGGCACGGCGGGAAAGGACCCTCTGCCCAGACCCAGCCAGCATCCCCTGCGCTGTCCGATGCAGCCGGGCGCTGCTTTCCTCTCATGACCTGCTGGTGTGCGACCCTGAGCAAGCAGCGATGAAGCCCCGAGGACAGACGCTCGCCGGGCAGGTTAAGCGGGAGACGCGCCGTGGGCCAGCGTGGCCGTGCTGCGCAGAGGGCAGCGTGTGGCGCCAGGCCCTGGGGCAGCGTCCGCACCCGCAGCTGGCCAAGTCCTCAGTCGCCAGACGGGGCGGAGGCGCAGCGTCTCGCAGGCTAACCGTGCAGTTCTGGGCCCTGCAGTTATTGAATTCCCATTAAGCAGCTACACTGGGAATCCTGGTATTAGTCAATTTATCACACCGCAGAGCCGTGTAATCACAGAGCAATCTGATCTGAGTTCTTGTTAACGAAACGCCGCGACTTTATCTGTTGAGATGATTCCGACGGGCTCTCCTGGCCTGTGGCGCTGCGGCGCTGTGACTGACACCCACGGGGCGGGCTCCCAGCCCAGGTGGGCCCGGGGCCTGGCGCGGGCTCCCCGCTGCCAAGGCGAAGCCTCTCCAGGGCTTTTCTCAGGAGTCACTCCTGGGGCGGACGCGGGAGCCCCCGCCGGCCGCGAGCCCGGGCTGCCGAGTCCCTCCACTCAGCTGCGGAGTTGCCGGAGGAGACCGGCACCTGCTGTCTGGTTCGGGAAACTGGACAAAGCCACGTGGACATTGAGGGCCCTGGCAGGTGTGCGCACGCCCCTTGCGGTTGGCCTCGCTGAGCTGTCCCGACAGGACCTGCAGGGCCCGAGTTCGCTTGGGT
Source organism: Condylura cristata (assembly GCF_000260355.1). Classification (NCBI taxonomy): domain Eukaryota; kingdom Metazoa; phylum Chordata; class Mammalia; order Eulipotyphla; family Talpidae; genus Condylura; species Condylura cristata. The sequence goes on along the minus strand of NW_004567112.1, from coordinate 1,428,328 downwards.
CCGCGCCAGGTGAGGTGATGGGTCGCTGACCTCAGGGCGTGGCTCCCTGGCCTGCCACACTCTGGGACCCTGGCCTGGCCAGCGGCGTGGGGCTTCTGTGCCGCCGGGCACCCGCGCCTCTTTCTCCAGCCGTCTCCCGAAAGCGCCCGTGCCGGCTCCTTCTCCCCGCCTGCGTGTCTCGGCTTTCCCGTCTCCCAGGCCAGGCGCGTGATGCAGACGTCCTCCGGGTCCTGGCCCCGCCACAGTGCCTGGGTGATGTCCTCGAGAGGACGGAGAGCAGAGCCTTAAAACAGGCCCCCAGCCTCGGCCGTGGCCCGCTGCCCTGTTGGGTCACTAACCGTGGCTTGACCCTATCTGTCTGCCCACCCCGTCTCCAGACACGGGGCTCGGCGAGCGCTCCCTCCGCACAGACCTGCGGCCGGCCCCAGCCCATCAGAGCTCACGTGAAGTCCTTGCTCCCGTTTTACGTGGCACACGGCAGGAGCTTCTGGGCCTGTGCCCCTGACCTGCCATTTTCTAGGACAGTCCACAGAAAGGTTGGGGAAGTGCGGGCACGTCCTGCTCCCCCGTGCCGTGTGCAGGGGCCTGGAGCCTCCTCGGCTTTCCGGGGGCTGCTCTGGGGCCTGGGGTGGCGTCTCAGCTCCTCACACAGTAACCCCAGCCCTCCAGCCTGCCTTCGCAAGGTGCTCCCACCAGGGCTTCAGCCTGGTTCAGTGGCCTGGCGACAGCTGCCACCTGTGCCCATCTCCCCACGCCACGGCCTGTCCTCTGTACACTCTTGCTGCGGTTGGCAGGGCCCTGAGCCGCGGCTTGCTGGCATCAGCCCGTAGCGTGGGCGGCTGCTGGTGGAGCCGCGTCCTCCTGGCCGTTGGGATCCCAGCCCCTGGACAAGTACACGCTGCTCGGCGTGTCCCTGGGGGCCGGCCGTCTGTCCAGGTCCTGACTCCGGAGCTTCAGAGAGGAGGCCGGATCAGGTCAGCACTATCCAAGCGGCGTGGTCAGTTAGCGGCAGAGTTAAATCTGGGGCTGCAGGGACACCGGGTAGCGTATGAGGTAGTCCCGTGGCACCCCCGGGGCCCTCTGCCTGTGGACACGGAGCCACCGGCCACGGCTGTGCTGCGCGCACGGGCGGGCGTCGTCCAGGCGGGAGGAACACTGTGGCTCGCGGCAGGTTCCTTGTCTTCTCTTGAGAGTTGACGTGGTCCGAGTGGGGACTCTCTTACTGCGTTGCCAGTCTGTGCATTGCCAAAGAGGTAAAACTCTGCCCCATGTCTCAGGCTCTGTGGCAGCTGCCCCCACGCTTGGTGCTCTCGGAGCCCCGAGGTCCGGTGGCCCCCCGGCTGCGTGGGTTCAGGGTGCTTCGCTCCCCGGCAC
>NW_004567112.1:1407274-1426254 GCF_000260355.1 Condylura cristata | reverse complement strand
TGCTGCAGCCCGTCAGCTCTCGGGTCCCTCTGCTTCCCGCGCCCGATTCCAGGGCCGGAGGCGCCTGGTCCGCGTCCGCTCGTCTTCCTCACACTTCTCTTCTTTCTGAGGTTTTCTAGCAAAGGGAGAGTCTGCTCACCCTCCCTCCCCCGGCTCCCGAGGAGCCGCCCCTTGCCAGGACTTCTGTGACCTCGGCGTACGCCTGCTGCTTGCAGCTACTTTCTCGGGTCTGCGAACCGCGGAGGGCACATGAGTTTAATTCCTCTCTGCGGGGTGGTCGGCTCCTGTCCTGTTTACTGACCCGAATTAACTCATCAGGATGTGCCCTCAAGTCGACAGATGTGTCCGAGGTAGCCGCCGTGTAGGCCTCTGTGCTTCCCAGTTGAGTCACCGGTGGTCACCGGCTCTTCACGCTGTCCACAGGACGATGCCTGGGACGCTGCCCTCCTCGCCGTTCCGCACAGCAGGTGCACGTCCGTGCTGGCAGGAGCATGGTGAGACTCCACGCAGCGGCGGTAGGCAGACAACCAGTACGATCAGTGCTCAGATAAGGGGACCCTTTCCCTGGTAGGCAGCAGCCAGGAGACCGTCATCACATCCAACAAAAAAGAAAATCAGTCGCACATCCCAGCTGAAACCCGCTCTGTGCAGGCTGCAGAGGGAGAGCGAAGAGAGGGAGGAGGAGAGCGAGACGGGCTCGCCCAGAGAGCAGCGTGACCAGGGCGGCCGCCTGCCTGTCTGATCAAGGTTTCCCCAGGGAAACCGCCGGCCAGGCCGCCAGGTGCCGGCGTCGGAGGGCTGGCGGACGCCCGGGGTCAGGGGCGCAGGCTGGAGCCTGGAGTTTCACCACCAGGAGGGCGGCGCGAGACTCCAGACCCGCTGGAAAGCCTCGCAGTCATCCTCGGGTCGGAGCGGAACCGCACGGCCCTCTGGCCTCGGAGATCGCCGTGCCGACGGGCGGGACCGGCTGCCACCCCTGCCTTCCCCGGGCACCCGGGTCTTGTACCTGCTGATGAGAGGCGCCGACCCCAGCTGCTGTGGGCTGGCAGCCCTGGGGCGCTCGGCCGGGTCTTGGCCTGCACCTTGGCGTCTCTTCTCTCTCTGGAGACTTGCCCCCCCGGGCGGCAGGTGACTTCTGGGGTCGCAGTGCTGGGACTAATGTGCAAAATGGCCCACTCCCGGAGCCACCGGGCAGAGCCAGCGTCGCAGAGGTGCGCGGGTCTCCCCCACCTCCTCTCTGCGCTGTGCTGAGCGGAAGCCGTGGCCGCGGTCGTACAGGTCAGGGAAGCTCCACTTCCAGCGCTGGTCCTCTGGCGTCCCCAAGACAGGCCTCAGCCTGGGGCTCCCACCGCCCCTCCGCGGCGTCACGTCCGAGCGGGGACAGCCGCGGCGCCGCACCGGATGCTGCTTGCCTGGCCCCATCCCCGTGGAGCTCCACACCAGCCCCAGGGCCGCGCTGCAGAGGCTCCCTGGGGCCGCCTGACCGAAGCGCGGCCAGTGCAGCCCTCTGCCCTGGACACAGGGCGCCGCCCCTTCTCCGTGGGCGCGACAGGTGCGGGCCGCAGTGCTGTCAGCCTCTGCTGAATACCTGGGCTAATCGCTCCACCAGTTCTGTGCAGAGATGAGTAATCAGTTTCCAGTTTTCCAGCTGTAATCAGTTTCCAGCATCTAATACGTCTCTGAGCTGCAAATTAAAACTGTTACTAAAGGTTATGAAAGATGACTAACACCTAAATCCTTACATATGTCGGGGGCTGCCGGGGGGGGACAATATTTTTAGAATTCTAATAGAATAGAAAGATCTTGGGTTGTTGGCTTCGGGAATTTTCATTTGGAGATGCAAAATCTGTTTTTCCCTGGCTTTAATTTATTGAAAAATTCTCCCTGACCCCAGAATACCTTCGGTGAGGCCGCCTCTGGGGAGTCTGGCTGTCAGCCTCCTCCCAGCCCCTCACTCAGCGTAAACAGCGTGCTCACTCGTAGACAGAGGCTCGTTTCCCCCGGCCCCCCTGCAAGGACCACATGCACGAGTGGCTGTAACTGAAGCTGGCTGCACAGCGCTTCCGCCAGCGACGATCACCGCGTGATGGGGGCCGCCGTGGCCCGCGGGCGCCGGGCCGGCTCCAGCTGCCGCTGCCTGCAGAAACCGACACCCCTGAGCCCGGAGACGCGTCGGCGCCTGCTTCCTCTGGCGCTGGGCTGTTGTGGCGGCAGCCGCCGGCCCCCGGCGTCCAGCGGCTGCCCACGTTCGTGATTAGCCGGACTCTGTTACCTAGGCTGTGTCCTCACCGGGGCTGCGGTGGGTTACCAAGGCTGAGCTGAGGACGCTTGACCTCCTCATTCAGACCCGGAATATCAGGGTGCTTCCCCAGCCCCCCTGTATCCCTGAGTCACTTTGGAGAGAAACTGGCAGAATTGAAAAGCTTCTGGAGGAGCAGAGGTTGCGAGGCCCCGGGAAGTCCCAGCTGCTGTGCGTGTGGGCGCCGGGCTCTCGGCCTGCTCCCCGCCTGTCGCTCCAGTCTCGCCTGGTTCTCCCGCTTGGGGACAGGCCGCGGCGCAGAGCTCGCGGCTCGCCCTCTCCTGAGGGCCCTCCCGGGCGATCCAGGCTCCTCCGAGTCCGCCGGCCCTGCCGGCCCGCTCCGGCGCCCTCGCTTCCCGGCCGCCGCCCCTGCCCGGGCCTCCGAGCCGGGCTGCTCCCGGTGCTGTAGGACCTCCCCTGGGTCGTGAGGTGTGGCTGGGTCTCGCCGGACTGCAGCTGCTCCCAGACCCCCGCAGTGCGGTACCGAGCCCGCCCTCGCCCATGGCAGGTGCTTTGCTGCTGCGCTGCCTCGAGCCCCTCATGACGGAGCCCGGGTACTTTGGCACAGTGGCGGCTTGGGGGTGGCAAGGCGACCGCAGCCGGGCTTTTGCGGTGCCGCCTCTGTGGTGCCGGAAGGGGCTGTGACCGTCGTGTCCACGCAGGCTCAGTGCCCGCTTGCCAGCCCGCGGCGCGTGATCAGTCTCCAGGCCCGCGTGGCGGCCCTCGCCGAGCGTGGGCTGGGGCCGTGGCCGAAGGGCTCAGCGTGGGCGCTGTGGCCGGACCCTAGCCCGCTCCGGAAAGGTGCTGCACTGTGCCAGCGAGCATTGCAGCAGTCTGGGTCAACGCTAGGGTGAGTTTCCAGGCTGATCTCGCCGCCCAGAGCCTCGGCACGGCCAGGTGAGGCCGCTCTCGTGAAATGTGACAATGTAACGTGCAGACGCAGGCCACTTCGCGGCAGTGGCTTGCCGTGGCGCCTTTCGGAACAGGGCGGGGGGGTGATGGGTCTGCCACGGTGCGTCCGCTGTTCCTCGGAAGACAAAATCTGAACAGAAGGTGAGTCAGACGCGTGACTCATCCAAGTAGCTGACGGAAGCAGCGCCCAGATCGCTGGGTGCAAAGGCGCTCACCGCTTGAGTGGAGGCAATGTTAGTAATTTATGCCTGAAACATTTTCTGACATAATTACAGCGTATTTTGACAGGAAATATGGATGATAAGCCGGGAAAGTTTTACTGAAAAAGGCCAAACCTGTGTCTCTGAGCCCTTTCTCGCGCCGAGATGGGACTTCAGCGGACCTTTCACGAGACCTCCGCGGGCAGGTCCAGAACACAGTGGAAAAGTGGTCACCGGTCAACCACCTCCGCGCGCTGCTTCGGAAAGGGCCCTCGGGGGCGGCTTCAGGCGCTGGCGGCGGGCTGCCCGCTCCCTGCGGAGAGCACGGCTGTGGGCCCCACTCCGTGGGCTTCCAGGTCGGGGACGGCAGCTGCTTGGCTGAGAGGTGCCCGTGGCTTCTCCCGGGCCGCTGGCGGCGCACACCTCCGCGCGCCCCGAGACTCGCCGCCCCAGGGCTGCAGGTCTGGCCCTCCGTGCAGTGCCGCCGGCCGTCGTCGCCCAGGGACGCCCTGTTGGCAGGGCAGCCCGAGTCTGGGGCACAGGCACCGGGCGCGGCCCCGGCAGCCGGAGGTTGTCAGCCTGGTGCTCGTGGCCCTGGTAGCTTTGCTTGAAGTGGCTTCAGAACCCTTCGTCCTCTCGATGTTTTTCCCAAGTCCTGTCTATTTCCATGACAGACTTATTTTTTACAGAGAAGGATGTATTGTCACTCCTGGCAAAGGGACGCATTCATTACAACCCCGGCGCTGCAGGCAGCTGGGACTTGGGTACGCTGCCCTCTGCGTGTCCCTGGACCGAGTGTCCTGGAAACGCCGCGGGTGCCCACGCTGGGGGAAGGCGGCCGGTCGCGATGGAAACGGGTGTAAATGCCAGACAGGCAGGCGGATCCCTCGACCTCCAGGGCGCTCTGCTGGCCAGCAAACAGGTGTGACTGATCGCGGCGTGGATGCCAGCAGCTGTGACCGTCCTTACCTCGTCCTTCCGTATTTTAAGACTTCTTTATTTTGAAGGTCTTTTAACCTGCTCAGTGCTGAGCTTAAGTTCTTCTGTGAATGACGACTTCACAGCAGCGGGGGTGTGGATGTGGGTGCCTCGGCCTTCCTGGAGCCGGGGATGCAGGCTGTGCCCCGGGCCAGGCTTTGCGCCGGCCTCCGGCGCCCGGCCGGACCCTGTCCCTGGGGCCCTCTCTCTGGAGTTGGTGCAGGGAGTGCAGGAGCCCTGTGCTGCTGGCCCTTAGGCGACAGACGTGGACGCGAGGTCGGGGCGCTCGGGCGCCCTCGGCTCGCTGCTTCTGGGCCTTGCTGCTGGGAAGTTCTAGGTGCCAGGCCCTGGCCCGGGGCCGCTCGGGCAGGTGGTTCCTGCCGCCCGGGTCAGCTGGGCTCTGCTTGCTTTTCTAGCCAAGACGCCTCTGCTGTTCATGAAGCATTTGACATTTGAGGACTGACTCATAGGGCTGGCAGAAACAGCCGTCTGGCTGACTCTCCCTGCTCCACCCTCTCCTTTCTTTTTGGCAAAAGAGATCCTTGAGGAAAGTCACCCGTCTCAGCCCCTGGGCCGGCTCTGAGGCGGCCGGCGGCCTTCTTGGGGCCAGCTGCTTTCCTGTCCACCTCCGCGGCGTCTCAGGTCTCCGGCTGCGTGGCGGACGCCCCGGAGCCGGTGGGCCGGGTTCACCCTCACCCCTGGGGTCTGGTTCCCCAGCCGCCTCTCCCCAGGAGCGAGGTGTTAAGAGCTGTCTAGGCTATTTGTATTCCTCACCGAGAGGATGGGATTTCTTTGAGTCCTCCATAAACGCAGGAGATACAGCCGAGGCAAGAGAAAACCATTTCCAAAATGTAATTCCACGGCCGAGGCGGGCACGAACAACGTGTGTGTGGTTGGGTCAGTCAGCCTCGAAGTGTGGGCTGGGATTCGCAGCAGGTACTGCTGCCCAGCCCGGCAAGGCCAGTGGTCCTGGGGGGGGCGGCTTCACAGAAGGCGCCAGGGCACCCCACAAAGGGTGGCAGAGCTCGAAGGGCCGGCTGTCAGGACTCAATGTGGGGGGCTCAGCTGCTGGTTCCCCAGAGCGCGGGCCCGAGCCTCACCCCTGCCGTCTCCGGAGCTCAGGAAGCTGACAGGGTCAACGGGCCACAGAAGCGGGTGCTCCGTTCCGGTCACTGCTGGTGGTCAGTGTTGGGAAAGTCCGAGCGCGTGGGCTAAGTGGCGGCCCCGGCCGCCAGGCGAGGGCTCCATCTGAGTGGACAGGCAGGGCGCGGGCCGAGGCCAGGGCGGGGTCCGGCGACAGCTTCCTCCTCGGCCCCGAGGGACTGTTGCGGGTGTCCTGGCCGCGGGAGGCTGGCAGCACGCCCACGTGCGGCCAGAGCGCTCGCTGGGCTGGGGCTCCGGGGCCCCTGTGCTGGCTGAGGGGTGCCCGTGCCCTGGCCGCCCGGTACCCAGCCAGCCCCGCTGCTGCCTCCGGCCGAGTCCTGAGGAGGGGCCGCTCCCCGGGTCGTGGGGTCCTCGCAGAATGGGGCTGAGCCAGCCCTGAGCGGCGTCTCCTCACGGCTAGCCGGGAGGAGACTAATCGCAGCCTTCCCAGACCTGTTGGGTCACGTTTAGCACCGTGCTCTGTGTGGACTCGAGCTGGATTTATTCAAACGACCTCAGTGACGCCGGAGACGCTCCCGTACACTCTTTCAGTCGCTGCCCGGTGTCACGCAGGCTTGTGCTCGACCTCCACTCCCTGGACCTGCTCTGGAGTCCTCGTCTCGCGTCCACTCCGGGGCGCGCGGGCAGGAGGGGGCCCGGAGGGACAGAGGCCGAGAGGCCGCCTGGGCCGACCCGGCGGCTGCTGCTAGCTGCCCGGCCCTCCCTGACTCAGCCCTGGCCTGCAGCGTGAGGGTGCAGACGCCCACGCCCCACCCCTGAGGAGACGTCTGTGCGTGTCTAACGTGGCGGAGTTCTCGCCAGAGCAGGGCTCCCTGGGTCCCGACAGCCGCCCCCAGAGCAGCGGCGCGGGTCCTGGCTCCCAGCCTGAGCCCGGCGCCCAGAGGACCCTGGGCCCCGTGCCCGTCCAGCACAGCCTTTTGTGAGCCGGTGGCCCTTCGTGAGGGGCCGCCTGTGAGCTTGGGGTGTCCGCAGCAGGCCTGCACTGCTGTGCCATCACCCGCCCCTGGTCCCGAGGGCTGAAGCGTCTCCCCACAGGCCTGGCCGGTTGCCCTCCGGGCGTCCAGCCACCCCTCACAGACGGGCAGTAAGGGACACGCTGGCCCGTCCGTGGTTTTCATAGCTGCAGCCAGGCCAGGGCCCGGCTCTGCCTTAGAGGGCTCGGAGCCCCCGGGCCGGCTCGCAGCGGGAGGCCGCGGGCTGAGAGAGGGCGCAGGCCCGGGACCCTTCCGCCTCTTCCTATAGACGGCACAGAACACCAGGGATCTTTTCCAAAGGCGACATTTAGGGGCCTCTGGGGGCTCTTTCATACACTTCTGGATAACCATATGCGGTGGCACTTTTTAATAATCTGCCTGATCAACTCAGATTGTTCTTCAGGCTTAATGTTAAAAAACTAACTAAATCCAGACATCTCTTATTGACACCTATCCTGCTTGCGAAACTTACACTTCTGAAAAGCACAGAAAAAGGACAGTCACCTTACTGCCGGCTGCGTCCAGGCCTTAAACCCCTAAGTTGCTGCTGGGGCCCCGCGGGGCAGTCTGTGGGTGGTTTCTGCTGGAGCTCCGCGTGGCTCATCTAAGCCACCGGTGGAAGAACATGAAGAACAGTGTGGGGCCGCCACGTAACGGCGATGCCCAGGGAGCCAAGGACTGCGATCCCAGAGCGCCCCGAAATAAGCCGCCTGGGCCCCCCATGGGGTTCCTGCACACACTGTGGGTTTCAGCCCTGGCTGCATCTGGGAAGGCCGGGGTGGGTCTCACTGCCTCCCGGACTCAGGGCCAGCGCTCGCGGTCATCGGTTGGAGAGGGCGGGCCGTCCCCCCCCGGCCGCGTCTGGAACCTCGGAGGCGCATCTGCAAAGACACGCGGGCTCAGGCTCTCCCGCACCCGCCCGGGGCCTGAGTGTGGAGAAGGGGCGGAGGGCGGCGGCCAGTGAGGCCCTTCACGCCCCCTCTGCTGGCGCGGCCCGCACGGCCTGGGGTGGCATTCGTGGGGAGCAGCAGGTCACTCATCACACAAGCGGGAGGGGCGTGCGCACGTACCTATAGATAATACATGCACTGTTCCTGCATGTGTCACAGTTAGCTGTGTCTTGCCCAGTCCGATATGAGAGCCTACAAGATAAGAACAGGAGAGCGTTACACGCGGGCGGCGGGCGCTGGCCTGCCTGGAGCGCGCTCCCGCACACCTCACGCCTCCCGGCGCTCCGCGGGCGCTCACTGCCGCCCGCACCTCCGGCCCGCGGCTCCACGCTGGACCCGCCGCCACGGCCTTGGCGGCTAAGCGGGTGCTGTGCTCAGACGGCGTCTGAGCGGCGGGGTGAAGTAAACATTCGGGTGTCGCTGCAGGGTGTTTGAGTGCAGCTTCGGTCGGGGTGTTTCAAAGAAGGGCCCCCAGGGCCGGCTGGGGGCGGCCGGTTTCGCCCAGCCCCCTGACCGGGCCGGGCCCAGGGCGGCCCCGGCCAAAGCGCGGTCGGGGCTGGGCCAGAGCCCGTGCGGGAGGCGTGCGTGTGACTGGGACTGGCCCCACCGGCCGTAACAAACTGCCCTGGGACAGTAGGCAGCAGGGGACGCTTCTGCGTCAGGGCACGCCAGTGGCCGTGGTTTTGCCTACTGGCCTCCCAGTCCCAGAATGTTGAAGCCGTGGCTCTTGGGGGGCAGGGCGTGTACCCCATCTCACCGGCCTCCTCCAGGTATAGTCCCTGGAGAGTTCTGCCGGCCTTAGCAGACCAGAGGTGTTTTGGGACTTGGGGGTGCTAGCTCACTAATTTTTGAGATGTAACCTGGAGGCTGTATAATCTTAATGGTTTGATGAGCAGGCTTTCTTGGCCAGAACTTGATTTTTTTTTTCCCAACCGCATCATCCCAAAAAGCTGGTCCTGGGGTACTTGTACAGAACTTCTTTAGCCACATCCACTGACCTTTCCTCTTTGCACCCAGGGACCAGCGTGCTAACCAGAATCTAGTTAGCTGGTGGCAGAGGCGGGCCTCCGTCTGAGCTGGCTCACGCGCACGGCGGGGGCAGATTTACATTTAGAGTCACTCAGCTCAGTGACAGTGTGCGCAGAGGTTTTCTGTCAACATCGATAGTCAGTGTTTTTATCACCTTTACTGTGTAAACGTTTCTTACATGCTTCATGGGTTCTGAATTGAAAGCCATTTTTGTTTTCCTCATTCTACTCTGTGTTACATAAACATTTGACAAAAGGCTTTCCGCTGGCGCCAGTGGCCGGCTCGGTGCGCAGGGCGAGCGCGCGCTTGACCTCTAAGTTCTGTGCATTTTATTTGTGAGCCAAGGAGCCGCCTCGTGCCCCCAGGGCAGCCCGGGAGCCGTCGTGTTAGAGGGAGTGCTGGCGCCCCGGGCCTGCGCCCGGAGACGGGCTGTGACGGCCGGGGGTCAGGGCCTCCCGTTTGCTCGCCAGAGACGGCGAGCCTCTTCCTTTCCCTGGTGGCAGGCCGTGGCTTGGTTCCCCGGGGCCTTCTGCCTGGGCCCCTCCGGGTCACGAAGGGGCCTGGAGCTGACGCGGTCCTCTCTCTTCCCGCTCCTCTGACGAGAGCTCAGTCGTTAGCTCCTTCCCGGGTCCTCGGCAGGGTGGACGCAGCACGGGCCCCGGGCTGCTGACGCCGGCCAGCCTGAGGAGGCGGCGCGCCTGCTGTGTTGCAGACGTGGGCGCTCACCGCCCTCGGAGGGTGCCCGGTCGTTGTGAGCCACTCACATCCCCAAATGTAGACCTGACAAGGAAAACGGGCAAAACCAGGGGTGTCTCCGAGCTGTCCCGGGGCGCCTTTCTGGGCTCTCACGCCGGTTTCCACGCTCTCGCGGCCGCCCTGCCCTTGACCTGGGCCAAGTCCCCGCCAGGCTTCGCCGCCCTCAGATCAGTCACGCTACCCCCGTGTTGCAGGGAACGCGCAGCCACTCGGGCCCGGGGCCTCGTTATGCCAGAGCCGGGCTCCCGACGCTCGCCCGCTCCCGCCCGCCGACAGCTGGAAGCTGGGCTCGTCGGTGGGTTTGGCAGTGGCTGCAGCGCTGGAACGCACACGGGGCCCCGCTGCAGACCGTGGGGTTCTGCCGTTAGAAATTGCTTTTCTGAACCCGCTCCGAGACTCCGTTCTCGTCACCGTGTGAAAAGGCCCGCATTCGCTGCCTGTTCTTTTCAGAATGCAAATAGCTGTTCAGTGTGGTGCCAGGCGTGATTGTGGCTACCGAGGAGACAGCGGTCTGAGGCAGAGCCCTTGTCCTCAGGAAGCCTCTGGAAGGCCAGGAGAGGCAGGCCGGCGGCCCTGAGGCGTGCGGGCATGAATCGTGTGTGACAGCGCTGCCGAGAAGGCGGCATTGTGACGCGATGGTCTGTGCTCACGCACCGAGGGCCTGGGTTGAGATGGGGGTCGAGGAGCAGCTGGTCCTCGGGAGAACTGGGCCGGGCGGAGGGTCCAGCGTGGAGCAGCGCGGCATGGGATGTGGCGTGTGTGGCAGCCGGCAGAAAGGCCCGGGGGCGGGCGGGCAGCTGGCACGTGGAGGGGGAGACGGGGTCCGGAGCAGTAGAGCAGGACGACGGGCTTGGGGCCACTGTGTGCCCGGAGGCTGCGGCCGCCTTGCCTGTGCCTCGGAGGGGAAGGACACAGGGCGCTTCTCGCACTCTCACTCTCCCCTTTGCACTCTCAAGTCATTTCCACTGGCGCCTTCTCCTGCCTGCGCTGCTTTTATGGACAGCCCAGCCCAGCCCCCACCCCGCACAGCAGGATGGCCAGTGTCCGGGGACACGAAGCAGGGGGCGCCGTCCCACTGCCCACGGGGAGGGACCTGCGACCTCGCTGGCTCGTCCGGGGCGAGGGGCGCTGTCTCGGCCGCGCCAGCCCGCTGCGCTTCTCCTGCGCGGCCTCTCCCGGAGGCCCTTCGGTGCTCTCTAGGGTTTGCTGTTAGACTTTCTGAAGGATTCAGATGCTGGAGTCTGCAGACAGTGTGCAGAACTGAGAAGTTAATCCGTGGATAAGAAAAGCCCCGGCTGCAGGAGCTCTGCCCCGGGTGGGCTAGTGGCGGCCTGGGGGCGGCCTGGGCAGCCCTGCGGATCTGATGGAGCCCGAGGGCGTTCCCAGCAGAGGGCTTGGGGGGACATTCGTTGCGCTTATTGCTTTGATAACCCACCTACTTGTCCTCGGGGCTTCCAGGCTGCAGGGTTTGGCTCCTCTGATGCTTGTATGGCCACGATGGTGATGGTGTTGCAGCCTCTGAATGGACGTGTCCTCCAAACACAGAGGAAACAGTAAGTTCTCTCCACAGAACAGGGGCCAGGCAGGGCCGTCGCGGGGTTCCCTGCTTCCTCTCTGCTCGGAGACCAGCCGGAACAGCAGCACACGGAGCGGCCGTCTTTCCCGCCGCGCGGCGTGGTGAGGGCGGTGCAGACGCCGGCCTGATGGGAGGAGAGCGCGGAGATCACTGGTGCCGACCTCAGAGGCGCGAGCAGCATCTAGTCGCCGCGCGTGGATGCCGGGGCCTGCCAGCCGGCTGCTGCTTTTCAGGGCTGAGCGGAGGCCGAGTCGACTAACTTGCTTTCCTGGAGGGCAGATAAAGCTTAAGCTAGATTTGTAGAAAATTAATTTGTAGAAGGGGACATTTGGGGGCCCTGGCTGCCAAGCCGGAGGAGATGGGGTGAGCACACAGCGTCGGAGACGAGACCCCCTTCCAGGCCGGCCCGGCCCGCTGCGTCTCCCTGGGGCTGGATCCGGGAGCGGGAACAGCCGCGGCTGGCGGGTCTGCGGAAGGATCCAGAGGCCCTTCTCTCGCTCATTTTTTGATGCAGCTTTTAAAGAGTAGCTCACCGTTACCTGCAGCGCAGATTCTTCGTGAAGCTTCAGCGTGGTCGCAGAAGGCCCACACTGGTGTTTCACACCAGCCCTGCAGCGGTCTTGTAGCTCAAGGTTGCACTTGTGAGAACTTGGCGTCATCATTTTAAAACCTGTTTTATGCCACAGTGGTGGAGACGGTTTCCTGACTCAACCCGCGAGATGGGCAGAGGAACATTTCCTCCCAGGTTATTCCCAGACGTGCCCATTTCCTTGCCCGGGGGCTCAGTTTTTCACGACTGTCCTCTTAAATCCACCCACGCTGTTTTCACATGGCTGGAAACTCCCTTCGGCTGAGCATCCCGTGACCTTGAGCGGGTGCGTTTGGGGAGGGGAGGTCTGCGCCAGGCAGGCGCGGCGGCCACAGGAGAGGGCGCGGCCCTCGTGGCGGGGAGGCGCTCAGGCTGGGTTTTGTGGGCCACCCAAGTCCCTGGACTTCGATCACTCGCCTCGGTTTTCCTGAATCATCCTTGTTACGGATTACCGACCCGGCAGACTGCGGGGGCGGGGGCGGGACAACAGGGGCTCCCCTGCTTCAGTCTGCCCTGTGCGCTTTCCTCTGAGGACATAAATGCGCATGGACCTCACTTGGTCTGGGCCAAGGCCCCTCCCAGTAGCTGTAAGAACCCAGATTTGCTGTAAAACAAAAGCGACTGCTTTCAGATTCTGGGCGGACTTCAAGTCTCCCCTGCTTTGAGGAGGGCGGGGGGTCTGGCTGTCCAGGTGGGATTCTGAGCACCTGCCTTTGACCTTGGGGTGCTGTTAGCAAAGGCACTCTCCGGTTTCCTGCTGGAGAGAATTTTCCCAGTGCAGTTTTATTGGGGGTATTAAGTGAGACAGTGCAGACTGGGCTTTGTGGGTGTCCTGCCTGGAGAAGCTCACTTCTTGGGAAGACCCTATGGGTCCTGTGAGCAGAGGCTTCAGACAGCTTGTGCAGCTCAGCAGAAACTGCATGGGATTCTAAGCGTCTCTGAGATGACTTGCATTTCATCTCTTTTTTAAAAAATATTCAAATTCTGGGACACAAATCCATAAATTCCATAAATGTTCATGTCATGCCTTGAATTGCTCATTTTACCTGCAAGTAGGGTGTTTGAATTGCCTAGTGGCTCGACTGTGAGACTTTTATTCACCTACCAACTCAAAAGACTGGGGAGGTATTTGAAACCTGCTTTGGCATTCTGCACGGGCAGATTATTTAAATTGCATTCTCAGGTCTGTGTGATACCTACACGGAGCCCAAAGCAAGAATCTGCAGTGTGTTATATGGTCTTACAAATACGCCTGCTTCGTGTTTCAGATTAAGGGTGGGGAGACTTACTATTTTTCAAGAACTTAAAAGGCAGTGCTTACAGCGCCCCGTAAATAGCAGCCAAGGAAAAGGCTGCGTGCCCCGAGGAGATGCTGGGGAGACGACCCCTGCGCCTGGATTTCAGGATCCCAAGACGCGGTGACTCGGCCTTTCGGACGGGAACACCTTGTCACACGGGGACGGGACCTGTCAGCAGCAGCAGCGAAGAAGAAGGAAAGAATTCCCTGCAACGCGGGGTCCCCCTGGAGGGGCAGAGGCGCTCCGGTCACCGGCGGCCGGAGGCGGGCTTCCGAGGCTCCGCTGGCCCGTCCCTGAGGGCCTCGCGCTCCTTCCTCTTGTTGGGCTCACGTGGGACGCGGCCGCTCGGTGAGAGCCGCCGAGGGTGCGCTGCGGCAGGCCGCGCCCCGCTGCCCAGACGCCCTGTGCTGGCCCCTGGAGCCGCCCTGCACGCTGCCCTGGAAACCAGCTTGAGGCCTGGTGACCGCTCGGAAGCCCCTGCTCCCCGCTTGCTCCCCTGCAGCGCTGCGGGCAGGCGGCTCCGGGGGACCCGGGGACCCCTCGCGGCGCAGCTGTCCAAGGGCAGCGCCACAGGGCCCCGGCGCCGCCTGCCATCCGCTCGGCAGCTGCCCGCCTGCCCGCGCTCCGCTCTCCTGCACAGAGCAAGAAGCTGGGCTTCAGGGAGGCTCGGCCCATCCGAGCAGACCGCCTGGGGCGCAGGCCACAGGCACCCAGCCGGCCTCGTCAGCTCCCCTCCTCGCTGGAAGGTGGAGAAGGGACCGTCGGCCTGGGCGGCAGCTGCATGTGGGTGGCACAGGTGTGCAGACGCCGAGGCGGACTGTCAGGGATGCCAGGAAACAAAGCCCGGGGGGCCCGGGGGGCCGTGTGCGTCCTCGCTCGCCAACGCCGTGCACCTGCCCGCGTTCCGGGGGCGCACGTCCTGCCGGTGCTGGGCCACGTGGCGCGGGCCATTCCTGAGGAGGCCCAGGCGGCTCGGAACCGCAGAGGCCTGGGGAGGCGGGAGCCCCCCGGGGGGTGAGGGGCCACTCGGCTCACCTGGTGAGGACTCGGCCTCAGTGCAGCGAGGGGGCACGGTGAGGCCAGCCCGGCCTTCCTTCCTGCGGGTGTCCAGTCCAGCCGAGACGCCCCCCGCTCCTGCCAGGACCTCCCCTCGGCTCTGGGATGTTCAGTTGCCCAGGGCTGTGCCTGCCGGCGGCAGGGGGCAGTTTTCCCCAGTGGCTCTTACTGCCCCGTGACTTAAACAAATTAAATCGTCCCCTGTGCGTTCTCCGTAATTGTGATGCGGCGTTTATTCTGTCTGAGCGTGGATAATTGGAGAAGATTTAGACTTCCTTCTGAGGAGTGCCTGCTCTGTCGGTACTGTCCCCAGCGGATCCGGCTTGGAGGGAAGCAGGCACCAGACCGCGCGTGCCCAGGCCTCGTCTCCGGGCGGGCCGTGGCCGTGGTCACGTGTGCAGGAAGTGTCCGAGGTGGGGTCTGAGCCTGGAAGGTCACGAGTGTGCTCGGGGTTCACTGCATGGTGTCCCGGCGGCGGCGGCCCACCCCTGGCGCCGGGTTCCACTCAGGTGACCAAGGCTGAGTCGGCCAGCCCCGGCTCGTGGCCAGGTCTGCTGCCACCTGTTCTGTGGATGGACCTCAGGGGACGCGGCAGGCTCATTCACACGGGGTTGCAGGACCCTCCGCAGGGTGGGGCTGGAGCATCTCAGAGAGGGCAGTACTGTGCCCTCTAGGCTGCTGGCCCTTGGCAGGACTGGGTGAGACACCGCCTACAGGCAGCTGACCCTGAAGGCTACACAAGTCTGAGCCCGTGGCCCTGCATGGGCGCTGGCTGGCACAGGGCCACTGGCTGGCGGGCAGTGCGCCCGGCTCACCGCGATGGCAGGCGAGACCACTGGGCACTGCCTCGCTGCCCTGTCCCCTCCTCTGCTGCCCTAGAGCCCCGTCTTGGGCTCACTCTGGCTCAGCTTTCCTTTCCGCCCGCGGGACCCAGGAGACGCGGTCCCACGCCTCGGAGGAACAGGATCGCGGGTGGAGACCCTGGGAGGCCGCGAGGACGAGGGCAGACGGCGAGTGGCCGCCCTCGGCCCCCGGCGGGCGGCAGGCGCCTGGGCTTGGTTTGCCCTCCAGGAATTTCCCGTGAGGCGACGCGCTGGGTCTGCGCCGGCCCCTCGCGCTGCACAGCCGCGCCGCGGAGCCCGCCGTGGACTCGGCTCTGCTGCCCCACTGTCCCCCTGCTGGACACGGCAGGTGCTAGGGGCGCGCGGTGACAGTGCGTCGCTGGGGCCTGCAGACCCTGCCCCCGGCCGAGCATGGCACGCCTCTGAGGTCCTGCGCAGGCTCCCCGATGGCGGAGCACAGTCACGCCCTCACTGGCTGGCGGGCCTTCGACGCGCCCCGGGGACCAGCCGTCTCCGCGGCCACGGGCTGCCCGAGCGCCCTGCAGCCCCGCCCGCCACCGTGTCCGCCAGGGAGCTCCAGCCGCTCTGCGGCTCTGGGCTTTGCACGCTCGCTCCCCCCCGCCTGGCTCTCAGCCCGCCCCGGCTGCGTAAGTGGCTTACGTAGGGGGCCTGTGTGCCCCTGAGCTCCCCGGGGAGAGGCCAGAATAATACTGAGGGCCCAGAGACACGCAGGGGATTCTCGGCCCCCACCAAGCAGAGCGAGCAAACGGTCGGTGCCGCCGCCTAGCCGGCGATTCGCGACCTGCCGGGCCTCCCGCAAGGGCCGCGTGGTGTGGGGTGGAAGAGGCGTGGCGCCCTGTAGGCCCCCACCCCGTGCAGCCTGTCTTCCTGGGGGAGCTCGGGGGGTCTTTGCGCTTCCCACGCCTACGTCCCGGCGGTGCGTGGCAGCTTCCCCGACCTGGAGTGGGCGCGTGCAGAAAACCCCGCCGAGGCCTGTCGGAGACCTCCAGCAGCCGAGGCTGGTGCATCTGAGGACGCTTACACCGTGGACGGGCAGCCGGCGCCGCGGCACGGGGTCGCGCTGGTCACCGCGGTCTGCTCGGGTCAGAATGACCTCCCGCGCCCACCGGGCCTGCTGGTCACGCAGTTCCCACGGTCAGCGGGGGTTTGCATCGGCGGGGGGGCGGCACAGCCCTGTACAGGCCTCTCCGCAGTGCACCCCGCCCAGGGGAGCCCCTTCCCTGCCTCTCTGACGTCACGCACGAGCTCACGCCCTTGTGCGCGGCTGGGCCCTCTGGGACACCCTGTGCAGGTACTTCAGGCCAGAGGGCCCCTCCCGGCTGCCCAGGGTGGCGGCCAGAGGGACGGGCACTTGCCCAGCCTGGCGCACGCCCCCGCGAGGGCTCCATGAACTCCGTGTCCCAAGGAAAACGCCACGGTGTGTTTGCCTCAGCCGTGGACTCCGCTGTCGTTACGTAATGACAGTGCACTGACCCCGGGCAGGAGGGCGAGCTTTCCTGTTTGTGCCAGCAGACTTAATGCCAACACCTACTTCCTGTTGTGAATGAGGGCACCGGAGGAAAGGCCCGTGCGGCCCCTGCCACAGCGCCTGCCCTCAGCCACCACCGGCAGCCCAGCTCCTGCTCTGCAGGCCCTGCCCCGCCCAGCAGCCTCCGAGGGGGAGGGGCGGGCCTGTCTTGAGGATCCCTGAGCTGGCAGAAACTGGCTCAGGCACCGCTTGTCCCTCCTCCCGCGCAGCGCCCCTGCGCCCGCCTGCTGTAAGAGGCTTCTGCAGTCTCCGCAGAGTGCAGACTCCGGGATACCGGCTGGGGGGGGGCGTAGTTGGACTTTTGGGCGAGTTAAGGACCTCAGACATTGAGCAAGAGGGATCGCCTGGGGGCCTGGCTGGGAGCCCTCGGCCGCCTGTTCCCGGGGACAGGGCACAGGTGCCCCACCGGAACAAGGCCTGCCCTGGGCCGTGAGCAGCCCCCTGCCCAGGGCAGGAGTCGCCCTACCCAGCTGGGACCCGGTGTGGAGGGATATGCTGGACCCGCGCCTGCCCCGGGCGGCCGCTGCCCGGCGGGTCCTGGGCCCCAGGGGCTGCCCGTCTCTCAGTTCACGGGGTGGAATCTCAGGAGCCACGCACGGTGCGCCTTCCCGGACTCGGGCCTTAGGGCAGGCGGGGCAGCCCGTGACTGAGCCGGCCACCGCGGAGCTGCTGAGTGTGCCCGGCCGCCGCCCCGCCTCGCTGCCCGGCCAGCCGACACGCCCGCCGGTACCACCTGTCCAGCTGTCCCTGGCCCTGCGAGGGTGCTCCTGAGGTCTCCCCGTGTCACCCTCGCCCCCCATGTGCAGGGCGGGCCTCGGGGGGGGCAGCTTACATGTGAAGAAACGGGACGCAGTCCTTGCCCGAGTCTGACCAGCACCCAGCTGGCACGAGCCACAGCCCCCGCCCCGCGCCTGCGCCCGGACACTGCGGGCCCCGCCCGCCCCGGTACGGCGGCGCCTCGTGCTGACCCGGCGCCAGCCTCTGGGTTCGCTCCCGCACGTTCCCTGTGAGGGCCCAGCACGGCCTGGGGGGCGGCGCTACACGTGGGGTGCGTTTTATTTCCGGCTGGGATGGGGTGTCCCCCTGCTGCCGGGGCCCTCGCCACCAGCGGCCCCAAGGAAGGTCCGGGGCCAGTCAGCTTTCCGTTTGCCCGGCTGTGCGGTCAGCTGCAAGCGCCCCTCCAGGCCCTTCCGTGTGCCGCTTTGGGGGAAGCCCTTGCTCGCGGCCAGGTGACTGACGTGGGCGGGTGATTGACATGGGAAATGAGGTGCAGACCGAGGGAGGGTGAGGTCACGCCTCTCGCTGGTTGCTGTTCACCTGCCGGCAGGCGCCTGCCCGGCTAGCCGGCCTCTCGGCCTAGGGTCACTGGCCACCTGCCGTCAGTGCGCTGCAAGCTGGGGTGGGAGGACAGCTTCTCCCTTAGATGGGCCCAGACCCCCTGGAGAAGCCAGGACCCTGGCAGGAGCGGGGCCAGGCACCTGCCCCGAGCTGGCGCTAGGCCTCCCTGCCGCCACAGGTGTCCTCCGGCCTCTGCGGCGCTGGCTGCCAGACCCAGCGGGGCCGCCTCCCGGTGCGTTTCCTTGCTTGTCGCCAGCCGGCCGCCGCTCCCCCAGCCTGGGGCAGGCACCCTTGGAGGGCAGGATGGTGGTCACCTGAGGCCAGAGGCAGTGCCCGCCTGCCCTGCAGGACCGGGCCCGAGGGCATCCAGACCCGTTAAGGGGCAGATGCAGGAGGCTGTTGGGCCTGGCTCAGTTTCTAGGAGCACGGGCGTGGGGGGGGGGCCCTCACAGGCCCACGTCACCCTTCCCAGCCCTGGGACGCAAGAGCAGCAGTCCTGTCTCTGGGTCACTCGCTTTTAAGTTCGCTGCTGCACAACTTCAAGCTGGAGAACGGGCCTGCGATCTGTTGCCAGCGGCGCTGTTCTCTGCTGTAGCCGCACGCCCAGGGCGAGGCCCGGGGACTGCCCTCCCCACAGACGGGGCTCACCCAGAACCGGCCCCAGGTCCAGGCGAGGGGAGACGCCGGGACTGCCCCCCACCCCGCAGGGCCACTGGACGCACGGTGTGGGCGGTGAGAGCAGGCCGTCAGCACCTGCTCTTCAAAGGCCACCTGAATGCTGACTCTTCCACAGGACGGTGCCTGAGAGAGGTGTGGCCTCCTCCTGGGATCAGATACTCTGGACCGGGCCTGTGCCACACCCCGCCAGCATCACACGCCGTCACTTGTAGCAGATGCAGAGAGAGATGCACCGGCTCATCAAAGGCATGCAGAGATTGCCACTCGAGGCCGCCGCCCGGGGCAGGGCCAGCCCAGGGGCCTCCGGCATCGAGCTGGGCCCTGGGCTCGCTCTGCCCGGGACGCTAGTCTGGCCTTGAGGGCTAGAGGGGACTCTGGGTGAGGGGCCCGTGTGGCCCCGTAAGAAACGCGGCGATACCTACCCTTCGCGATGGGCCTCTCCTTTCTCCAGCTCCTGGATGACCCCCAGAAGCACCTTGATGGTCTCCTGGCTGGAGCTGATCAAGCCTTCCATCACCTGCAGCTGTGCTTTCAGGCCCACCACTTCCGTGTGAGGCACGATGCGTTGGCTTTCTTCCCCCGCAGCCGCCTCTGCCCGGCAGGGCTGGCTCTCCTCGCCCGGGGGGGCTCGAGTCTGCAGGGGCTGCTGGCTGCATTCGGGGGACAGGCACTGCGTCGGGGGCGAGCAGGCCACCGCCGAGCCCGGGGGGACCTGGAGCCCGTTGAGATGCGCCGCGCCCCTGCGCTCCTCGCCGGCCGCTGGGCTCGGGGACCCCTGGCTGGCGGCTGCAG